>NW_004955470.1:7040136-7073467 GCF_000276665.1 Chinchilla lanigera | reverse complement strand
CAGGCGGCGTGAGCTCGCTCTGCGGCGCAGCGGCGCCCTCCAGGGCCACCCCGCTGCCCGGGCGCCGCCGTTACTCCGAACCAGCTTCCGTGGTTAACGGCCGTAAGCCTGCCCCCGCGGCTAAGTCAAGCCTCCTTTTTCCGGCGCTTTACCCTTCGGTACTTGTGTTTTCTGTCCTTTTTGGCTGCTTCGGTGCAGCGCGAACTCAGCCACAGAAAGGGCGGAAAGGTGACTTTGTGCTCGGCTGAGGACGGGAATGTGGGGAGTGGGGAGGGTGGGGAGTGGAGGCTTCCGGCCAGGTCGACCCGGGGAGAGCAGAGCCGTGGGCAGGAACCCAGGAACGAGGGAGGGCGGCGTGGAGAGAGGGAAGGGGGCGGCCTTCGGGAAGGCTGGAGGGCTGGGTTTGCACTCCTGTGGAGCGCTTGGCAGCAGGCAGTGGGGGTGGGAGTGAGTGCAGATGGCTGTGTGGGGGCCTTGAGCCAGGCACCACCTTTGGTCCTAACGCCACAAGGGGCTGGTAACACACCTCTCTGTTCTTTGGGTCTTTGACCAAAAATTGCAGACAAGGCGCAGAGGTCATCACATAGAGTATAGGCAGAATCTGTTCCAAAATGTTTAGATTTTCAGAGACAGAATGCAGCATGAAGGTGGGCAAGTCCCAAAATGGCAGTTGCATTGAATGAGATCTCAGGTTATATCTCTGAGATTAACTGGGTCTTTCAGGGAAAATCTCTACTTCCTCTGAGGTCACTATTAATGGCCTGTGTTTACCTACCTCAGGTGATTGTCTCCCTTAGTTTGGGACCTTCACTTATGCACCTATCTGTGGATTTTGTACTCTAGACTTTATCAGCACACTTAGAAGATGTTGTACCCTTTTGAGCTAAAATTTAAAACCACAGGATTGTATGGGTTTTGTCTATAGCTAACAGTTAGAAAGTGAGCGGGGAAGACTTGTCTTTGCTTTTCAAGTAGCACCCAGCCACCTATCTCCTAGCCTGGTAATGTCTGACTTTCTGCCTAACACAGTTAACTCCCGTGATTACAAGTCTACCTAATTGTCATTGTAACCCAAGCCTTGTTTCCACAAGGCTCATGAATGTCCTGATTTTGTATGATGTTCCAGACACATTGTCAAATTGAGTAGTTCTAGTCAGTAAAAAGTTAAGGACACTGATGTGGTAATCTCATCACTCGGGAGAAGGCCACCCTGGGCTACAGAGTGAGTTCAAAGCCAGCCTGGACTACGTAGTGAAACCTTGCCTCAAAAAGACAAAGCAAACAAGAAGTTAAGATACCCTAATACCCTGATGCTGGGTGTCCATGCATTTTACTATGGACTTTTTCTTTTAAATGCTGCCTCATCAGCTTACAGGAAAACTAGCACTTGTTCTGACCCATGTATCAATGACTTTGCCTGCTGGCTGCCAGTGAGGGGCTTGTGGTCTACTAGAAGCAATGAACAGAACTTTTATGGCAATATGGTTTGGGTTTGGCAGAATTACATACACATGTGCTGCAGAAACATAAAGGAAGGCCGTAGGTAGTGCAAGGTTGTAGAGATTGATAAAAGTCATTGGAACTTGGAATAGTCTTATAAAGTCCTGACCTTATTGCACATATTGTAAGTAATAAACAGGATACTCTTAGCTGAAGTCTCAGTGGGACTCTTTGAGAATGGCACTTATATTCCTTAAAGTTTTGTACTGAGGGCCAAATACAGGCTTAGAACTATGTTTGGAGAAAGGACCAAGTTGGGGTGGGAGTAAGGTTAGTTTCAAAGATATATAAGAACTGTGCATGGTGGTGCACACCTATAATCCCAGCACTGGAGAGGCTCAGGCAGGAGAGTCATTGCAAGTTCAAGACCAGCCTGGACTACAAAGTGAGCTCAAGACCAGCTTAAACTGCATGCAAGACTCTGTCTCAGGGGAAAGAAAAAAAAAAAAAAACGGAAAGAGAGAAGAGATCCCTGACCTTAGCGAGGTCACATAGTAACAGATGTACATTTGAGATTGGCAGAGCATGGTAATATTAATATTTCATAAGTAAATAATAAAGTGTTGATTATCTGTAATACTATAGTCATAAAACATAATTTAAAATACTCTAGTGCCCAAAAATGAATTGCATTTATTTTCAAATCTTCCTAACTCTGCCCTAGCCCACCATGAAAACATCTCTGTATAATGGCTTCAAATGTCTAAGATACTTAAGTTCTTATTTGGCACACTGTTTACCCTGCTACAGATTCTATGGTTTTTCTTATTGGGTCACCTCAGCTGTAGTCCTGAAAGACAGGCCAATTGTCCAGATTGGTTTATTCATGCAGAAATCCTTCTGTTGGCTGTCACTGCTTTGATACTGTCACTACAGAAACTAATTTTCAAAACAAAACTAAAAGCCAGGTAGTGTTTGTCTGGTGAGGCAGAGAGACCTCTAAAGAAATTGCAGAAGGTATGTGAAAAGAGGAATATCTAAGAAGCATTGCTAACATTGGCTGCACAAAGAGCTTAGTGTTGCTGGAAAACCTTAAGTCCAGGGTCAGCTCAATCTTAAGGTCTGCCTGGGTATTTTCCCTTCAGAGAGAGGGAAAGAAGTAGAGTGTGGCCCTTAAGACACTGGAGAAAAGCACACCTGAAAGTTCCTAGGATTCTTTTACTATAACTTTGTGATTAGCTGCCTGGGTTAGTTTTTTAGACCAGAAATCTAATCACTGCTCTAAATATTTCAGCACTCATCTCCTTCAAGAGAGTGTTGAAATCTTTCAGGAGCCTCTTTGAAGGGAGAAGAAATAGTGCACTTGGCTCAAACACTTTGCTGAAGTTTGAAGCTCTTGGTCAAGTTAGAATTTTTTATATTTGTTTTTTAAGCTTTGACAAGGCTGTTAACAGGAACACAGAAACTTGAAAATAACCACAATTTTGCTGGGTGTGGTGGCACATACCAGCACTCAGGAGGCTGAAGCAGGAGGATCGCCACAAGTTTGAAGCCAGCCTGGACTATATGGTGAGACTCTGTCTCAAAAAAAACAAAATGAAACAAATACTACACAGAATTTGGTAGGTTTATGATTGTGTGTTAAGTGCAGTGATATTATGTCAAATATAAGAAAAATAAAGGGGGCTGGGGATTTAGCTCAGTGGCAAAAGCACCTGCCTGGCAAGCGCAAGGTCATGAGTTCAGCTCCCGGTACCGGAGAAAAACCAAGAAAAAGAAAAAGAAAACAAAAGCTACCCTCACATTTGCTTCCTAATGGTGATATATAGGATCCTTCACCAAGGAGGGATTTGCTAGATTGGTAGCAAGGTGAAGGAAGGCTCAGGGCAGAGGAAAGAAAAATCCAAGGGCTTTCACTTTTCCTGTCCTCTGTGTGTGTGTGTATTTTCTCTTGTCTAAGACTTTGCATTTCTGTATCTTCTGTGAAGAAATTCACTTGTTCAGTTTGGGAATAAGCTGGGATTTGCTGTTCCATGCCATTTCAGGCACAGTTGTACACCATGACTTGTAGGTGCGTGCTGTGACTTGGACAGAGAGGCATTGGTACATCAGTAGGGAATGGTAGAGCATGCCACATCGACCACACCTGGCAGCCTCGGGTTTGTGCATGAGCTGACTCCTGAGCTAGGCTGTGTTTACCCAGTGCCCTGTCTCCAGTCCACTCCCAGAAGTTTTGGAATGGCAAATCAATCTCAGGGTAGAGCCTTGTCTTGAGTTTTATCAATTTAAAGGGTCCCAGAAGCAATCATTCCTCTCTAATTATAGCACAACAAACTTCATGCTAGGCCCAATATTTTGAAATTCTTTTAACTCAGTAAGCTAACTAAGGTAATTCTTTCAACTCAGTAAGCTAAGGTTAACCTCCTAGGTGAGATACTTCAGATAGATATTACAGGAGTTTTCAGCTCAGGGGGTACTGATAAAGTTTTTACTATGCCAATATCCATTCCCTCGATCTCCGGTCTTGAGATATTAGGCATTCAGTAAGCTCTATAATCTCAGTTAATCCTCTATTTCCCAATCATTTATTTATTCAGCAAAATACCTTTACGTGTATCTTAGTCACTGAGCAAACTGGGCTAGTTACCATCCCAAATACATTTTTATGATGGTTCATGGCCGGGAGAAGAAACTCCCATTCTTAGGTGAGCAAACTTTCCTATCTTTGAAGAAGTAGCTTAATCGTGTCTCAGCCTTTTGGCTAAGATCAAGTGTGAAGAAGTAGCTTAAATGTGCCTCCTGGGGAAGGACTTCCCTTCACCCCAAACAAAATTGTTCCTCACTTCTACAGCTCTCTTGCTTTCTTATTAAGCAACAATTCAAAGTAAAGTGATTCTCATCCTCACTTTGGCACTTCCTGGTGCCAAAAAAAACAAAAAACAGTTCAAAAAAGGATCCACAATAGTGTGTGCGGGGCCAGGTGGGTAGCTGGGTGGTACAGTGTGTGCTTAGCATGAAGCTAAGCTGAAGAAACATTCTGAGAAATCATTTTGTCCAGATACTCGGCAGTGGCTAAGTGAAATGAGAGTGGGTCTTGGAGCTATAGCTGTGTCCCCTTGGAGAAGGTGCAGGGAAGATTCTGCTTTGGAGCTGGGTCTGTAGACCCTAAGAGCCTGCTTTTCCAGGTGCCATGTGACACTGAGCAGCTTGCTGAGGACTTTGGAACCCTCAGCTATAGACTGACAGTGTGATCTCTTTCTGCTTCAGGTGAGCCGTTGAATAGAGGTGAAAATGCTTCAAAGTTGAACACGGTATCAGAACTAGAAGTTGAGCCAGCTGTCATACCTAGGAACAGTTTTGCAGAAGCTTTTCACAGAGATGAGAACATGGGGATGCATTGCACTTTTCTTTCTGCTTTAGTTTTGTGCTTTAAATGTTCCACAGAATTTCCACTAAAAAGGTTTTTAGCTTGGAAAGTATTAGCTATGAGTGGTATAACTATTGTAATTGTTTTTGTACATGTCTTCTTTACTACTAAATGTTACTTTCTCAGTAGGCAGAAAGTGCCTGCACTTCCTGTGTCTTCCAGTGATAACCCAGTAGTTTGCATAAGGGGCACTTTTTGGCCCAAGCAGGTGGCAGGATCACCTTCCAGGCAGGAGCCACCACTAAGAGAGTGCTTTCTGGCATCAATTTATCTCCCAGTGGGTGTGTTACAGATTAAATTTCTCTAAAATAAAACAGTGTCTAGCACAGTTTCACTGTAATATTAGGGAGCATCCTTTGTGTGCATTTTCAGTTACTGTTTGGTTATGCACATGGCACAGAATTTCTGCTATGCCAAGTAAGACTCCCAGCCCTCCCCATCCTACAGCCAGCAACCCTGCTCCCCAGGGGCAGTGCAGCTCCAGTCTTTGAGACAGGGTTTCACTGTGCAGTTTAGGCTGGCCTTGAACTTGCTTTGTAGCCCAGGCTAGCCTCAAACTCATAATCCTCTTGCCTCAGCCTCCCGAGTGCTGGGATTACAGGTGTGCACCACTCCTGGCTGATCCAGTGTCTTGAATCTGCTTCCAGAGTTCATCTGTGTTGATAAGAGCCTTTAGCTCCTTGGGGATTTTAAAGGATAGCATGCTGTCTGCGAAGTTTTGCCTGTTGTTTTTTGTCCCCTATCTTGAGTATGATCAGTACTCATAGAGCTGTCACTTCAGCTTGTGTATATATATTATCATTTATAGAGCTCTACTTTTCTTCTGAGGTTCTGGGTTCAGACACCCAGGCCAGATGAGTTCCACGAAGCTCCAGCAGCCTTCAGGTCTCCCAGGATGGCCAGTGTTAGATAGAAAGAAACAGCTGCCAAAGACCCATAATCTCCAATCTCTTGACCTGAATGAGCTCATGCCCACTGGCTTCTGAAGCTCTTCCTCTTCAGGGTCGCTGAAGGATTTCTTGTACTCACTCCTCTTTTCCCTTGCCTCTGACATAGGAAAGGAATAATTTAAAAATCTGTTGAACTGAGACTAGAACAGAAATGATTGATATTGAGAAACATTAGTGCAAAGTTTGTGCTTATGTGGAAGAAAACCATCTTGTATCATGTCAAAGTTATACAAAATCTCTACAGTGATGCTTGGGGGCTTTCCTTA
The DNA here is from genome assembly GCF_000276665.1 of Chinchilla lanigera. Classification (NCBI taxonomy): domain Eukaryota; kingdom Metazoa; phylum Chordata; class Mammalia; order Rodentia; family Chinchillidae; genus Chinchilla; species Chinchilla lanigera. The sequence continues at coordinate 7,067,384 of NW_004955470.1, read as the reverse complement.
TTTCTGTGTTATTTACCCTGGACCCGAACGTCTCTCCCTGCTTGCTAGGTAAGTATCTTTGTGCTGTTCTAAGTCTTGGGCTTCCTGGTTGCTTTACCACCCTCAGCGGTAATGTTAGCCAGGCGTGACATAGAGGTGGGGACTGAGCATTCGGTCACCTTGGGCCTTGACTCTGCTGGTTCTGTGCTGCAGCTTTGTCAGGTAGGTGGCCCTGTGATCTTTTGAGGTCTGGGTACAGTTGACAGCCAGACCTAGCGGGAGTCCTCTTTCTAGGTGAAACTAGAGTCGCCTTGCTTCTCTGTAGATACACTGGATCCCTCTGCAGCTAGTTCCTCCTGACTTGCTAACTGTGGCTTGGGAGGGATGCTTCTCGTTCACACAGCACAGAATGGTTATCTCTGTGTGTGGTGCTTAGCTCTGCCCATGCTAAGCACACACTGTACCACCCAGCTACCCACCTGGCCCCACAAACACTATTGTGGATCCTTTTTTGAACTGTTTTTTGTTTTTTTGGCACCAGGAATCAAAGTCAGGACCTTGCACTTGCCAGGCAGGTGCTTGTGCCGGCGAGCTATAACCTCTGCCCCCTTTTTTGAACTTTCAAGTGAGATTAATTTATCTCTGGTTTGATTGAAAATTTCCTAAGGGAGAAAATTCATTCTCCTGATTGGGTATTCATAAATGCATGTTAATGTTGAAAGATGATAAGTACATTTAGAGTCTTGAAACTACTGTCACCTTATTTTGATTGCCTTGTCTAGTCAGGAACTGAAATTTGTGGGGAGGGCAGGAAAGAAAAGACCTCCAGTTTTTCTGAATGAAAGCATTTTTCACCAAAGCTGCTAAATTATGCAGCACACACTTACAGAATGAGAGACATAGAAAAGCTGCCTGTATTCCTCCTCACCGCACATGGTCATTTACTGTCCTGAACACATCCTCAGTACCTGCTGCTATTTTTGTTGTCGATACACCTTGTTTCAATCGGAAGCTGACCTTCGCATTAAGAGGTCCTGGAGTCCAGAATTATCAGGACAGTTAATTTGTATCTTTCATTTTGGTGTCTTGGTTTTACAGTAAGAATGCATACTACAGTACTTTCTTAGAAAAGAAAACATTGGCAGTGAAATTTAGATACATCATCGTGGGGACGATGTAAATACATCCTGGATGTGGAGTTGCTGTGTCAGGCGCTTGCTTTTACATTTTTTGACAGCCACTATGCCCATACGAGAATGTAATAGTTCACGCCCCTCCCCCATATCGTGTCAGGCTTGGTGGTACATTCCTGTAATCCAGCTCCTTGAGAAACTGAGGCAGGAGGATCACCAGTTCAAGGCAAACCTGGGCAACTTAGTAAAAACCTAACTGAATTTTTTTTTAAAAGAGCTAAGGCTCTAACTCCATGGTGAAGAGCTTGCCTAGCATGTGGGAAAGGGGAGGTTTCAATCCTTCAAAGAAGAGTGGTGACGTGCATGTCCTTACGAATATAGTATATCAAACTTCAGTCTTCACTAGTCTTACAAATAGCATGTTTTCATTTGGACCATGAGTTTTCACATATCTAACCTCCATTTGTTGGGTAATGAGTGCTGCTGGGCACAGGGTTTCTTTTTGGAGTGATAAGAATGTTACAGAACAAGGTGTTGGTAATAGTTGCACAAGCTTGCCAATCTACTTAAAATCTGGATTGTGTGTTTTAAGTGGATGGTTTTTTGTGTATGTGAATTATATCTCATTAAAGCTGCTTTTTGAGAAACTCTTGTGTTTTGTTTTCTGCAAGCTGACTTCCTTTTTTTCTCCCTTTCTTTGGAGACAGGGTCTCACTGTGCAGTTCAGGCTGGCCTTGAACTCACTATATAGCCAGGTTGGCCTTGAACTTACGACAGTTCTCCTGCCTCAACCTCCTGAATGCTGAGATTACAGGCATACACCACGACACCTTGCTCTTCTGTTTTTTAATACCATGTTTGGTTTTAGAATCTTAGGAATGACTGAACTCTATAGCGAGACCCTGTCTCTAAATGACAAAAATAATAGTAGTAAAATCTTAGGAATGATTTCAAATCTTCCTTTCAGTCAGCTATGGAACAATTTAGATCTCAATAAACTTCACCTTTGAAACTGAATGGTGTTCTGCTTTCTGGAGGATAGTTCTTGCTGGTTTATTCTACTTTTCCTAAATGTGATGTGTCTGTTTTTTTGTTTTATTTGTTGTTGTTGAGCTAGTTTTGGTAATTGATACTTTCCTTGAAAATTACCTGTTCTATCAAAGTTTTCAAATATGTGTGTTGATGAGCATAGTACTCTAAACTTTTTCTTATGTTCTTTATATTGATACTTTTTTTCTTACAGGAATCGGAAATATAGTGGTCATTATGATTAGCCACCCAAAAGCACAAGAAATTTTGGATCTGATAGAAAAAGGAATCCTAGTGAAAATGACCATACTGAGTGGAACCAGTCATGTGCAGCTCACTGGCAGTCATCAGCCTTTTGCATTCCTCACCATAATGATTTTCTTACTATCCTCGATAGTGTTTTACTGTGTGCAGTATTTCTTATTTACTAGCTCAACCTCTGCAAATCAGGTAATTATGGAAAACATAATTGTGCTTTTAAACAGATAGTTCATAGATTCATCTTATGTATTGCTTGAAATTATTCGCACATTCTTAATTTCATTTTCATTTTAAGTGTTCAGATGACTTTTTTTTTTTTTTTTTTTTTTCAGATGACTTTTGAAAATAACTTTTTAATTGGACTGTATTAAATGTTCAGTTGTGTGGAAAGTTAGATATGTTTGAGTCTGGATCACTTTGTACACTTTGTCCTTTTCCAGACAGAGGAATGACAAAAAGGCATGAGCCGACTGAGCCTGCCCTGCTGTAGGCCCAACCTGAGAGGGCAGAGAGGAGGGGCTAGCTGTCTCCTGCGGAGCAGCTGTCAAGCCCTTTCCTGCAGAGCCTGCCTCTGTGCCCGTGAAAAGTGCCCTTCCTAACTTGAGGCCTAGGCAGGACGCTTTTCTTCTAGGACCTTAGTGTATGGAGAGGATGTTATACCTATCCTCGCTTACTCACCAATATTTAAACACAGGAATTGGTTCCTTGGGGCTGGGTGTGAGTCCCAGTAGTAGAGCATATATTTAGAATATGGGACTTCCTGGGCGTGGTTCCAGCACCACACACGAAAAAGTGAGTTTTCCTTATTTTCAGTGAAGTCATTTAACTTTCCTTTTGTGATGAGTTTTTTCTGTATGCTTGCTTATGTTATAGTGAATGATTTTTTTCAAAAATAGTGTTTTAAGCCAGGCATGGTGGCTCACACCTGTAATCCCAGTACTCAGGAAGCTGAGGCAGGTGTATCGCTGTGAGTTCGAGGCCGGCCTGAATTGCATAGCGAAACCCTGTCTCAAAAAGAAAAAAAATAAAAAAATATGATTTAAAAATTTTAGTAATAACACTATTTTCCTCCCCAAGAGCTGTAGAAAGGCAACTAAGGAAGTTATTGACCAGCTTCCACTGCATACTGTAAAGCATGAAGAAAAGGTAATGTTTTCACATTGTTTCATTGTGTGGAATACAGGATGTGGTTATGTGTTCTGAGAATACTTTCCTTCCCACTGCTGGCCACTGATGCACAGGACGTGCACAGGCGGGCTTGAGTGGATGCTGACTTCCATGTAGGTATTTGCTCTGAAGGAGGGCTGGCAGAAACCCTGTAGGTAAAGACCTGCAGTTCAGTGGAGTAGCTACTAGTAGTTATGCGGCTGTTTCAATTTCAGTGAGTTACATTTTATTTAAAATTGAGTTCCTGAGTCCTAGTAGCTACCAAGTATCTAGTGTTTCTGCAACAGCAAGCAGAAATACAGAAACCACACCTGGATTTAGAAGCAGATTCATTTACATTGATGGGCACTGATTGAGATCATTCCCAAAATATCAGGCCCTGAAAGCTCAAGGAGGGAGGCTTTTATGGGATCACAAAGGGGAAGTACAGAGGTAGGGTGCTTGGCTGTTTTTGGTTCTTAAAATACGCATCCTAGTGACCAGCTGTGCATCACAGTGACCAGCTATTTCTAGGAGACAGAAGCAATAGGAACTATTACCTGGGCAACTAAGAAACTGAAGTATACTGGCTGAGGGGGCCATTTTCTGTTACATTTCAGATGTCTAGTGTCTAGTATAAGGTACTCTTAAAGTGTCTTGGTGGCTACCATCCTTCCCTAGCAGCTCTAACATTGTGGTACAGTTGACTTGTAATAGTTCGTGCACAGTACTAACATCTTCCATGCAACAAATGTACTGAACAGAAAAAGTAATTTTTAAAAACTCACTTCTTTTGCTTAAGGTTAGCATCTGATTAACAGATCACCTAGCGTCATTAGGGAGGGATTTCCCAGCTAGCGTCTGGCAAATCCTGCACAGGTTCAGCATAGCAAAGGTAGCTGACAGCCATTTTTGTGTTCCTCTTGGAACATGCCTCCTACTCTCCTTTGTAGGACGTCACAGTCCTCAAATACGAGATGACATAGATTCACATATGTGTAACTTACTGAATCAAGTCTTTGAACACATAAGAAATGTTATCTTCTTTGAACACATAAGAAATGATATCTTCTTTCTACAAGTACCTTCTTGAAAATGCCCTGCTATGGGCTGTTTTTTTGAAGACTGTCAAGGTAATAGTTTAATAGAAGTGAGGAGTGCTGTCACCAGTGGAAAGTTCTGTCACCCATAGATTCTTACAAGTGAAAATCTTGTCCTAAGACTGCTTCCCCCTGAGACAGATATTTTTCAAAGGGGAGGAAGACGAAGATATCGGGGGTGGGGGTGATATGTGTTAGGTACATATACCAGCTCCCCATAATGAACACAATCATATTGTACTATAAAATATGTTACTAAAAGAAAACGAAAAGACTGCTTTTCCTTAGCAACCTTTATCTGTACTTTCATTCATTCATTAGATGAAAAATAGTAACTTTTTATAATATGTAATTCTTTTGTCACTAGTGAGGTATTTGCAAATAAGTAGCCATATGTATTTTCTCATTTACAGCTTCTATCCCTTTAGCACATCTTTGTTTCTTTGTAGTGATTCTAGAAAACAAGTAGCTTCTTAGTTACTCTCTTTATATTGTAAGTTTTATGTTTGAAAAGTAATTTATTTTATTATAGTATTTGCATTTCTACAGCCTTTAAAGCATGAATACTTTTTTTAAAAACTCCGGAGCACTAACTTAGTACTTAAATCCTGTTCACATCTGATTAGTCGCTGTTTTTTTTGGTTGTTGTTTTTTTTTTTTGGTTTTTTTTTTTTTCCTCCGGTACCAGGAACCGAACTCACGACCTTGCGCTTGCCAGGCAGGCGCTTTTGCCACTGAGCTAAACCCCCAGCCCCACATCTGATTAGTCGGACAATGAAAAATTTCCCTCCCCAGCAGATTTTTAGGTACCTCCTAAGCATAGATGAAATTATCTGTGTTTCACTTCAAGGTCATTCCAGGAGAGACTAGAGTCCACCATTGCTTAGTCAGAATATATGGTGCACTTACAATCCAGGATGTGCTGTATACCATGGAGAAAGTCAACTCTCTCTGCTTCTTTTTCAGGATGCTGATCTTGATGCTGAGAACTGTGCAGTGTGTATAGAACATTTTAAGGTCAATGACCTCATCAGAATCCTACCATGCAAGTACGTTTTTACCTACTGAGACTTTCACAGTTGCCTGACAGATGTCAGGATTCTGATAGGTGTGGTCCATGTCTTTTACGATGTGAAGATCTTGCTGTCCTGGGTCAGAATGTCTTTCAGAAGAACCTCAGGTCTTAAGACCTCTTAAAATTGCCTTTGTCGGGCAGGCTGTGGCCTCAGGAGCGAGGCTTCTGTGGAGCCCTTGGACTCACATACACTTGGCCACGTGAAGAGTGCACTGTGTCAGGAGGGGCAGAGGGAGGCTGGGAGCATCGGGCAGGAAGTGGGTCTGGAGGACAGTGACTTGGGCTGGGGTCTTTTTTTGAGGTTGGGTAAAATAAATACTCCACCCTCGCTCAGGTTGCAGTGACTGGGGCTCAATTGTAGCAACAAGAAGTTGCAGTTTCCTTTTTGACAATAGCCTACTTTTAATGGATAACTCTTCAGAAGAATTGTTTGTTAGCAGAACAGTTTTTGTGCAGACATTTGTATATTTTAAGTCTGATCTATCTCAGTTAAACTAAACACCATTTAGAAGCATAGTCCCAAGTTACTGTAATTATGTTCCCACAGTATTTTAATATGTGTCCGTTATAGTCCGTACAACTCGGGATAACACTGTGAAGGAGGTAAAGGAATGAGTAGCGGGATCACAGAGTAGTAGTTTCCTGAATAGGGCACTGGCTCGGCTCTGGAGGCATTTACGTGGGTTTGCTGCAGGGGCACTTACAGAGTTGGGCTCGGTGCGGATGGACTTTGTCCTGCAGCCAGTCATTAAGGTAGAAAAGGGATTTTATGTAGGATGATCTGAGGCGGCTCTTCCTGGCTTCAGAACATTGCTCTGCGTTCAGCACAGGTGTCAGCGCTAGGTCTGTGCCTATGGCTAGGCTGCAGTTTGCCTGGACCTTCAAGCTCAGGCTTGTGAAGGGTGCATGCTGCCTGGTTCCCTCGTGGGGATTTTAGCTAACCCCATTTTCTCTTGTGCTTCATGTAACACTTCCCCCCAATAAAACCAGTATTTGTGTCTGTGAGTTTTTTTGTAAAAATAACTCCTTTGTGTTGGTCAGTTTTAGTTTGAGAATAGAAAAGTCAAAAGACAAGTTGGACTAGACCAGTGATGGTGAACCTTTTAGAGCTTTCAGTGATAAGAAAGCCCACTGCAGCGGCACACATGCCATACGTTTAACATCATTGGACAACACTGTCATGAAGAACTGTTTTGGTTATTTTAGAGACAGGATCTTGCCCTGTGGTTTAGCCTGACCTTGAACTCACAGCAGTTCTCCTGCTTCAGCCTTCCGAGTACTGGGATTACAGGTGTGCGCCACCAGACCCAGCAAGAACTGTTTTGTTTTGTTTTTTTTTTAGCCGAGGTAGTGGGTTTCTGTTTAAAGAAAAAGTCTGCAAAAGACTGTAGTAATAATGAACTGTTCTAGGTACATGCCATGTCCAGCACTGTGTATCCTGGTGCACGTGCCCCTCGGGGAACCCTATGATGTGGGAGCAGAGAGGAAGGAGTCTGGTGCAGAGTTGCCCAGCTGGGGCATGAGCCCAGTCTGTCTGTATTCTTAACACCCGGCCTTCATCATTTAGAAGGGAAAATGAACAACTAAGACAAATCACCGAAAGAAAACATACATGCTTTTTAAAAATCCTGATAGGCGCTCATTATAGAAAAACACAGAATGCATTAAAATGTGTAAGAAAGAAAATAAATGCTTTTGAGCCTACCACCCATTAATGATCTGTTAATATTTTGCTGTATTTCCATTTGAGTCATTTTATGAACTTACATAGGACACTGTTTAATATTAGTTTATGCCACATATAATCCAGGAGGCTTGCAAAGAACTTCCTAAGACATACAAAACTAAAACCTTACGCAAAGTGGAAATAAGCCATGCTGTTCATGGAGCGAAGGGGAGAATTTGCTGGAAGTGGGAAGTAGAATAAATAATGCCTTCGATTAAATAACTAGAAAGTTGATTTTATGTTGGCTAACATGTAACAAGGGATGAATTGATAGAATGTCTTATTTTTTTATAAGATACATAAACATTTATTTTAAAGCATTAACACATACTTAATCTTTTTAGGCATATTTTTCATAGCATATGCATTGACCCATGGCTTTTGGATCATCGAACATGTCCAATGTGTAAACTTGATGTCATCAAAGCCCTGAGATACTGGGTTTGTTATATTTTTGTTTATATTCAATCTCTGCCCCGGTTCTTCCTGAGTGATTCTATTTCATTATTGACCAAAGGCAAAAGGAACAGATGAGATACTCCTGATATCCTTGTGGTTTTCTAAATAAGTTGTTCTCTCTCTGTAGTAAAAAATGAATTATTAAAGTAGTCGAAAACAAATCAGCAAGTAAATTTATTATAGAATAATATGCTACGTTTCCCAGAGAGTTTACAGTTACTTAGAATAACATGTTTTGGTATATTGCATTGCAAAATGTATATATACTAGCTAGTCTTTTGCAAACAAGAATCATAAAATGTATGGTATAGAAAATGCCTCATATATTTTCTGGCTTAAGGTACACATTTTACACATGAGGAAACAAAAGCCAACATTTTCAGTTCCCTCTGTTCCTGGGTTTCAAAATTTAATACCGGAGAAACTTGTCCAGCTTTCAAACACAAGTTTGCTTAATGGTAGGGTCTAAGTTCTGAACTACTAGAGGAAGACATGGGAGAAGTAGATTTTTCTAGGCTATTATATTTGGTATTATTTTCAGTTTCCATATTATATTCTATTAATGTCTCGAAGTACCCTCAAGAAATAGTTTTTAAACTTAAAAAACCTAGAAAGAAGTCATTGTCAAATTTATTTCTCTTGTTGGTACAGTTTTAGTTTTTGTGATTTATGGTAAATAGAAACTGCAAGGAATTTGTTCTGTGATACTCACTGTACACACCTTAAGTCCTGATAGCCCTGTAAGCACGTAAAATGGGGTCAACAGGAAGACATCACCCCCAGGACTGCAGGTCTCAGTATAGCTTACACTCAGAAGGGAGGCCTGGCTGGCACTCGCGTGCATTGGCTCTTAACCGTCGAGTTCTGCTGTGTGGTTGTGTCTCACCTGTGAGTCCCAGGGTGCTCTGTAAGCACACTGAGGGGGAAGTCAGCATCCCAGAACTGTCTTACCACCACCTCTTCATCCTTCCCTGTCTGAAAATCCATCTTTCCTCTACAATTTCCCATTTTCACTTACCGATGGTTTTTAATATGTTCCTGCTGGCTTGAATCACCAGTGCTACATGTGTGACTGTCGCAGTGGGTGGCTTCTACCACTAGTGATACAAGTGGACCTAATCACTTTAATCAGTCTTTTTACTAATAGTAAAAATAAGAAGCCACCCAGTGGGACAGCCACACATACACCACTGGTGACTTCAGCTGCCCAGCAGTGAGACATAGGTGTCTCAGCCCCCTCATGAGCATGTTAGCTGTCGTAGCTGTCCTTTGCATGGCACAACATGGTCCCTGGCAACTGAGGCCCTGTGCTCCAGAAATTAGGTTACCACAGCTGAGCATTTCCCTGATGGGACTCCGGGAGCTTGGCGGGTCCTTTTCTTGGCAAAGTCTTAGAATACTGTCCTTCACCAGGCACATGCTGAAGCTCACACCAAGTTGCTTTCTTCGTTAGTAGTTTTTAGCCTCCTTTGTTTCTCAACATTTGTGTAAAGGAATTTCACTGGCCTTAGCTCATAGACTATCATCCTGAGTTTCCTTTTAAGAGACATAGCTCCAGTATATTTCATGTATTGAAAATCTAGTTTGCACTTTATGTGAGATTAAGTTGGTTTCTTAGAACATTAATTTCAGAATGCTAAAGAATGTGTTCTCAGAATGATGTGTTTTTTAAAGAATAGAAGTCAGTAATAACTTTGACACTAAGAAATTTACTCATCTTGCTTGTGATTGATACCTTTAGACCTGTGGGCCCCTCCTGGAGTCAACATACTTGATGGCCGTGACAGGCTAGTTCCCCATTTCCTCACACCCACGTGACAGCCACCGGCAGCCCGTCACATGCCTCTGACCATCCTGATGAAAGGATGCCATAGATGTGTGAGATCTGAACAGGGCTCTGGGAGACAAATATGGACAAGCCACAGCCCGGTGCCCAGGGACTCTTAGGGATTTCACTTTCAGGACTGGTGGGAACGGCATGGCAAGAGTCTCACTTAGGAGGCCCTCCTACTACCAGGGTACTGGGGAGGACAGAGGGATGCATTAGCGGCACCACTCTGCTAGGGATACAGCCCAGCCCTGGCCTCAGGTATGGCAGCTGGTGACATTTCTGAGGCCAGACCGACTCTTGTCTTCTCCCCAAGGAGGCAGGAGAGTAGGAAAGCTGTCCTTTCTGTCAGCAAATAACTTAAAGATGATGTTGCTCGTATCAAAGGGGATGCTGGCATTCACAAAAACGTGTAGAGGTTAGAACACTGCTTATTGAGAAGGGATGTGGGTCTTTCCAAATTTGTGCTCAAAAGTAAATGCCATCTGCTATGAATTATTAGCAAAAGATAGGCAAAGTTCAACCCTGTCACTTAGCAAGAGCATTTTCTTCTCCAGGGACAGCCTGGTGGTGGGCGGGAGCTGCCTGCTGCAGAATCTGATGCTGGAAGTGCTCCTGCTGAGACTCTGAGGGGGGTGTTCCTGCCTGAAGACAGAAGCGTTGGCAGCAACCGGCTCTCACCTTCATCATCCTCGTCACCATCCCCCAGTGAACCTGGGCCTCAGTGCCCTGCCAAGTGTGCTGAGGATGTAGGGAAAAACGCAGCATTGCTAGGTAAGAGACTGGTGGGGCTTTCTTAGCATGGTGTCTTTTAAGAAGCTCCCAAATGCAAAAAGCCGTAAACAAAGAATTAAATCCATAATCTAACACCTAGAGATACCACTTCAAACTTTGGATAAATGACTTTTTAGATCTTCTTCCCTATTTAAGGACGGGAGCTTGTGACTTAAAGCTGTTACATAGCCTGCTTTTTTTACTATATGAAACTGTATAAATGAGTAGATGATATGTTACTGCTGCCTAGAATTACAGTGGTACCTCAGTTCAAGAACTTAGATCTTTCACAGTTCTGGTCTCAAACCCAGCTAGATGAGAACTGAATCAAATTCCCCCATAAGGTCAACATTAAACCTAACCATTAAATTTGATTTAGTTCTTGTCCAGTTGAGTTTGAAACCAGAATCATGGAAAGCAAGTTCGCAAACAGAAGTACCACTGTACATTTTAGATTTTGTTTTTTTGTTATCTGGTTTGGTTTGGTTTGGTTTGGTTTGGTTTGGTTTGGTTTGGTTTTTTAGATAGGCTCTTGCTGTGTAATCCAGGCAGACCTTGAACTCACTGTGCAGCTCAAGGTGTCCTTGAACTGGTGATTGTCCTGCCTAAGCCTCCCAAATGCTGGGATTACAGGTCTGTGCCACCACGCCCAGCAATTTTGTGTAATTTCTTTAAACTGTTGCCCAGCATGGTGGTGCACGCCTGTAATCCCAGCACTGTGGAGGTTGAGGCAGGAGGATAATTGCAAGTTTGAGACCAGCCTGGGCTACCCGGTGAGTTCAAGGCCAGACTAAACTGCAGAGTAAGACCCTCAAATTTTTTTTAAAAAACTGAACTATTAACGAATGCTTATTATCAATTCTTTGAAACGATGTACATTTTTACCACTTGTCTAATTATTTTATGTTTTAGGTGGGTTATAGTGAATTCTTTTGGTTACTAATGAGGTCACTCTTTTTTTCATTTTATCTACAGCTACTTTTTTTCTTAGTTTTTCTATAGAGATACTAATTTTTTCATATTAATTCTTAAAGCGCATATTTTGTCCGTCCCTCCCCCCATCTTTCCCTTTTGTGCTAGGGATTGACCTAAGGGCTTTATACACACTGAACACCATGCTCTACTATCATTCCCCAACTTCTGTATCTTTTAACTTCCATTATATTTTCTTAGATAGAAATTCGTAATTTTCGCTGGATGTGGTGGTATACACCTATAATCTCAGCACTCAGGAGGCTGAGACAGGAGAATTGCTGCAAGTCGAAGGCCAGCCTGGGCTGCATAGTGAGTTCAAGGCAAGCTTGAACTACATAGTGAAACCCTGCCTCAAAAAGACAAAAAAAAAAACAAGCAAAATAAGAGACTTGGCGTGAGTTGTGGCCTTTAAAAGCAGCCTCCACGGCTCCCTGCTGTCCCATTCCCTTGTCACCGTGCTGCCTTGCAGGTTGCTGTGGTCTCTCCAAGATACCCTCAGAACTGAGAGAATGAATGCAGTTTGAGGTAGTGGACAGAAATACAGAAGATGGATAAGGCAGCTAGGTGTACACATCAGCAGAACGCAGGCCTCTTTCCTGAGCGACCAGAAGCCTGCTGGAAGGCGAGCTCAGGGCACGTCCTCATCGCTGAGCCTAGCACCACGCAGGTTCCGGCTTCTCCCCGATGTCAAGATGGCCATGAGAAGCCAGTGTTTCAAATGGATTCAGGACATCGAGGCAGCCACAACAGCACAGCTAAAGACACTCGGAAAGAGGCCTGCAGAGCTGCTGCAGAATGTGGCAAGGAGCAGGATCGCTGTGTTTGAAATGAGGGAGAGTATTTTGAAGGGCTTCCACTGTAATAAATGTTAAGCATTCTCTTTATTTTTTGGTCACGTCACGTATTGGTTCCAACTGTAACAATCTTTAAAGGGATGATAGATGAAGAATTTTGATTTTGTTGGAAAAAAATAAGCAATTTTGATTAATTTTTAAGCAGACTCAGCATAGCGGGACCTCAGTTCATGAACTTAATTCATTCTACGATTCTGGAAAAGATGCCCACGGTTGTTTGCCACTCTGCAGAGTTTGCAAGCAAAAACAAATTCTGCCAAATGCTTCTGTTTGCAGACCTGAGCCTTTGTAAACTGAGGCCCCACTGAGGCCCCTTTGCTTAACTGTTTGTCCTCTTTCACTCATTTGTTGCTCGCCTTTTAGGCCGAGTGAAGCTTCTGCACACAGCTACATTTCATAATCAGATGCACACGCTCTCTTCTCACTTTCTGGATCAGGAAGTCAGGACTATGAGGCAATTATATTTTAGAATGTACAAGTGTCCCTCATTGCTTTTAAACTAGTTGCTGGGTATATCTTTATTGGAAAAAAATCAACGTTCATTGAGGAAAGTATAATTCAAAAATTATATAGAATTTTATCCTTAGAGCAGACTTAGGTTATTTGTCTGTAAAGCGGGTTTTGTTAGTTTGTTGTACGCATATTGATTTTAGCTCCTATCATAGTAAAATACTTGATGAGTAGTTTTTGGTGGTGTTTTGTTGTTGTTGTTGTTTTTTCTGGTACCGGGAATCAAACTCATGACCTCCCGCTTGCCAGGCAGGAGCTGTGCCGCTGAGCTAAATCCCCGGCCCTCTTGATGAGTAGTTTTGCTGAAATTAGCTATACAATCAGATTTGATATGACACGTTGCTTTTTTTTTTTTTTTTTTAATTTTAAATTAAAAATAGGGGGGACTTAGCAAATTACAGACAAAATGGTAGGAAATTATCAATGGTTTTTTTTTTTTTTTTTTTGGTACCATGAGTCAAACTCAAAACCTTGCACTTGCCAGGCAGGTGCTTGTGCTGCTGAGCTACACCCGCAGCGCCCAGATTCAATATGAGGAGCTGTTGGAATAGAGTATTTGTCTGAATTTGAGCATCTTTAGCAAACCACCTCAAAGTTAGTTTGCATAACAACTGTTATATGTAAAGTCTATCTTTTGTGCTCAGCGCAGATAGTGCATACATTCGTGTTTCTGTGCCAAGTGGACTGTTTGCTGTTTGTCCTTGAAGAGACAGACTGGGAAACATGCTTTAATAATCCCACCGCCTATTGGATACTATAACAGGGGACTTGTGATCATTATGGAAGTGTGATTTGTTGATCAGCAGCTGTGGAAACAGCTCTCCATAACTCTTACCAGATTCTTTGCTGAAACTTTGAAGTTGGTAAGATGCTGGGAATTTGGGGAATCCAGGTGAAACGTAATAAATCTGAGCTTCGATTTAGTTGTTGATGGCAGTAATCAGTTTCCACCTAACAATTGTCATGAATGCCGTTGTTCATTACAGCATGGAGCAGTGTTTTTTAACTTTGAAAACCGTAGGTGACAGTGTGAAGGAGGCAGCATGTGTGTGACACTGAAGCTCGCCGTGGTTCCCCGCCTGCTCGCCTGGCTTCTTCACTTTGCCCACTCTGCTTGGCACACCCTTGTTTCCCAGCAGAGAACATACGGACAAAGAGATGTAGCACAGGACACCGCCCAGCAGGTAATAGTCTCACGTGCCAGCTCCTTTGGGGTTTTGAGCATAGCAGCCCTCTCCTGAGGGTTGTGCCGTGTCTGCTGAGGAATGATGACACAAAAGGCCGAATTGCAGTGTCCCCGTGTACAGTTTGCTCTCTGTGCGGGTGCACAGTGACAAAACCTCCTGAAGCGAAACACAGGCCTGACCTCAGCCTTGCCAGGGTGGGAGCTTCATGCCTCGCCGGGTAGTAAGGGATGTTAGAGCTGTGACTGGTAGAACTTCAAGTGTGCCGTGTGTTGATCTGGATGAAATACCAAGTGTAAACTCCCTGGCGAGACAGCGTAAGCTGCCAGCAGTGACTGTTGGGCACGTTAAAGTTTGTTCCATGAAGGATGAGACTAAATCAGGATGTATATATTGCTAACTGGATCTTGAAATAATTACATTTAGTCAAAAGCAGTTTCTACAGGCTCAGTATAAGCCCTCCTCTGCAATTTCCAGACACTGACTTAAAGCAGAGCTAGTTTTGTGTTGAAACACATGTTGGCGTCTGACATAACAAATTAGAAAAGCTACCCATACCTTACCCAGCTATTAGTTTAAGGTCTTAAAAACTCTTCCCAGCATTTAATTTTCAAAATACTAGTCCTTGCATTGCTTGTTATAAAAGTGACATGTCTTCCATGTCATAATCAGCTGTGCCCTCTTAGAGATATGCCCTCTTCTTACAACAAAATATAAAAAGAGCTGTGACTTGAAAAACCTTTCGGGCATGGTAGCACAGGCCCATAGTCCTAGCACTCAGGAGGCTGAGGCAGGAGGATCGCCATGAGTTTGAGACAAGCCTGAACTATATAGCAAGACCCTATCCAAATAACCAAAAAGAAAAACCTGTTCATGCTTTGTTCATTTAGAATGTTAGAAGAGTTGTCAGTCTATCCTTTTGATGAGTTGTGAGCCTGTCGTGGGTTTGTGAGAAAGCAGGGAATAGCGAGTAGTACTTCCTGTTGGCTGATTGGGTGTCAGATCCCAGGATTACAGGGGTGCTTTTGATCACCTTAGGCACTTTTCTGATATGAACAGTAATGATTATGTAACAGCAAAAGAGCAAATATAAAACAAAAAGTTTTAGTAAGCAGAGGTTGTTAGAATACGAGTGTGTAAAGTTTTTCCTGTTTCTTAGTTTTCCAGACACTCTGTCCTTAAAGGAGTCATTCCCATGGAACTCAGGACATTTAAAATACGTAACAGTGTGCTATTCAAAACTGGCTGTCACTGAGTATGTGCTAGGCAAACTGAGTGCTACTATTTTTGTAAAGCTGTTCACATGAATACTACTGATGAGAATTACTGGTTATGTTTTAGGATCCCATACTATTTTCTTTAGAAATAACTTCTCTTTCCACGCTATTATTTACTGCTGTCCTCTTTCTTCAACAGGTGATTTGAAGATACTAAAGTTCGAAGTTGGAACTAAAAAATCCCAAGAATTGAAGGTGTTCTATTTAATCTGAGTTAAAATAGGGCTCGTTTACACTTAAGTGATTTGAATCTCAAGACTGGTTTCGCTTCAGGTAGATGGGCTTTTTTGAGATGTCTTATGTTCCTTAGCCTGGTTTCCAGCTCCTGAATTCAAGTGATTCTTTTGCCTCAGCCTCTTGAGTAGCTGGAACTACAGATACAGGCTGATCAGGACCAGCTTGTCTTTTAAGTATGTCTAGCCAGCAGACTTTTTGTGCTGGACTCATCTACTCAGGAGGCTGAGGCAGGACGACACAAGTTCAAGTCCCACTTGGACAACTAGTGAGACCCTGTCTAAAAATTAAAAGGCCTTGGGGGCTGGGGATTTAGCTCAGCGGCACAGCGCCTGCCTGGCAAGCGCAAGGTCGTGAGTTCGGTTCCCGGTACCAGAAAAAATTTTAAAAAAATAAAAAGGCCTTGGAACAAAGCTCAGCTACAGTGTGGGTCCCTGGATTTAGTCCCCAACACTGCACCCCAAAATAAAACCTCTTGGTGGTGTAAATCTTACTGTTTTAATAAAATGTTCTCCAACCATTCCTCCAGTTACTTTTCTTTGTAAGCAGTGTTTTCCAGGTGAACGCCGTATTTCCTTCTTACTATATTTGCAGTTGAGGATTTGCCCAGAATTTATGATCCTCAAGCATCGCATGCAGGCAGAGTAGTGAAAAATTTGAGTTGCTCAGTATTTAGTTCGTTTTAGCTTTTTGGCAGTAATGGAGATGAAAACAGGGTCCTGGGTTTGAACGAGGGGAACTGGCACTCAAGTACCTACTCCCTGGTCATGGCAGCGCCCTGGTTCATGTTTCCGACTTGCTTGGCACCTCACTGTTAAAGTGCTCCCTGAACACGATGAAGTGCTATGCCGTTGTGAGCACAGGGTTCTTTCACAGGTTGTTTCCCTGGAAGTACGCCATGGAAGTACCTGTATAAAAGGAACCTTGGATGATTTCTTCAAGTAAAAACTCCAGCCAACAGGTGATAAAAAAGAACTTTAATGGAAGGCACTGTTACCCAGAGTCACAGGGTTGACAGCCAGGCACCACCCCTGCTCCCATCTCCAAACACCATCTCCCCAAGCATTACTCATGTTTTTCCTTAAAAATAAGACCAAAAACTGGTAATCTCAGGGTGATAACGGGACCATCTTAAGTGGGGTGATAAAACAAAATAGTGCTTAAAAAGGATCCTAACGGTTCCCATGTTTAGAAGAGGCCTGCGAGACTTTTGTTCTGTGGTCTGTTTCTAAAAGTCCCCACAAAAAGCAGGATAGTTACAAGCACAGCCGTGGATAAGGCTCCTTTGTGAGACAGGAGCTACACTGAGCTGCTGTCACTGCCACAAGCAAAACATCACAAATCTTAAAATGTCTTAACACTGGAACCACAGGAAAACTGGATTTCTGACTTATCAGAAGCCTATATCATGCCAACCAAAAACAGGCAACTTATTCCTTAGTGTTATTTAAAAAAAAAAATGAAATTATTTTTCTTTCAGTAACTTTTTGGGGATCATGGGTCCACCTATGAATAGTCATCTGCAGAACACCTAAGACATTTTCCCAGGTCCTTACCAAAAGTTCATCCATAGGAAAAAACCATCCAGGAAAAGTAAAATTTTGCATTAAGTAGATAAAGTGTATTTATATGCATTAGAGCAAGCAATCCACTCTTAAATTTTAAAAAATTCGAGTTTTAAAAACTAATCACAATACAGTTGAACGATGAATAGGGTGGTTCTAGTGAGGTATTATTTGGACATTTTGGTCTCTGAAGGCGTTTCCCCAGTATCCAGTGTCTTCAACAACCTGAACAGGCCTGCAGCTTCTCGTATCCTACTGAATTCAATACAGAAGGCCTGCACTTCAATAAACAAGTCCTGTACATTAATAATTTTGTTACGGATCAAGGACTGGAGAAAGACACACACAAGACGCACCAAACGATTCTGAAAAAGAAAATGCGTGTTTTAGTTCACTCATTTTCCTAGTAGGTATTTATGAAATTTATGGAAACTTTGACTACCTGCATATACTTATCCTTAATTTGTTCACAAGTAGAGATGCAATTTGATATGTAAAGGTGAATAAATTCAGGAGGTAGATCAACAGCTGTAGTTAGTCTGTTGCACAAAAGAAAAACAGGCCTGTTAATTCCGCTAAAAAGCTGCCTGTGGTCATCTGGTGAAAATGCCTGCTATGTGAGCCCAATTTTCTAGTTTTACACATTCTCGGGAAAGAAACCCCAAAGCCACAACTACTTACTCGTTAGTGACACTTTTGCTTTTAAGTCTATACTCAGCACTACAAACTGCAATTACTAACGTGATCATGACAAGGCCGGAATTCAGTGTGTTGCTGCTGGAAGCTTAAACCGTGAGTGGTACCTGCATGACTGCCCCGTCCAGCAGCTTTTTAATTTTATTAACAAAAACACCAGTGGCGCAAGCCACTGAATGGGACAGTCACATATGTACCACTGGTGGTTCAAGCCAAAAGAAACATGTTAAGCAGTAATCTGAACTTGTCACCAAGTATAAAATTAAAAAGGGCCGAGGATGTAGCTCAGTGGTTGAGCCCTTGTCTAGCATGCACAAGGCTCTGGGTTCAATCCCCAGTAGTATAAAAAAAAATACAGTTCACAACAAGGTGTTTAAAAGTGTGCTCTAACTTGCCTGGTACTCAAGGCCCCCACACTAGCCCTCTCAGGGCCATGTGATTCATAATATACTGAAAATACATACGTAGGCCAGTGCAAGACATGCAATGCCCAGAGCCTGTGGTTGGAAATGCACCCTTTCCTGATGGTCAGTAGAGCACAGTAATGAAGCAGATGGAGTCTGAGAAGGGAGACCTGTGCTTTTCCATGCTACAGCTATTAGTCTCCCAGAAAAAATACATAGTGTCCATCTAATAGGTGATTTAATTATATGGGGACATAAATTTCTGCAATTTTCATTTATTCTTATGAACACACAGTACTTGGTTTTCTTTTCCTTTTTGAGGCAGGTTCTTGCTGTGCAGTTCAGGCTGGCCTTGGGCTCACTCTGTAGCTCAGGTTGGTCTCAAACTCGCAAAGATTTTCCTGACTCAGCCTCCCTAGAGCTGAGGTTACAGGCGTGTGCCACCATGATTTATTTTTTTTTGCTACTGGGAATCAAACTGAGTACCTTAGGCTTGCCAGGCAGGTGCTTGTGCCACTGAGTTATATCCCTAGCCCTTAGTTTTCATTTACTCTTACTAACATGAAGTATGCTGGACTCAGCCTCTGAGTTCTTCCTAATGCTGCTAATTCACGTGCCCTGAACACTGAGACTCAGCTTATCTCCTAGTGGGTCATTTTAGACCAAAAGTAGCAGGAAGCCATTTAATCAGGTTCTCTACGTCCACTCATACATGAAAGAATAGGGACACTCACCGATTTACAACTTCCATTGAGTGTAGCGACATGTCCATGTTGACCAGCACGGAGAAATACTCGGTGATCTGGCTGGACTGCATTAATTTCAGCAACATCTCTATAGCAACTAGAGGGTTGTTTTCCACTAGGTCTGGAAGTTTGGCTGGAGTGAGGCCAATATGATAAACAAGTTTGGGGTCTTTCTCCAACTCACCAAGGAGCTAAAGAAAAGCAGATTTTTAAAGAAAAAGATTGAGTCAAATTGGAAATTTTTTTCCCTACAGGAAAAATTAAGTATTTTACATAAAAACATTCTCACTGAACCTATTTTATAAGTTTCTTCCTTCAAACTCATGATCATCATGTCTTGACATTTTAAAATTTAAATCTGAAACATAACAACACTGAAGTAAAAACACATAAGACAATTTACAAATCTGCTAGTGACTCCTGGACATGAAATGAGACTGGATAATTGGTTGGATGTGTGTGTCATCCCCTAGTTCTTTGTGGAAGGGTTTTTCCTGTCATTCTTTATAACCAAAAGTAATCGAATTGCCAACAAGTTCTCCCCAAAGTCACAGAGAATTAGGAGACAGCAGCAAGAACAGCCCCACCCTGCTCAACCCAGGCCTGCTGCGCCCTGCCCAGGTGAAAACAGATGGAGTGGGGCCAGGGCATTGCGGGTCACCCCTGTGGTGCTTTACGCTCAGTCACACCCATACTCTGCGATTCTAGTAGATGCCCTCAAACATTTCTTTGGCCAAGTATCTTCTTTCAGACTTCCTATGCTGTTTTTCCTACCTACAGTGAGCTCTGTTTCAGGACGGTCTAACAAAGTAGAATACAAATACAGCTACCGATTACTTGACCTGGAAATATTTTTGAGGATACACTAGATTGGAATTACCTCCCTCCTAGTTCTAACTTGAAAATGTGCCAACTGAAAGCAATTCACCAAGCAGAAACTTCTCATAAGAGTGTGTGCCTCTGCCCTACGGAAGCCGCCCCGGGAATACAGCAGTTTTAATGCCAAACCCACCACAGCCAGGTACGTGCCAGGCTGCATTTTCCAAGTGACTATCCCACTCCTGCCAGGGTATATAAAGTGCGTGCTGGTGCGCAGCAGGGGCGGGACCCCCAGAAGTGAGACCCCTCCCATTCCACTTCTCCCAGACACACACTGACCACGAGCAGATATTAAAATACTTTAAATCTTCGTTTGGACCTCTCGCTCCAGCAGAGCTAAAATACCAAAAAGGGGAACGACACCTTTGAGATTTCCTACTGTTGTGTTATCATTTACTACTTGTTATTTCATGAAAAACAAAAACTTGTGGATTTTTTTTTAAAAGCTTGTAATTCACACGTACCTGTGTTTGCTGGGGAGAAGATAAGGGGCTTTTGAAGGCTTTGGCCATGATTCGCTTGATCTCCACCCCAGTGCTATTCTTAACACACATAGATTTGTCCCACTGAATCGCATGGTCGGGTTCCGTGGGATTGAGCCAAGCCAGTTCATCTTCACAAATATGCAGCGGAGGCGGTGGACGGATAAACTCTGGCCGAAAATGGCCTGTAATAAAAGCAGTGGTGTGTGACTGCTTCTGTGAGCTAACATCTGTACACATCTCACACGCATTTCACTTCATGAAGTATAAAAGTCTCACACTTAAACATGAGAAGAAAGAATGCTACAGAAGATGAAATTACATATTCAGAATATAAACAAGAACACAATAAAACTGTAGGAGCACCGCGCCAGAGGCTAAGCCTGTTACTTTTGGTGAGAGAAGAAAATGACCTGACAACTTCCAGTTCAAGCGTGACCACTGTTCGATGAGTACGTCTTTGATGGGAGATGAAAGGTTATTTGTCTTTATTCATTCTAAGATGGCACTAATATTTTGTCCGGAAACCACTGAGATTTGTACTAGTTTTATCTTTGTACTTTATAACGTGAAGTGACATACGATAAAATGAAAGAAGAAAGCACACATACTGGTTGACCTCTCTGCCGTTTTCAAGTGAAAATGTAATTCACGAATGCTGAAATTCCAGTATTGTATCCATTTTCATGAAACAAAAGTACAACAGGAGAGTGAAGGGACTTATGAAGCTACTTTATAAAACAAAGCTGGTGTGTAAGTCACGTTCCCACTAAAACTCCAGCTACGGCCTCTGCTCAACATCACACCTCACTCTTCCAGAGGGCAGAGGTGGCTTATTCCTGCCAAACAAGAGATTACTGTTTACCACCATCGCCTGTTTTCCGGCTGACAATCGTCAGACATCTCCATCATTGCCTCAGTGTCACTGTCCCTTCACGACCAGCATCGGAATCTCTCCTCAGACCACTTGCAAAGAGAGCAAATCTTCAACCCACAATGGGACGCGCTCCTCACGCAAGCCCGGGAGCCTGCGGAGCGGGGCGGCCAGATGCAGTCTGAGTGATGTGCTTTGCGTGTGCCTGCCGGGGCCACAATTCAGAGTTGCGCCTGAGCAAGTACCATCCTAAGAAGAAACTGTCACCTGTTGCAGACCTGCAGGCACCCTTGTGACTGACTACAACTCTAAATGCTCCACCCACGTATGCCAAAGCTCCGGTGTAAACCAGCGGTATGAAAAGTCACAGAGAAGTTCAAGCTCCCTATGGTCCAGAGAGCATGTTCTCACTAAGCAGCTGCGCAAGTTCACCATCACTCCGTGCGGACAGCTGCAGGACCAAAAGAGGCAGCTATAGTGCCTCAGCTCAGTAAGTGTTTCTTTGAGTTAAGGCAACTAAAAGCTCTAAAATTTGTAAAACTTTGAAGTGGAAAAGGTACTGACAGTGGTAAGATTATTAAACAGGTATAAAATAACCTCCTTGTTAGCTATAAAAGCTTCAAAAATAGATTCATTTCAGCTGGAAATGAAGGTACATGCCTGTAATCCCAGCACGTGAGAGGCTGAGGCAGGAAGCTCAAGTCTGAGGCCAGCCTGAGCTACATAAGTTCAAGGTCAGCCTGCACCACATAGTGAGACCCTGCCTCAAAACAGAACAAAACAACATTCATTTCAGTAAAGATAAGAGAATTTATACCTGCAGGTATGCTTATGATAAATCTGATCAGTATAATTTTTTAAAAGAAAACAATGAATTTGCACTGAACATCTCTATTAGATACACTATCTTAGAAAGTTTCACATTAAATTCAAGTTTAGTTGATAATACAGTCTTTCTAAAAAACTGAAAAGTTCTAGGGGATACTATGAAAATGAATGAAGAGTCTAAAATGAATTTATATATACACCTACTTTCAATAGGTGGTTTGGGCCCACTGACCAAAGATTCTGTGATCCGAGAGGCCACCGAGCTGTCAAATCCAGAGTTAGAAGAATCCGGGTCTGGGTCGCTGAGAATACTAGGGAAGCTGGCTTTACTCTGTGTTGGCAATTCCGACTGGCGTTCTGAGAGAAGAGAAAACAGGAGGCCTTTGAAAACTGCGAGTACCACGAGCGAGTGAAAGGCAAGCTGCTAGCTGGGTAGGTATCTGTAACACACTAAACAATGGGCCAGACTGTGTGCACACAAAATACACTTTCTAGTTCCTAAAAACCAATGTTCCACTGGAAAAAAGACAGTAATGCCTTTACCAAAAAAAAAAAGTTCAAACGGCCAGTGAGCAGCCGGAAACGATGTCAGGAGCTAGGGAAAGTTCAGTTACAACAAAGGACACTATTACATGCCCATCTGACTGGCAAAAAATAGCAAATCGGCATCATAAAGTGATGCAAGCTATGAGGTATGTCACTGCAGTTGGGAAGGAAAAATGCAACTTTTTAAAACCATTTGACAGCAGCTTTGGAAAACAAGTTGATACTGTGTAGTAAAGCAGGAGTGCCTATCTTTCTACCTAGAAGCATCTTCATGTGTACCACAGAAGAATGCACAGGAATGTTTGCTACGTCCATGCAGACCCTGTACAAATGCACAACAGCAATGAAAAGTGGCTACTGCAGGGACACGCTGCCAGCGCAGGTCTCCGGCGACATCCGAAGAAATGAGAGGATAAATACAGGATGACTCACAAATACAGCGTCACAAAAGTTGGGTTAGGGATGGGAAAGAGAAACACGGGGAGCCTCCAGGCCCTGAAAATAGTTTTTGTTTTCTTTGAGACAGGGTCTGGCCATGTTGCCCATGGCTGGTCTTGAACTCCTGGGCTCAAGACATCCCCCCACCTCAGCCTCCCAGGTAGCCAGGGCTACAGATGTGCTTGACCAGGCCCAGCCTATTTCACTTCTTAGCCTGGAGGGCCACTGCCCTGTTCAGTTTATGATAATTCCTTAACATGGAAACAAACATGTTTTAAGAAGTATGTATCTCAGATCTTCTCATTTTACAAACACAGAGGGCTAAATTTCTGATTGAAGACTATCAACCCAAAGGAAAAATGGCCAAAATAAGAAAAGGTGGATGTCTTAGACATTTGACATGATGTTCAACCTTGTTCACTTTGTAAGAAAAATGCTAGCCGGGCATGCTGTAATCCCAGCACTTGGGAGGCTGAGACAGGAGGACTGCTGCTAGTTTGATGCCAGCCTGGGCTACATAGTAAGTTCAAGACCAGCCTGGACTACAAAGTGAGACCCTGTCTCAAAGAAAAACAGAAAAAAAAAAGCTAACATTATCCCAGTGCCATTTTTCATCTCTGATTATGGAGGTACAAAAGTTAGACAACATACTATGGACCAGGATATTGGAAAAAATTTTAAATTGGCAACTGTGTGGTAAAATTAATATGTTTGCCAGACGTGGTAGCACATGCCTGTAATCCCAGCACTCAGGAGGCTGAGGCAGGAGAATCATTGCAGGTTCGAGGCCAGCCTGGGCTACAAACTGAGCTCAAGGCCAGCCTGAACTGCATAGCAAGACCCTGTCTCAAAAAGACAAAAAGAAAAAAGAAAAATTAATATGTTTGTCATAAAGTTTATTTTTTTGCAGTACTAGTGGTTAAACCCAGGGCTCTCACACTGGCTTCATCCCCAACCCTTTTCCTAATTCTTTGAGGCAGGGTCTCACAAAGTTGCCAAGTTGCCCAGGCTAGACTCACACTTGTGATCCTCCTGTCTCAGCCTCCCATTGAACTGGGATGAGTTGTATACTGTTATACCCAACTAGTCACGAATTTTATATGCCACAACAGCATAAAAAAATGAATAGCCTTCCATTTAGGATCCAGAAACTTTCCTTTTTGTGGCAAGCGCAAGGTCCTGAGTTTGATTCCCAGTACCCAAAAAAAAAAAGAATGCTCAGAAATTTTCCTTTTTAATGAAGTATCTTAACCTTAGCAAGATGAAGGCTACAATGTAGTGCACACATTGTGAGCACAGACACGAAAGCAACTGCTCCTTACCAGCCAAGGCTAACTGGAGCCCGCTGATGTCCACGGACTGGCCCATGGTCCCCACGTCCATCAGCGCGATCTGGCGAGGCGTCTTTTTGAACAGCTCCCTTGGGGGTGCCAGCATCAGCTGGGAAAGAAAAAACTTTTCCGGTGGAGTTATGGGAGGTAAAAACCCTGCAAACAAAACAGAACAATTGTTCCAATGCCTGCTTTTAAAAATTAACTTAACTGGTAGAATTAACATTTGCTACTTGCCATGTCAAGCTGAGTATTTCCATTAAGTACATACATTTATGAACTCTGTCATTCAACGTGTCATCCTGAAATCCTACTATCTGTGGCACTATCAGTGAAACTCAAGGTTTTGGTAACTATTAAGAACTTCGTTTTCTAAAGTAGCTCAGTTCCACCAAAGATAAAAGCTTACGTATGAAGTGAAAAGCTCTAGGTACAGCACACAGACCTTTCTAAGACACTAAGTGCGCAGAAGTGGAAGGAAGCAATCAGCTGCGACACATGGTACCCCCTTCAGGACAGCACAGCCACAGCCCTCCCGGGGGCGGGGGGTGGGGGGGTGTATTCCCACTGTCCCCTACTCAGCTGGCTGCCAGCTCCCCCAGCAACACCCCCTGCTGACTCAGGCTCCGCCTGGCTGTGTCCCTCAGACCAGCCCCCTGCCCTCCCCTACTCCCATTTGGTTTTCATTGTTTCTCAATTCTTTTTTTTTTGGTACTGGAGCAGGGTCTCACTATGCAGTTCAGGCTGGCCTTGAGCTGACTTCGTGGCCCAGGCTGGTGTTGAACTCACAATAATCCTCCTGCCTCAGCCTCCAGAGTGCTGGGATTACAGGCATGGGCCACCACACCCTGCTTAATTCTCTTTTTCCTTGGCTGTGGTCAAGCTTATACCATCCCTCTTTGAACCCCTGCCAATCCACCATGCAGTCTCCAATGCCCCTAACCATTTAGCTCTATTTCTAGACTACAAATGTGACCGTGGCACTTGACCTGCTTATGCAGAATTATGCCCAAACTTCTACAAAACCACTCACAACGTCGTGCCTACCTGCCTTCTCAATCTCACCTCTTTGAATTCTCCCATTCACGTACTCTGTGCTCCACATGGACAAATCCCTCAGCCTGTCTGGATACACCCAGTTCTTTAACAGTCCCTGCCACAGCCACAGCGCCTCCTATCCACAGCCCTGGTCAGTATCCAGCGGGAATATCACTGCTCGAGAACCCTGAGCTCCACAGGCTGTTGCTCTGCTAGCAGCATCTTGTATCTCCTATCCAGTCCAGCCTTTACCATGCCATTGTGATTATGTCTGTTTCCTCAAGAAGACGACAAGCGTTCAGGAAGCCATCGTCCTTACCTCCAAATACATACTCCGTCCTCACTCTGCTCAGAATCAATGATAAACTTTCTAAAAATACACCCACCGGGCTGGAGGTGTAGCTCAGTGGTGAAGTGCTTGCCCAGCATGCTGGGAGCTCTGGGTTCAGTTCTCACTACCACAAAAAACATGAGTATCTCACTCACACACACACACACACACATCATTAGATGCTCACCCTAAAAACACAGTAATAGAAGCCCTAGGAGTGTATTAAGCACCATTCTTACTTACTTTAATAATAGTAACAATAATAATGGGGAATACTTAACATGACAACCCTACCAGCTCGGGCTTACTGGTATCTGCATTTTACAGGTCAAGAAATTGAGGCACAAGGAGTTACTAACAACTTCACTGATTCCTTCTCCAGCAATTGCCACCCCTCCCTTCCAAATTTTACAATGCTTTGTATAGGTGTAGGTTTTCACTCACCATATCTGAGAACGACTTTATGACAGAATTACTCTGCCTAACCTGCCCTTCTGGACTCACTGGGCTTCTAACCTAAATCCCCCTGTCGACATCCCCCACCCAACCCCACCTCCCGGCAAGACAAGCATCCTCAGGGGCAGGTTTTTGTTTTTGTGGGGGGTTTTTGTTTTTTTGAGACAGGGTCTTGCTGTGTAGCACAGGCTGACCTTGAACTCACAGCAATAAAAAATAAAAAAGAACTCACAGCAATCCTCCTGCCTCAGCCTCCCATGCTGGGATTACAGGGGTGCACCATCTGGCCTGGCCTCAGGGGCAGGTTATGCATTCATCTTATGAGCAGTCACAAATCTCCCAAACGGCAGGCGAACGACCTGTACTCTCTCAGCATCTCAGTCCAACACAAAACAGGGGCAGCACAGAAAAGCGGAGAGTGCTTTCGAACACATGCGGACTTTTAATGCATGAGTCTCCCTGTGCCACCAAAAGCCCTCTCTTACCTCCAAGTCTGCTGCCTTAAGCTCACTGGTCTGCCCTTTCTCCCCCTGGCTAAGGCTGTAAGATCAAGCTCTTTCCCACCTGCTTCGCTCTCTGCCCTTGCCCCACAGGGATGCCCTCGAGTGCTCCAGGTCGCAGCGACTGAGTCTTTTCTCAGAGTCAATCACCATGAAGCACCTGCTGCTTCAGATGAAAAAACACAGCCTGGGGCTGAGGAGCACTTGGCTAGCGCTGCCCAGCACACGGGAGAGCACCGCAAAACAGCAACGCACCCTCACAGCCTACGTGCGTCCGGTCTCAGCGACGCCGCGCACGCTCTGCACACGGCCAGGGAGACAGGCGACCGCGGAGACGGGAACTCGAGACTCCCGCCCAGCACAGGCGACACGTCGAGGGGGGCGGCTGCAGAGTCCTCGCGCGCTTCCCCCACCCAAAACCCCCTCGGCTTCCTAGGTCGCCTCGGAAGGCGGGAGCGGCTCGGACGCGGTCGGTACCCGCACCGACTCCGCCCGGAACGCCTGGTCACTGCGTACTGCAAACACGCATTCACAAAAGCAAACGTTCTCAAGGCCCGGGGCGCGCCCTCAGGGCTCCCCGCCCGCCCGCC
>NW_004955470.1:7013292-7039576 GCF_000276665.1 Chinchilla lanigera | reverse complement strand
CTTCGCCCGCCCGCCCTGCTTCCCGGCCCGAGCGGCCCTGGCGCCCGAGCGCCCCGTTCTCGCGGCCGTAAAGCGCGCTGTGGCACGACAGCGTCGCAAACAACACTCGCCGCGGAAGCCACACGGTGGCGGAGGAAAGGGACAGCGCGGGGCGAAAGCGAGGTTGGTGGAGCCAGGCCAAGCGGAGGATCCGGAAACGCGAGGTGGGCGGGGACGCCGCCGGCGGAAGTGGGCGGGGCCTGAGAGGGGCCGGGCTCTCGGCTCTCTGAGGCCCGGGTCGCGCAGGCGCACAGTGGCGGATGCGCTCTGGTCGTGTTTGAGTCTCAACGACTGAGGCTGGCCCCCAGCGGGGCTGGCAAACGCTGGCTGCGTTACTGTTTGAAAAATACGTCTTTGCCGACGTAGTGGCGCATGCCTGTAATCCCAGCATTCGGGGGCTGAGGCAGGAGGATCGCCGTCAGTTCTAGGCCAGCCTGGGCTACAATAGTGTGTTCAAGGCCGAGCTGAACGACAGTGAGACCCTGTCTCCAAAAAAAAAAAAGAAAAAGAAAAAGTACGTTTTTTCTAGCTTTCTAATATAGCATCCATGCCTCTCCATGGCAAAATTATTATAAATGCAAGTAATCACACATTTCACATTTGACCAAATTTAATTTCTACCTTTACACGCCTTTTGGCAAGAAATTCAGTCATAACGCGCTTGAGTCTTCGTGCACGCTTATTCTAACGATATTCGAGACAATGTTTCCAAGAAATATTCACTTACAAAACTATAATGCCAGCCGGGCGTGGTGACGCACGCCTGTAATCCCAGCACTCGGGAGGATCGTTGCGAGTTCGAGGCCAGCCTGGGCTACAAAGTGAGCTCAAGGCCAGCCTGAACTGCATAGCGAGACCATCTCAAAAAGACAATAAATAAATAAATAAGATGACAATGCTACCTGTGACGTAGCCTGTCCTAGGGCGCTTATCCTGGGCCCCGGCTGCACTTGAGCATTAGGAACCCAAGAGCCTCAATAAGCACTGGTTCCCTGGCGGCTCTGAGTCAGGTATTAAAAATAAAAAGCACTTTCCGGTGACTGAGTCGCAGTCCAGGCTGAGACCGACTCGGGCCGTGGGGGCGGTTCCTGGATGTCCCGGTCCCCTTTCTAGACCTAGAGACACCTCTGGTTCCAGGAGTCTTGCAGAGTACCCCATGAGAGGGGCACGTCCCTTCCCTCCAGGCGGCCGAGCACCCCACCGAGGCACCCAGGCCGGGCCCTCCCCAGCAAGCAGGACCGTTTCTTGGGAACCGAGTGGCCCCTGAAACGAGAACTGGGCCAGAGACACACCGGACCTCTGCGTATCTCCTGATCCCAAAAGCTGGCCTGGCGTTTCCTTGGGTGTTCGGGTCTGAATGCCTGCTTCGGAGGGTGCCCCTCCAGCGACTCAGGCTACGGGCTTCTGTCCGCCTCGCTGTGTAACTCTGACTAGTAAATCTGTGCCTCACGCTGCCGAGTCCTGACGTTCTTTTCCAAGGACCTTGGTCAGCAGACTCGGACTCCCTGTTTGCACTTCCCCTGCGTAGGTCCTCTAGTGCATCTCTGGGCTGGCAAGGAAGAGACACAGCTGTTCAAAATCATTGCCTTCTTCAAGCAAAGTCGGTGTCTTAGTCTATTTTCCGTTACTAAAACTGAATACTGCACATAGAGTAGTATATAAACAATAGAGGTTTTGCCGGGCATGGTGATGCACCCCTAAAATCCTTGCACTGGGGAGGCTGAAGCAGGAGGATCCCCTGGAGTTGAGGCCAGCCTGGGCTACACAGCATGACCCTGTCTAAAAATCAGAAAAAAATTTTTGAAAATAGAGGTTGATTTGCTCCGTGGTTCTGGAGGCAGGGAAGGCAAAAAGCATCTTCCTCGTCTCTGCTGGGGGCCTCGGTGCTGTGCCGTGAGGGGGACAGACAGCAGGTGTGCTCGCTGAGGGCTTACTTCCTCCTCCTGTGAAGCCGCTCATGCCATCCTAAGACGACCTCTCACCCGAAGGCCCCACCTCCAGCCACCACTCGTGTGGCTTTGGGGATGAAGTTTCCAGCACATGAATTTGGGGGGTGGCAGAGAGCTCGCTGTGTCCCATCCTCTCCACTAGGCAAAGACCCCCACTTGAGCGTTCCGCCTCCCTCAGGTTTGGCGCTTGACCATAGCTGCCTCTGAGGTTGGTGAGTTCTTCCGGGTGGCTCCAGGGACTGGTACTGTCAGATTGGAGCTCACTGTGGTGTCCTGGGCTAGAGCTACCGGTACGACCTGTGACAGGGTCTTACAACGCGGGGTGTCTGTGTGTCAGACGTTGACTCTTTGGCCCCATGTTTTCAACCGATCCCCTCAGAAGGAATGTCGTGCTTCAGAGATCTTTGTACCGTGGGATCAGAATCGCTGTGGACTCAGACTCTGGCAATGCTGGGACCTGCCCGCGAGCCTATCCAAAAGCAAACTGCCAGCTAGAGTTCAGCTTGCTTCTCTCCCTTGGCCGCAGGGAGATTGCAGAGTTGTCCTGCCGCTAAGATTGCCAGTGTTGACAGGGACGGAGGGGTCCTGCCTACCCACGCGTGGCGCACGTCCTTCCCAGCCGGGAGCAGGTGCTGGGCGAGTTGGTTTCTCTTCCCGTGCTGATGTCCCAGCCCTCCGGATCTCGCACAGTTCCAGCCTCTCGCTTGCTGATGTCCAGGGCTCTCTCTTGGTCACTCATCTCAGAAGGCCGCTGTGCCGCTGTTTACCTGTTACATTGGTCCTTCTTTGCGGAGGAGGAGGTGAGGGTTGGGCACCTCTGTTCAGCTATCTTGAAATCCTCGCTTGTACCGTGCTTCAGACCACATGTCTTTAAAGCTTGGGAGTGGAGAATAGGTCAGTGGTTGCCAGGGCTGGAGGAGGAAGGTGTGACCCTAAAGGAATGGCATGAGAGGCCTCGTGATGGTAGGGCAGCGCTGTGTCTCATCATGATGGTGGCTGCAGGGATGTATTTGCACACGCGGTGACATTTTGAGAGCTGTGTGCACACCTGGATGTTCCCTGGTTGTGACCATGTGCTGTGGTCCTGCGGGACGTTACCCCCGAGGAAAATGGGCAAGGGTGCGTGGGACATCGCTTCATGTTTGTTTGTTTTTTATACCTTCCCATGAACCTGTACATATTTCAAAATAAAACATTTTTAAAAATCAAATGCCAGCATTCCTATGGCATGTTAAATGCAAAAAGTAAAACATTTCTGTACGTGTATGGAAGTGTGTATATGTTGTCAAAGAAAACAATCATGGAGTAGCACTGGTTTGGGGCGCTTAACCTGGAACTAGGCAAACATGGCTAATTGCATCGGAGACGCTTCTACAGCTGAACCTTTGAACTGGACCAAACCACAGTTTCTCAGAACTCTGGGCTTTCTGATGCCCTTCTGTGTGATGGGTTCCTTCCCCTAAACCACCCGGACAGCGCAGCTGCACCCAGGGCCTTCTTACAAACCGCTCTTTTGCCAGCCCTGGGTCGGAATTCCCAAGTGATGTCATTTTCGCCACCCCGACGCCGACGCCCTTTTGTGAACTGGGACACAACCTCAGCGACCCTGAGTTCGTAGCGAGTGAGGTTGGCCTTGCCCACTGCACGGTGTGCCAAGCACCAAAACCACATGTAGGGGCTGAGGATTTAGCTCAGCGGCACAGCGCCTGCCTGGCAAGCGCGAGGTCGTGAGTTCGATTCTCGGTACCGGAAAAAAACAAACAAAAAACCCCACATGTATTACACAAAAGAAAGTTCGTTTATGAGGCACCCAGCTAAGGAGGTAGGAGCCCCAGTCTCAGGTCTGCCTCTCTGAGGATGGGGTGTAAAGGTGTTTACAGGACACTGAGGCGGGGTGAACAGAGGCTGGGTGACTGGGGACGGAAGAGTGAAGCCCTCCATGGTCTCCACACGCAAAGCCCACTGGATGGCTCTTCAGGCCGTGTCCAGGCATTTGCACGCTCTGAAGGTGTTTTCAGCCCTGCGGCAAAGGACCCCTGTCGAGCACCTGCAGAGGCCTGAGTGAGAGGACAGTGATGCGAGCCAGTTAGGTAGACAGAAGCATCTCCCAAATTCCTGAAAGACAGCCGTTACTATAGCGACCACACCCAGAGGTGGTATCCATAGTGAAGGGGAGGGGATCGCTGTTTAGCTCCATGAGCGCTACGTCAGGGATCAGAGCAAGTAACCGTAGAGAAGGGTAAACTGTGCCATGTGTAGGAAGATGGATGCATCTTGAGACCACAATGTTAAATGCCGCAGATCAGACACACAAACTTAAATATCACAGTGATACAGGGGAAAGAAACCCCAACCTGCTAGATGTCCAGTACGAGTTCGTGTTCTCTAAAATGGAAGAATGAACTGTAGGAATGACAGAGGTTAAGAGCAGAACCTGTTTATCGGGATGGAAAGCTTCTAAGAGAGACAGAAAGGATCCCCGTGTGTTCCCAAGGATCCCACTTTTCAAGGGAATTTTATAGAGCAAAATCATGAGGTGGGGGAGTCTAAGGTGCGAAAAACTACAATCAGCTAATAAGATTACAAGACAGTCAGGGGCTGGGGCTTTAGCTCAGCGGCGCAGCGCCTGCCTGGCAAGCACAAGGTCGTGAGTTCGATTCCTGGTACCAGAAAAAAAAATTACAAGATAGTCGCCGAGGTAACAATGATCCGATGCGAAATCACAAGGTGGGCATGAGGCGGGGCAAAGCTTCGGGGAACAAATAAGATTACGAGTATAGTAACTGAGGTAGTCCTGATTCGGGGGGATCGTGTGCGTGGAACAGAACAGGGGCTCTTCCCGGCCCCTCACCCAAGGCGGTGGACATCTGTTTAGGATGTCGGTCAGTGCTGTTCGTCCCTAGGGGAGCTGCGGGTGTAGCCATTCTCGTTTGTCTGGAGCTCCGGCCTTTAACAAATGCGCCTGCCCACACCATTGCAACGTATTCTCACCTTCTGCGCCGACTCTTGAGGCCTGGCTGCCTATATTATTTCTGTCTTTCTTTTTTTTAATATGGAACGCTTCACGAAGTTGCGTGTCATCCTTGCGCAGGGGCCATGCTAATCTTCTCTGTATCGTTCCAGTTTTAGTATGTGTGCTGCCGAAGTGAGCACTGCCTATATTATTTCTACCTAACTTAACTGTCTACAAGAACACAGTTTCTCCCTCTCTCTTCTTTTTTTTTTTTAGAGAATTAGTGTTTCTTTTTTTTTTTTTTTTGGTACCGGAAATTGAACTCATGACCTCAGGCTTGCCAGGCAAGCACTTCAGCCACTGAGCTATATCCCCGGCCCACGGTTTCTCTTATATGAGAGACCTGAAGTAGAAATAAATTAAAGAAGCCTGGTGTGGTGGCGCATGTCTGTAATCCCAGTACTTGGGAGGCCGAGGCAGGAGGATTGTTGTGAATTTGAGACCAGCCTGGGGTACAAAGTGAGCTCAAGGCCAGCCTGAACTGCATAGCGAGACCCTGTCTGAAAAAGACAAAAATAAATGAACAAATACACAAATACATAAATTCAACAACAAAATAAAGGATAGATGACAGGAACCAGGGAGATGGCTCTTTTGCAAAAGGGAGAGAGGGAAAGGGATGTACAGGGCATTAAGATGCACTCTGTGACCGCCAGCTCCCACGACAGTGTAATCGTTATGTATTGCAGACATGGACTCATGAAAAGAAAAATCAGAAAAAGCTTTAAACAAGCAAGCAACCGAAACAAATGAAGTGAGCGTGTTTAGTCGGGTTTTTCTCTCGATTTCAAGTTTCCTGGATTACAATCCTGACGGGCCCCAAGGAAATTTTCTCCGTGGATACCACGCATCTGTACACGTACAAGTGTGTAGAAGTGGAAAGCGGTGACTCCTTCGAAGGGCATCCTTTTTTTTGGGGGGGGGGGCATCCTTTTTTTTAACATTCATTTGACTTCCAAATCAATGTGTCACAGTTTTGAAAAAAGGAGAAAATATCCCCTGAAAGTGTACAAGTGGAACTGGAATTTGTTCCTTTGTACGCAGACATCGCCTCTGGGGTTTTCCTGATCTCCCCCATTTCCCAAACGGGCAGAAACGTGAGGTGTTCTCGTCACCTCCGCCCCCTCAGCTCCAACCTGCAGCCTCTGGGTGCCACAGCAGCTTCATCCATGTCCCGTGGGGCCCCAGGACACAGGCAGCTAAACACAGCAGCGCCCTGTGGTTCTAAGGCCTCTTTTTTTTAATGCTAGTTTTATTTTATTTTATTTTACTTTATTTTGTCTTTTTAAGACAGGGTCTCACTATGCAGTTCAGGCTGGCCTTGAACTCATTTATGTAGCCCAGGCTGGCCTCGAACTTGCAAGGATCCTCCTGCCTCAGCCTCCCAAGTGTTGGGATTATAGGCATGTGCCACCATGCCCGGCAGTTCTAAGGGCTCTTGAGGTTGAGTTCTTTCTTCTCCCTCCCAAATGCTTCTTTAGAAAAGCCAGGAGAAGCAAAAACAAGGAAGGCAGCTTCCGCAGAAAGGACTGGTTTCCTGCCCCACCCCCGCCCTGTGAACAGTGGCCTGTGGAGAGGATGGCACCTGAGAGCTCTTTCTGGCTCACTGTCCGGGCACTCAGGGCCTGAGCAGGGAGCCAGGGAGAGAGCGGGAGCCTGGGGCTCACACTCTGGTCCTCTGTTGAGGACCCCACTAAGCCCTCCCCCAGGGTGGCCACGCTGGTCTGGGTATTGTACACAGCTAAGTTAGTGATGAATGTTGCAGGCAGTTAGACGGGGCTGGGCCCTCGGCACAGAAGACCATTGCGGCTGGAGGTGCATTCACTGAAGGCCAGGCTTCAAGAACAAGAGGAACAGCTACACCCACATACTCCCGCTAGCGATGAAGAGCAGTGACTGGTATTCCAAATAGGCATCAGATCACCTGGGCTGGCGGACCAAAACCTCCCTACTCACTCCTGCCCGGAAATTCCTTGTTCCTTCCGTGTGCACATGCTACGGGACTGCCTTCCCCATTTGGTCCCCACGTAATCAATATTACCTACGCGACTATATTTTGTGTAATCTTATTGGCTCACATTGCTTTGTCCCACCTCACACCTGTAAGGCACGGTGCAAGGCAGAGGCCAGCTGAGATCACCAAGCTAGTGTAAAAGCAACACGGAGTAGGATTTATTGTCCTCACTGCAAGCAGACAGAGGGCAAAAAGGCCGCCTCTGCGGTACAGAGAAAAACCGATCCTCTTATAGTGTTACAGGCAGCTGAGTTAAACAGAAATATTGTAGTCAGAGAGGGCCAGGCCCTCGAAGGAACCAGCGCAGAAGATAAGACACCTTGCAAATGGAGAGAGGGCCACTTCTGCTGTGGGCCAGAGCTCAAGACAAAAGATAAAACAGCTGGGGATGTAGCTCAGTGGCACAATCGCCTGCCTGGCAAGCGCAAGGTCCTGAGTTCGATTCCCAATACCAAAAAAAAAAAAAAATGCCGGGCGTGGTGGTGCACACCTCTAATCCCAGCACTGGGGAGGCTGAGGCAGGAGGATCCTTGCAAGTTCAAGGCCAGCCTAGGCTACAAAGTGAGCTCAAGTCCAGCCTGAGCTGCACACTGAGACCCTGTCTCAAAAAAAGACAAAAAAGGAAACCCAACAATGAATACACCCATATACCTCCCTAGGGATGGACATCAGGGATTGATATCCTAAACAGGTATCAATCACCTTGAAAAAGCCAGGAAGAGTCACTAGCCCAACCCCCTGCAGGAAAAGCCCCTGTTCTGTATTCATGCCCACTTGCTATGTGACTCGCTTCCCCATTTGATCCCAGTTTAATCAATCTTACCCGAACAATTACACTTGTGATCTTATTGGCTGACCATAGTTTTGCCCCACCCCATGCCCACCTAGTGAGTTCCCATGTTTCCCACCTTAGACCCGCCTCACCTTGTGATTTTGCTCTATAAAAATCCCTGGAAAAAACAGGTTCCCTGGGCAACCCACTCAGGCCCCCTTCTGTCCCTCTCTTGGACAGGAGCTTCCTTTCCCCCAATAAATATATTCTGCTCTTAACGTCCATTGTTCCTAAAATTTATTCTTCAATTTTAGAGAACATAGAGCCGGGTGTGGTGGTGCATGCCTGTAATCCCAGCACTCGGGAGGCTGAGGCAGGAGGGTCATTGGGAGTTCAAGATCAGCCTGGGCTACAAAGTGAGCTCAAGTCCAGCCTGAACTGCATAGTAAGACCCTGTCTCAAAATGACCAAAAACAAAACATAAAAGCCCAGTAGCTTGTGGTACAGCTAGAAGACAATCTAAACTCCTCTACAGACTCCAAGGGCTCCTTCCCCACCCGACTCTCCTTGGTGTTCTCTCCCTTGCTCTCTTCCTCTGAGTTCTGTCTGCCTCAGCCTTCTCCTGTTCTGTCCATGGCCAAACCCTCCAGCCCCTGGGCCTTTGCACTTGCTGTTTTCTGTGTTTAGGCAGCGGAGGCCATCCTGGCCTTTTGTTCTCAGCTTCTCTCCCCGCCAGTCTCCACAACGCCATCCTCCTTGAATTCTTCACACAGTGCTCATCACTGCCTGACAGCCTCCTTGACTCCATCTGCTCCTTTGTTTTCCTTCCTGTCTGAACACAATAGGAGAATCCTGTGTGCTTACACAGCCAGGCTAGGGTTTAAGCTTGCCCTCCTCTGTGTTGGGCGGGTGGTTCTGCCCTAAAGGTGGTAGGTACACATCAGCGCCACTAGAGGGCACCAGGAGTGGGTCCTGCCTCACCAGCCCAAGCTTCAAAGCCTGGTGCGAAGCTAAAGACAGCGATACTTCCATTTCTTTTATTTCACCACTAAGCAGAATGCAACTGTTTCCAACAGGAGCACCAGCCCCAGTGCCACACTCCCCAGGGAAAACTGGATGAAACAGGTCGCAGTCTACACTGTGTGAGGTTCTTTTGAAAGAATTCTAGTTTCTTTTAAGCCCTTGCCTTTAAAAAAATCTTTAAAGCATAAAAATAGAAACATTACTATTGAAAACACCTACATGCCCATCCTTTGGACTAAGAAATCAAGATTAAAAGTTGCAGTCTTTTGGGTATGTTTTCTCAAATTTCTCTCTCTTTTTTTGAGACAGGGTCTCACTACGTAGTTCAGTCTGACCTTGAACTCGTAGCAGTCCTCCTGCTTCAGCCTCCTGAGTGCTGGGATTACAGGCATGCGCCACCACGCCTGGCTGAGAAGTATATTTTGGCTCACAGTGACAGTCCAGGATTGGCTGGTGCAAGGCAGAAACGCCAAGGTGGAAGGATCAGGCGGAGGGGAGCTGTTCCCCTCACGGTGGACAGGAAGCAGAGAGAGAAGGCAGGCGCTCAGGAGCGAGAGGACACATCCGGGTGCCCCTGCTCTTCCGACCCCACCTCCTGACAGGAAGTCAGGCATAGTGACCCCATAGCCGGGTCAGTCTCCACAAGCCGCCTCTGAGCCCCTGAGGCTCCGGGAGGACGCTGCAGATCTGAACTATAACAGTCAGGGGGTGGTCTGTCCCTCAAGGCTCACGTGGGAGCATTTCCTGATGGTAGAGCATCATGGAGTGCAGGGAGAACCTGGCCTTACACTTCCCTTGTGTATTTCTGTAAAAACTAAAGAAACAAGACAAGATCACAAACCAAGCACTGGGGAGGCTGAGACAGGAGGATCAGTGTGAATTGGAAGTCAGCCTGGGCCACATGGCGAGACCCTGTCTCAGAAAACAGCAACGAAAAACAAAGAAAAAGATTGCATGCCAAAAAAAAAAAAATTACGTGCCAATCAGTTTTTATGTTTTTATTCTGTCAGACACAGAAATTGGAGCAGCGGAGCGTGTGGCTGTGGTCTCAGCACTGAAAATCAGGCGAGTGGGGCGCTAAGGTGAGGACACGGCGCCGTCCACGCACGGCCCACGCAGCAGCACTGTCTGGACCTGCGATGGAAAGGGAGCGGGTGAAAGCAATGCTGGTGTGAGCGCTTGCCGATTTCCAGAAAGAAGAGGCCTTGGGCTTGGTCCCTCAGGGAGCACCGAGCTCCGGGCTCCGTGTGCTACTGAGAACGCCAGTAGCCCTGAAAGCGCGTTCACACTCCATGGGCGGAAACCGGCGACTCCCTCCCCAGCGCTGACCTTTGCCCCTGCGATTCCTGCGGGGTCTTCAGCGCCTCCCGGCGTCAAGCGGGCTTGGGAGAGCATGTGGGACCTGGGCCTAGAAAGGGTCCTGCGTGTCCCGGGACTTGGGGGGTGTGGAGCGCTCTGTGCCTGGTACCAGCCTGCACCCGAAACCACTTGGCCCGTCTTGGGGGATCCCCTGCCTCTGGGCGGCCCTGGCTGGAAGGTTGGCTGGCTCCAGACTGGCTGCTCCTGGCCCTCCCAAGGCCCCTCCAAGGGGTCTGCGGGGTCCCCTCCAAGGGCTATGGGGCCAGCCTGCACTACACAGTGATTCTCTGTCTCAAAATAAAACAAACAAAAAGAAGTGGAACCATTGTAAGCTGGGGACTTTCCGCAGCTGAGAGGGAGGGCAGAAGTATGTGGGTCAGGTATTCAGGTCCTGTCCCTGCAGGTCTCGCCTGAAGTCCTCCAAGTCCCTGCGTCCCAGAGGGAGTGGCCGGCCCAGCAGGGTGGCCTCGGGCTCACACTGCACCCGCAGGACCAAGTCCAGTCCACTGTTGCCGCGTCAGGGCCACTTGGTCCTCCCGGACCACTCCGGTGTGCACCAGCTCAAAAAGTGTCACCTGCCTGCTCTGCAGTAGATTTTTTTTTTTTCTGAAATAATTGTGAGGCTCTGGTTTAAACCTGGGCATCTGTTGCCGCACTTTTCAGAGATTTGATGGCCCTAGCGCGCGTTCATGAATCTTCTGCCAGCCTGGGCAGCGTGTCTTGGGCCCCAAGGGACCCACCTGGGGAAACGACACCTGAGAAGCCTGGAAGACGAGAACGCTTGGCAAGGTCCAGGCAGGACGTCACCTTCCCACGTCACAGCCCGCTCCGGGGGTTTCTGAGACGGTGCTCAAGGACGCTGGGTTAGGGTCATCTTCAAGGAGGGTGTAAAGGCAGCAGGGCTCATGTGTTTTTTGTTTTTGTCTTTTTGAGACAGGGTCTCGCTATGCGGTGCAGGCTGGCCTTGAGCTCACTTTGCAGCCCAGGCTGGTCTTGAACTCGCAACCATCCTCCTACCTCAGGGCGTGTGCCACCATGCCCGGCTAAGAGTTCAGGCCCCAGCTAGGAGATCAAATAAGGTTCTGGCAGCTGTGGCTCGAAGCTCTGTGTGGCCCTAGAATATTAGAAGCACAAGTGAGAAAAAAAAAATAGATAAATGGGGTTGCATCAGCATTAAACGTGGTTTATGCTTCCAAGAATACTACCGAGAAAGAGAAAGGGCCACCCCACAGCATGAGAGGGAAGATTTTACACGTCCTGTCTCTGGGAAGGGCCTAATATTCACAAGGTGCAGAATACTCTTCCAACTCGGAAGTACAGAGAGACATAATCCAGCCGAGAAATGAAATCGGCTTTCTCCAGAGAGGATACGCAAGTGGCCGGGAGAGGAGGATCTCAGGCCCTTAGTCATCAGGAAAGCGAGACTCAAACCCACAGCGAGAGCCGCTCCACGCCCACTGGGGTCTGCATACCGGAAGAAGGTGACGCTGGCAAGTGTCCACATGGACGTGAAGGGACTGCACCATCGCGCAGTCCCATGGGGGTTGCAGAGAGGGACAGCTGCCTTGGCAAATGGTCTGTCAGGGCTCAGAAAGCTGAATATGGAGCCAGCCTATGACTCAGCAATCACAGTCCTAGGTACCAGGAGAAATGAATAGATGTCTACGCAAAAACGTCAGTGGACATGTTCGTAAGAGCACCTCCCATAATAGCCCCAAAGTGGAAAAAGCCTGTATATCCACCAACTGATGGATAAACAAACAAGAGTAGCCATATAATGGAATATTATATGACAACGAAAAGGAATGAAGTGGTGATACATGATCCAACATGGATGATCCGTGGAAAAGTTGCACCAAGTGAAAGAAGCCAAATACACATAAGAAGAAGCCGTGCATTTTATGGCTCCATCTGTATACTGTCCAGAACAGGCAAATCCACAGGAACAGGAAGTGGATGAGCAGTTGATAGGAGCCTGGGGGAGGAGGGGAGGGAAGTGACTGTTCTTGAATACCGAGCACCTCTCGGAGATGGTGAAAATCTTCTGGACTTAGATGTTCACAGTGGCCAAACAGCTTAGTAAATAAACCGAAAATGACGCTGCTGGGTGTGGTGCGAGGCATGCAAGTCACCACCACCCACTTTCCGTCCAGGGTTTGTTGGTTTGTTTTGTCTTGTTTTGTTTTTATGAGACAGGGTCCCCCTGTGTGGTTCACACTGGCCTTGAACTCACTATGGAGCCCAACCTGGGCTTCCACTCGAAGTGATCCTCCTGCCTCAGCCTCCCAAGTGCTGGGATTACAGGCCTGTGCTACTGTGCCCGGCTTTCTCCTGTGCTTTGGAGCAATCCAGATTGTAAGGCCAGTTAAAGATGTAAAGTGAGGGAGACCTCTAGGCTGATACTTTTTTTTTGAGACAGGATCTTACTATGCGTTTCAGGCTGGCCTTGAGCTCACCATAGAGCCCAGGCTGGCCTCAAACCCGTGCCTCGGCTTCCTAAGTGCTGGGATTACAGGCATGTGCCTCCATGCCCAACTTTAGGCTGATACTTTTTAATTTAAAAAATGAGTTTTAATTTTTAAAGCACCGAAATGTATGATAATTATACTAAGAAATTTTAATTTTTGGATTTGAAAAACTGTGGTTCAAGTTTCTATTTTTTCTTTTTTTTTTTTGTACCGGGAATCGAACTCATGACCTCGTGCTTGCCAGGCAGCTGCTGTGCTGTTGAGCTATATTCCAGGCCGGGTTCAAGTTTCCAGAAGAAATTATTAATCATAAATATTTTAATTTCTCATGTGAGCAAAGTTAAAGGGAGCCAACACTTGACCCTTTTACTGCTATTCCTTTTGAGCCACGTGTTTGTTTATTTTCATTATTGTGTTTTATGTATGTGTTTACTTAATAGTTTTGTTTTTGAAACAGAGTTTTGCTATGTGGTCCAGGCTGGTTTTTTTCTTTTTTGTTTTCCTGTGGTTTTTTTTGGCGGGGGGTGGATACCAGGCATCAAACTCACGACCTCACGCTTGCCGGGCAGGCGCTGTGCCGCTGAGCTATATCCCTGCTCCCGTCTCTTTTTTGTACCGGGAATCGAACTCAGGACCTGGCGCTTGGCAGGCAGGCACTTGTGCCGCTGAGCTACATCCCTGGCCCATTTGTCTTTTTGAGACAGGGTGTCGCTATGCAGTTCAGGCTGGTCTTGAGCTCACTTTGTATCCCAGGCTGCTCTCGAACTCGTAACGATCCTCCTGCCTCAGCCTCCCGAGTGCTGGGATTACAGGCTTGCGCCACCACCTCTGGCTTTTTTTTTTTTTGGTACCGGGATTCAGGCTGGTTTTGAACTCACTATGTGGCCCAGGCTGGCCTTAAATTTAAAAAACAAAATCAGATGCTGTCATTCAGGGCCCCAGGAGGTTGAACTGAGCCCCACCCACTTGGGAAGAGGTAACGTGACTAAGTCCCGCCCTTCCCGCTGTCGTCAAGGAGATCTGTTGTCCATCATCTGCTGACGCGCGGCCTCCTGATTGGTCCGCGGTTCTACCTGCCTGCATAAGCCCCGTCCCTCCTTTACCTGGAGGGGTCCTTCTGGTCCAGGGCATCTTGGTCTTGGGGCTTACAACAAATCCTTTCTAAGCAAGAGGGGCGCCGCTTTTGTTAGTAATCATTCTGCTCCCTCTGCCCCCACTAAGAAGCCAGTTTGAAGAGCCGCCAAGCTGCCCCCAGCCAGGGCACCCAGCTCCGAGAAGGGCTTCGGGTGCTGGAGGAAGACTCACACCCTGCGGTGACTGCTCAGGGGGAGTTCTGTTTTGTTTTGAAGCAAAACCTCTGTGTGTGCACCATCATTTCCATGTTCGTTGGTCGATTCAAGGCCTCCCCATGTGGCCCTGACTGGCCTGGAGCTCATGGTGATCCTCCTGCGTCAGCCTCCCCAGTGTTGAGGTGACAGACATGTGCCTCCACACCAGGCTCATAATTTTAATTTTAAAATAACGCTCCGTATTCCAGTGTGTAGGCCTGGTCCGTTCCAGTCCCTGAGGCCCTCGAACGCCAAGGACGCAGCTTTACCCAGCTCTGTGGATGTTCAGAGTAGGGGACACGCAGGGAACTAGTTCACGCCAGATTGTCGCACGTTCCGGGTCATCCCTGCACCTTATTTCTAACTCCATGTTACGGCACGAGCTCTCTGCGCGCTGCTGTGTGGCGTCACCATAGACCACGTGTGGCTGAGGGAAGCAAGTATTCCGAGGCGGCGCAATCCCACCGCTGGGTCAGCAGGGACTGGGACCCGCGCCCCCACGCGTCTGCAACGTGGCTTCCTCACACTGCGGCAGCGCTCCGTTCCAGTCTCTCCCAGTCATTCAGTCTCTCCAGTCTCTCCAGTTCCAGTCCCTGGGGCCCTCGAACGCCAAGGACCCAGCTTTAACCCGGCTGAAACATGGGGTTTCGGGAACATAAAATGTAGCCGGGCCTGTTGGCACACATCTAATCTCAGCACTCGGGAGGCTGAGGCAGGATGATCACCGTGAGTTCAAGGCCAGTCTTGGCTATGTATTGGGTTCAAGTCCAGCCTGAACTCCATAGTGAGACCCTGTCTCAAAAAACAAAACAAAAAAGGAGTTTTGTTCACAAGTAACAACACTAATTTGAGATGGATTAAGCAAAAAGGGGAATTTAACAGGTGTTGGGGTAGGCGGTGAAGCCCAAACCAGACCCACCAGGTCCTTTTCTCTCTCATGGACACCACCTCCAGCAGCTGGCAGCCCACACCAAATGCGTTTTGCAATTTTAAAAAGTGAACGAGAATGGGCGTGGTGGCGCACACCCGCACCCCAGCACTGGGAGGCTGACGCAGGAGGACTGCGCTGAGTTCGAGGCCAGCTGGGGCTACGTAGTTCAAGGCCAGCTTGGGCTCCATAGGGAAACCCTGTCTCAAAACAACAACAAAGGAAAAGATTGTATAATTCGCTCTTAGAAGTCAACATTAATCTGATTTGATTTTGCCATTGGCGGGGCCAAGAAAATCCCTCGCCAGCACCAGAACATTTCCGAGCCGGGCGTCCTGCAGGTCCAGGGCCTCTGCCCGCCTCAGACTCGCCTCTCTGCGGAGCGGAGCCCGGAGCCAGCGGGAATCGATGGGACCGGCAGCCGGGCGGATTGATCAGAGGCTGGGCGGGAACCCGAGCCGGGCGGAGGAGCCTCAGAGTGGAGGGACCGGCTCCGGGTGCGCTCCCGCCGGGCGTCTGCGGTGCCCTTGTCTGCCCTGCCAAGCGTGGAGGGGAAGCGAAGCGAGGAGGGCGCGTCCCTGTGAAATGGAAGCGAGCGCTGGGCTCAGGAAGGCAGGAAGATGATCCTGCGCTTGTCCTCAGGCTGACCTCGGAGGCGCAGCGGGTGGGGCTCGGGCAGCCCCAAATCCTTCGAGGTCGGGAGGAGGGGAGAGGCAGCCAAGGATCGGGTTTGGAATGAGTCGGCGTCCAGAGGACGAGGGCTTGTTCCCGTGGGTGTGGTGGCGCAGGCCTGTGACCCCAGCACTCGGGAGGCTGAGGCAGAAGGGTTGTGTTTACAAAGACTGCGTGACGCATCTCAGCCTCCACAGGCACGGCAGTGTGCGTGGTCGTACGGCTCCGAACGAAGGCGCATCCTTTTCAGTGTGCATCCTGAGCCTCCTTTGTTTTTTGCTTCTGTTTCTGGTACTGAGTTTGAAGCCTGGGCCTTCACACTGAACTACACCCACAGCTTTTTTTTACTTTTTTAGTTTTTAGTTTGAGGCAGGGCCTTGCTAAATGGCTGAGTCTGGGTTCAGACTTGTGATTCTCCTGCCTCAGCCTCCTAGAGTGCTGAGATAGCAGGCGTGCTCCACCATGTGCTTCCTCCATTTATTTGTGATCATAAGTTAGGGACAGAATCGTGTCCCTCTGAGAATCCCAGGTTGAAGTCCCAGGGCCCTCATATCTTGGAATGCTGCTGTGTTGTTTCTTTTTTTTTTTGTCTTTTTGAGACAGGGTCTGGCTGTGCAGTTCAGGCTGGACTTGAGCTCACTTTGTAGCCCAGGCTGGTCTTGAACTCACAATGATCCTCTTGCCTCAGCCTCTAAGATGGAGTTTTAAACGTAGAGAGAAAAATAGCAGCCCCTGGATCCATCTTCCCCCACCTAATGCCCATGTCCTACTGCCCAGTTCTCTCCACCGCTGCCCTCTGCTGTTTATCCCTTTCTAAATAACAGGGCCGTGTGACTGGGTCTTCATTTCCAGTGCTCCAGTGTGAGACATTATCAATT
Organism: Chinchilla lanigera; assembly: GCF_000276665.1. Lineage (NCBI taxonomy): Eukaryota > Metazoa > Chordata > Mammalia > Rodentia > Chinchillidae > Chinchilla > Chinchilla lanigera. The sequence goes on along the minus strand of NW_004955470.1, from coordinate 7,023,133 downwards.
CATTTTCAATTATGAAATGTGATACTTGTCTTATTTTGCTTTTGTGGTGCCGGGGATTGGGCCCCGGTCCTGCAGGCTTGCTGTGTGCACACATTAGCACTCAGCCGTGAGCCCCTTCGGAGGGTGTCGCTTTGCACCCTCCTCCTTTGTGTAAGCCTCACCACAGCCCCTCATTCCTCCACGACAGCCAGGTAATGATATCTAGTTAAAACCTGCATCCAGTGGTTAGGTAATTTTGCTTGAATTAATTCTGTTCACAGACAAGCCGTATTTGTATATCATGATTACATTTCTCTCCTTATGAATCTTAGTCCCCCTTGGTGTTAAATATTCCACATTTTAAAAATTTGTGTAACTGACGCAAAACATTGCAGGCATTGCAGTGGTGCATGCCTGTAATCCCAGCACTTCAGAGGCTGAGGCAGGAGGTTTGCCAAGAGTTCAAGGCCAGCCTAAGCTACTCAGTGAGTTCAAGGCAAGCCTGGATTACACAGAGAGACCCTGTCTCAAAAAAACAACAATGACAACAAATCAAAACAAAAAAATTGTTAATTGCCAGGTATGGTGGTGCATGCCTGTAATTCCTGCCCTCAAGGAGGCCGAGGCAGGAGGACTGTAAGTTTGAGCCCAGCCTGGACAACCTAGCAACTTAGTATGAACCTCCTTGTCTAAAAATAAAAGGTTCTGGGGAGGTTACTCAGTGCAAAGGCCCTGGTTCAATTCCCACTATCACCAGAAAAAAAAAAAAAAGACAGAAAGAAAATTGTTTCATTATCTATGAATTCGCACCAACCAATTCTCGAATCTCTGCCAGAGCTGTCAAGTTTCTCTGGACCCTGTTCCTCTCACTCAGATCCGCTCTCAGTTTAGGAGCTGCCCTGGTGTTTGTCTTCCTGCCCCACCCGGTCCAGGGTTTTCTGGGTGTTTTGCATGACCCTCGGGCTGGGTTAGTCCCTGACCCTGTGGACTCACTTGTTGCTTGTTTAGTCCCCTGCTTTCTGGCCCCCATTTCCTTCCTTTTTATTGATTTACTCCCTCATGTCACATTCTTCAGTACTTCCTGAGAAAGTATATTTGAAAGTGTTTTGAAATACATGAAAATGTCTTTATTGGACCCTCATTCTTTTGTGATAGCTTAGTTGGGTATAAAATTCCTTGTTCAAAATCATTCTCCTTCAGACTTTGAAGGTTTTGAAGGTTTTATTCCACTTTCAGCTTTGGTGCTCTCTTGAGACATGAAGCAGTGATCTGATTCCTAATCGTTTGTTTATGATTTAGTTTATTTATTTAATAATTTTTGTCTTTTTGAGATGGGTTTTTGCTATGTAGTTCAGGCGGGTCTTGAACTCACTTTGTAGTGCAGGCTGACACTGAACTCACAGTGATCCTCCTGCCTCAGCCTCCTGAGTGCTGGGATTATAGGCATGTGCCACCATGCCTGGTGTGCTTGTGGTTTTTCCCCTCTCTCCAGAAGGGTGTAGGATGTCCCTTCGATCCTGGGTGCTCTGAGTGGCACAATGATGTGCCTCAGCTAGGCTCTTTTTGTCCACTGAGTTACACCCTGCAAACTAGTCCTCAAGGCTTACTTTGCCTTGCGGCGGGGCTCGTGCAATGGGGAGAGACGTCTTCGCGGGCTCTGGGAATGACTTCAGGGTTCTGACTTGTTTGTTTTGCGCTCTCCATGATTTTCTTCCTTCCCTTTTGTCTATTCTGTACTCACAGACTCTGACTTGTTGCACACCCATCTGCTCGATTGTCATCTCTTCTGTCTTTCTGTGTCTTTGTTCTTATTGTTTTTCGATCTGTTCGTTTTCTACCCTGGGAAATTACCCTCCACCTCACCCCTCAAACCTCAGCCCTTCTCCTGAACTTTTCATTTTTGCAATTATAGTTTAAAATTTCCCACCCGTCTTCCTTATTCTCAGTTCCCCCTTTTAAAAATAGTGTCCTGCTCTAGTGTTCTGGTGCAATATTTTATTCCTAGTTCTCTGATGACTTTCATTTCATATTTTTTAAATGTTGGCATCTGCTTCCTGTATTGTCTTTATTTTTATTTTTCCATGGTCCTCTGTTTATTTGTTTTGGTCTCTGTCCTTCATGAAAACACATTTTATTTTATTTTATTTTATTTTATTTTATTTTATTTTATTTTATTTTGAGACAGCATCTCACTATGTAGTTCAGGCTGGCTTTGAGCTCACTTTGTAGCCCAGGCTGGTTTTGAACTCACAATGATCCTCCTGCCTCAGCCTCCCAAGTGCTGGGATTATAGGCGTGCACCACCACGCCCGGCAAAACACATTTTCCAAGTGTCCCCAGGTCCTCTGTGACCCGCTCAGACTGAGGAGTCCCGACAAGCGGATGTGTGCTGTGTGTGCTTGTGGTGGCCCTCAGTGTGAGGACGGAGCCCTGATTTCGCTTTTCCCAGGAGCCCTGATGCCAGGAGACGCAGGGCATTTGTCCTAGCGAGGCCCTTCCTCCCTTTCCCGATCACGCTGGTGTGTCCCTGCGTGCAGCCGGCGTGTCTCACTGTCACGCACACGTCTCCCTCTGGCCCTAGAGGAACCTGGAGACCCCGAGCTCACTGTCAAGACTGTCTCAGCCCACGGGACCAGGGCCTCCCCCAGCTCTCTGGAGACGTCATTTTCCCATCTTCTGGGCCACTTTCTGTCCTGTTCCAGCTTCCAAAGGTCACTGCTGCCCGTTCCGCGGCTCCCTGTCCTCCGCCCCCTTTGTCCTTGCAAGTTTATGTCTGTTTAATGCCACTTGCTATTATCTTAGTGGAGCTCTGGAAGGAGGAATAGCTGAATGCCTGTGTTTTATGGCCTGAAGTTCGCTCAGTTTTTAAGTTACTAAGTCAAATTCCAGAAAATCCAGCCGTAAATGCTCTCAGGCCTGAAAGGCTCCAGACAGTTTCCCCACATTCGCCACCGCCCAGCGCTGTCACACTTTCTCCTCCTGTCACTCAAACTGAGCAGCTGCAGTTCAAGCTGAGCGTGGTGCTCATACCTCTGATCCCAGCACTCTGGGAGGCTGAGGCAGGAGAATCACAAGTTGGAGGCCAGCCTGGGCAACTTAGCAGCTTAGTGAAACCCTGTTTTAAAATAAACTTTAGAAAAAGAGAAAAAAATGAACAACTACAGTACACAATTTCCGGGACTCCATACTGGCTGTTCTCAATTTTCAGATGTCCCGTGTGCCTTCAGGGCTCCTTCACAGCGCAAGTAGTTAGCGTCACAAGCTTCTAACTCGTATCCTCTTCCTGGATGCTCAGATGGAGGGGAGCCGTGTAATGCAATGTTAGGCGCTTCTCAAGGGGGACTTGGCGGGGGATGTGAGGCCTAGGAGATGTGCTTATCACGAGCTGATATTCTCGGCGCTCCCACTGTGAGACTAGACTTGGCCCCCAGTGGCTATAGAGACATTGATGTGTGCCTCGTGTGACCGTGAAGCCAAATTAAAAATATTTCAGTGGCAGCCACGTGTCAGTCAATGACAGGAACGTGTCCTGGGAGGAGGGGCACTGGGCAGTTTCACTGCTGAATGACCCTCATGGCGGGGAATGGGAAAGTTCCATCACTCAATGCAGTCAAAAGACACAGTGGGCAAGGCATGGTGGCACACACCTGTACCCTTAACACTGGGGAGGCTGAGGCAGGAGGATCATGAGTTCAAGGCCAACCTGAACTGCATAGCAAAACCCTGTCTCAAAAAGACAAAAAGGAGGGGCACAGTGAACATGAGACAAATGAGGCTGTGGCTGGCATAACCTAGTGTACTGTTTATGGCAAGTAGGAGTACACCATAAAATGATCAAAGGCACAGCATAGCAAATGCAGAAACAGCGACTCAGCTGTGTCACCATCCTCACACATCCTCTTCTGTACACAGTCGCCTGTGCTGCACTCTCACACACCTCACAAGACGTTTGCATCGGCACCACCACAAGCAGGCTAATGCTGCAGGGTGCTCCGCTTCACAGAGGCCAGGGTGTCGCCACAGGGCGGGAATTTTTCAGCTCCGTCGTAATCCTAGGGGCCCACCGTCACAAATGCGGTGTTACTAAAGAAGATGTCATCACCGGGAACGCGATTTCAGTTACAGTCATGCGTCCAGTGACGGTGCATTGGAGAACAGGATTCTAGACGGGTTGGAAAACGTTCCTCTCTTTTCACTGTATTTTCTCTGAGGGGAATTAAATACTGGGACTTGCTTTCCATGAAGCAATGCGCTACATGCAGAGAGCACATATATAACGAAGTACCTGGGAGGCGTGGGACCACAGCGCTTCCTTCCCAAAGCTGAAGGGACTGTGAAATGTAAATGTTTTGAATCGATTCAGCACATCCATCGAGGCAGGAACAATAGAGCAAACAGAGACACAAAAATGGCTTCTGGAACTGCTTGTGGCAAGACCCATGGGATATGTGTTTGAAACGAGGGCGAGGACTTTGAGGTGAGTTCACAGCAATGTGTCTCCTATCGTAGTAAATTGTATTTTCTTTAAACACACATGGGATTTTTCAATCACGCCTTGTATATGTATGTGTGCTAGTTGGCTTAACGCATATGAGAAGCGAGGCCAGATACCCTAACCCTGACCTTGCAAGCGCACTCCGGGGGTGGTCAGGGCTCAGGGTGCCCAGTGCCCACGCACCAGCCGCCTTCCTTTCCAGGAACGCGGATGCCACAAGGGTGACCCTCCCCGCTGCGTCCCAGCGCTGGGGACGGAGCCCAGGGCCAGCCGCTAGCTTCATGCTCCCCCAGTGCGCCGCATCCCTCCCTAGAAGACGGATTCCGTGGGTGAGACTCAGTGTGTCGGAGAGGGTGGGTCGGCTCCACCTTGCACCGTCCGGAACGGTGTCTGAGGCTCGGCCCAATCCTGCTAGGTCCAGCTGCCGACTCAGGATTCTGGCAGGCTGCTGCAGACAGCTCCTTCTAAGTTCCCTCTAGCCCATCGTTACGTTTCTGTCTTAAGCAAGCAGTCAGTGCAAGGTGTACTCAGAGAACTGAGATTTCGGGGGCTCCGAGGACAGGATGCGGGGATGCCCTGCTCTCTTCCCAACAAATCTTTACTGCGTGCTCGACCGTGGAGGTAGTTTGGGCTGTGACTTGCTTCCCCGGAACCAGTGACCTGTTTCTGAGTGTATGGGGTGGGAGGAGAGAGACCTATGGTCCTCACCTATCTCAAACCAGAAGTGGCTTCGGACATTTACCGGAAAGAATGTGCTAGTTACGCATGGCCAAACTGAGCTGAGCCAGTAGCAGGGGTGCGATCTGGGCCACCTCCTTTAAGCCCGGTGCGGTCTCAGTGAGACTCTGCACACTGGTGAGGAAAGTGCAACTATAGGGGGCTAGTGACTTGGATCGTTGTGCAAATAGGAGCTCCGGGGGAGGCAGGATTCCGAATTCAGATCCGTCTTCACTGAAGCCCCTGCTCCTTGCTTTTGAGGATGATGTTTGTGGTGGTCGCAGCGGCGGTTCTCATCCTTATTGCCAGTAACACTAAGGGGGAGAAGGATGCTGTTTTTCTGGCAGTAAGACTGGAACCGACGTGAAGGGTGAGTGGATGGAAGATGGGTTTGGGACTAAGAAAATCCTCAAAGCAAATCCTGGTTCTGCCGCCCACCTGGTTTGGGGGTTTGGCAAGTAACTAAACTCTGTGGAGGCCAAACAGGACCAAGCTGACTTTAAATCTATCGTGTGGAAGCAGTGAGAGAGCCGGTAATCAACCAAGCAGCCAGCAGCTTGTGTGACACAGCTCTCGCCCCTGGCGGGCATGTCCTCAGGCAGACAGGACACCAGGAACCAGGGGCGAGGGTTTTTTTCAGTTCTAGGAAATTTCATCCTGCCAGCTTGTTGAACACACTCAATGAATATCTGTTTTTTTTAAAAAATTTAAACAGAAAAAAGTAAAAGTAACAATAAAACAGAGTTTCGAAACAGGCTAGCAGGAGAGTAACAATAATTAATACATAGTAGTTGTTCAGAGTACAAGATACAGGCATGAAATATTGTCCCAAAAAAGTATCAGCACAAAACTTTCTTTTCAATGAACCAAGACAAGCTAGTTGTATAACTACCTTAACTATTGTGTGTGTGTGTATATATATATATTTTTTTCTTTTCCTTTCCTTCCTCTCCCCTTTCTCCCGTCACAGTTTTTCCTTTCTTTTGAACCCTTTCTTTCCAGTTCAATGAATATTTCTTAATTAATCCCTTAACACTTATCAGCCTACTCCTTGGCTCCCCGTGACCAAGGATCGCAGTGAGTTCAAGGCCAGCCTGGGTGACATGGCGAGTTCAAGGCCGGTCTATACTGCATGGTGAGACTCTGTCTGAAAAAAAAAAAGTTGAAACCATTTAAGATTATTAATGTTCTAAACATATCAGGGTTATCCATACAAATCAAAGTGTCATCGCGTTGTTTTGGACAGAACGATTGGTGTTACTGTGATTTTGGTGGCCTCCTTTTGAGGTGTTACATGGTTGTCAGTATATTCACAATATATTCATAGTTCAGGGCATTTTCCAAAACATCTCCCTCCCTCCACACACGGACTACATCGGGACCCCAGGTGCGAGCGTGCGCGTTTACAGATCACTGTCGCTGCAGCCAGCCGCAGGGCCCCGGCTTCTTCCCAAGGCACAAAGGAGGATTTCCGGCGTCCTTCGTTTATCCTCTACTCCCACCCCCACCCCGGCAAGGGAGAGTCGGGATTTGGGAATCAGCCTTGTCTGTGTCCATCCGACAGTTCGCACCACAGTATCGATCCTGCTCCTTCCCCCGGTGCCTCCGTCCCGCAAGATGCTGAGGTAGCGGGCTGAGACTGAGCAGGACCGCAGCCTGCACCTTTGTATCCGGGACCCGAAGCGGAACCTTGTCTGGCCTGCGACGCAGCAGAGACAAGGGATTCTTTGAATTTCACATATCTCTGCCTTGAGTCAGGAATTTAATACCTCATGCTTATCTGTTTTTTGTGAACTCCCCAGGGCAGACAGGAGCGGTGTGGCTGTACAGTCTTTGTAATTATCGCTGTTGCCATAGCAATCGCATTTAGCAGCAGTAAGACCCCCAGAGCTGTGTGCTCCCTCCGTCCCTGGCGTCATCGCTGTGCGAATCTGAGCAATCCTGCCGCGGGGGGCTCCTCACACCCTTTTGCTCCCTCCGTGCCCACAGACAGGTAGGAACCCGGGCAGGACTCTGCCGTGGGACTTTGTTTCCTGGAGTCATTCCTGGGGCCAGCCAGGGTCCTGGCAGGAAGCAGAATCGATCTCAGAATGTTTGGGAGAGGATGGTGGGCAAGATGTTACCCGGTTTCTGGGGGTGCTGCAGACTCCTTCTTCTAGGGATTCTTTTTTTTTTTTTTTTGTCTTTTTGAGACAAGATCTCCCTATGCAGTTCAGGCTGGCCTTGAGCTCACTTTGTAGCCCAGGCTGGACTCGAACTCGAAGTGTTCCTCCTGTCTCAGCCTTCCAAGTGCTGGGATTACAGGTGTGCGGCACCACGCTTGGCTCTTCTAGGGATTCTTTCCAGGTTGTCCTTGTCCTGAACAAAGAAGCAAAAGGAAGTGAGGTTTGACATTTATTAAAGTTAGGAAAAAAGCATGCCTTACATACAGAGTACAGGCCAATGAATGTAGGAAAATAAGTGCACTTTGCAAGGTGAGCGTGCCCACGGAAGGGAGCACAGTGGCCGGGAGGGGAAGGGCCACTGTCTTTTGTGTCATTCTGACGTCAGAGCTAGGCTGTCCTATCAAAAACCTGCTTGATTTCACACCAGAAGAACTCAAGATTGCACTTTCTGATTGGTCCAGGCGCAGGGCTCCTGTTCTGGATCTCTGTGATTGACAGGTCATGCCCACTTGCTATACTTCAATCTCCTGCCTCAGGATGGGGGAAGCAATTGCATTCATTTGCTAAAATGTGCATTGGTGAACTACGGACTACACAGACGTTTGCTGCCTCACGGTTCTGGTATCTGCGAGGCCCAGAGCCAGGTGTCAGGAGGGGGGCTCCCTTCTGAGGGTGCCAGGGAGCCCTGCCCCGGCCTCTCTCCTGGCATCTGGCTGTTCCTTGGCTTGTGACAGCATGGTCAAGTCTTCATGTGTTTTCTCCCTGTACGACCGTCTGTCCAAATGTCCCGTTTCTACAAGGTTATCAGTCAAACTGGATGAAGAGCCACCCAAGTATCCTCTGGTTCTTTGCAGACAAGATCACATGTTGGGGTGCTCAAATTTGACATACATACTTTGGGAGACAGAATTCAACTCATACCCCCACCAGAGAGGTGAGCGTCCGGAATGGGTGGCTGCAGGACGCTGTTAGCATCTGAGCTGTCTGTGCTCCCTAGCCCCTGGCCCTCTCCGCTGGGAGACTGCTCCAACGGGCTCCCTCGTGCCCAGGGCTGCTGCTGGGCTTGTGCAATGGGAGGCATGGGAAGGGGCCGCGGGGTGCGAATAAAGCTAACTCAGGGCATAGCGCCCTTCCCTCCCCTACCTGCTGCTGTCAGACTCCTCTCTTGCAATGCTTGTCTCACATCTGGCGTTTGGCAGGTAAGAGGGTAACACTGTTTGAGGCATGGCGGAGCCTGTGCTGACTGCATCAGGAGGTTCTGGACGCCTAGTGATAACAGCTGACGTTCTTTGCATGCTTAGTGTCTGAGTCTGTTTTATGCTGCTGTAACAGAATACTCCAGACTGGATCCTTTATAAAGAGTGGAAGTTTATTTGGCTGATGGTTCTGGAGGCTGGAACATCAAGAGCAGGACACCAGCATCTGGACGCCCGCCACGCCGTGTTGTCCCTGCTGCGAGGTGGACGGGGGAGAGAGGGTGCCGCTGCTTGCATCCCCCCTGAAGGGTCCCTTTCCAACACTGCGGCGTCGGGATTAAGTTTCAGCCCAGCGACTTTGGAGGTCGCATCCAAACCACAGTGCTGTGAACTCCAAGTGTTTAAATATACCCTATCCGGATAGTTCTGTAAAGCAGTACCTGATGATCCCGACGGTATCACTGAGCACCTGAGGGTCCCTGCGATTCTAACGAGCTAGTGGCAATGGTGAGTTCGCTCTCCAGGCCCTAGGCCACAGGCTGGGCGTGCTAACGGCTACCCCGCTCGCCCTCCAGACTCGATCTCAGGCCCAGCTCATGCTCCTGGAGCTCGGGCACAGCCGGGGCTGTGCCGCGGGGCTCCTCGCGCTCTTCCCGGGAGCTGACCTCCGTGTCTGAGCCTCCACTGCCGCCGCCCACCCTGCTCCTCGGGGTGTCTTGACCCCATTCACCTCTGCGCTTCCAGGGCCCGGCTGTGCTTCAGGAAGGAATATTTTCTTGCTATCCGTGGCTGCTCTGCATTCTCCGGGGCACCCCGACGCCCCATCACAGCCGGAGGCCTCCCCAGCCCGGTCCCGTCCGGCCCTGCGACCGCCCAGAGGAAGCTCCGCCTGTCGTCACCCGCGCCTGCCCCGCGGGGGGCGTCCCGGGGCCGGGCGCCGGTCACCGGGCCGGGCCACCGCGCCAGCGGAAAGTGCGCGCGCAGTGAGCATCCCAGATGCGGTTGTTTTCAATTTTAACGCCGTCTTGTTACTTTAGAAAGTGTTCTGTTACTTTGAACCCCAACTCATTTGACATTTCCGGTCTGCATTCTGCACGCCCGACCCCCAGGATCAATGCTCGCGCGCGGGGCCACCAGGTACCCCCGGAACACCGCGGCCCTGCCCAGTCCTCCCCCACCGCTCAGCGGCCAGCGCGCCCCCCCCGGGACGGACCCGACGGCACGCGACTTCCTCCCCGCGCTCCGGAACTGTGCGCCGCGCCGCGGGACGCGGAATCCCGGCGTCGCCC
>NW_004955470.1:7004137-7012488 GCF_000276665.1 Chinchilla lanigera | reverse complement strand
GAGAGGGAGGCGAGGAGCACCTCCCAGCCCCCCGATCTTAGTAGCAAAATTGAGCACGTCGGGTCCCCTTCCCCCCAGTGTCTCCTGAGGAATAAGGAAAAATAAAAAAGCCCTCAGGCTTGAGAAGTTGATGAAAAACAAGGCTCTTTCTCCTAAAAGTTAGAATCCATAGCCTTTTGAAATTGCGTTTGAAATCCAGTTTTCAGCATTAGCTAGAATACCTGTTTAAACAGATCGGCTGGGGGAAATCCGGTCGGATCTGGGGGCCGGGGGTGAACGTTTGATTTCGGAATGTGAAGAAAGAGACTTTAGAGTGTCCCGCCACGTCCTCCCGCCTGCGTCCCCGGGTTAGCAGTCGGTGACTTTCTGCTCGGCGGCCAGTCGGGGCCAGGCCCTGGGGGTGGGGCCTGGGGGAGCGGTTGGGTTCGTTAGAGGAGGGGGCTTCCCCGAGGCCCGGGAGGGGACCGGTGGGACTGTAGCCAGAAGCCGTGGAGGGCGGCGGAGGACTCCGGCCAGAGTGGCCGGTGGTCCTGGTGAGCTCCAGGGACAGCCTGGGTCGGGGGCGACTTTTGGGAGAGGAGCTAGGGTAGGTGCCGGAGGCTGCAGGGGCCTTGGAGGAGCCTGAATAGCACTGTGGTGCCCGGTGCTGGGTGCTGGGGGTCAGGGACGCAGTTTGGTGACGCCCAGAGGGTAGGTGCCAAAGCTTTGAAGAGGCTGGAGGGAAGTTTGAGCCCGAAGGTCAGGGCCCGGACCTCACCAGGGGTGCGCGGAGCAGGTGCTGGCCGGTGAGTGTCCCCTTGAGTAGGGGCTGAGCGCCCGGCTTGGACGCTTGGTGGCCGGCGGCGCCCGGCGTGCTGCGTTGGAAAGGGCTTCCGGCGTGTTGACCATCTAGGCGGGCGCAGACCCACGGCTTAGCTGCCCCTCCCGTGCCTGGTCCAGCGTCAGATCTGCGTCCTTCCCGGAGAGTATCTGTCTCTGGTGTCCCGGGGGTCTCCGTGCTGAACTGCGAAGGCTGGGGACCCCTCCCCGTTCCCTTCCACAGTGAAGCAGGTCCCACGTTGTAATACCAGTGGCTCTGGGATTCCTTGCTATTTCCTTCGGCTTCAGCTTGCTGTGAATATGTAGACATTTTTGATCGAAAGAGGGGACGAGCCCCCAAAACAAGACACTTTGCTGTATTTCTGGAAGACCCCACTGACTGTGCCAGGTTGACAGTTCTTTTTTTTTTTTTTTTAGTTTTTCTCTGGTACCGGGAACCGAACTCACGACCTTGCGCTTGCCAGGCAGGCGCTTTGCCGCTGAGCTAAATCTCCAGCCCTCAGGTTGACATTTCTGCTTCAGTGGTTTGACCTTTGAGCCTTAAGCTGGGAGCAGGTGGGCGTGGCTGTGCCCTTTGGTGACCGGTAACTTAGGATATTGCCACCACCCTGGGCTTCCGGGGCCACTTAGGAATGTTGTAAAGTCCAGAGCAATGGGACGCAGGGCAACTCCACGTTGGTGGTGTGTAGAAAACGTAGAAATCTAATTTGGTGAAGTTTAAGCGGCTTATTTGTGGAGTTTAAACTTAGATTATGTTTATGAAACTAACAGGCTAAAGAGACATGGTGGTTGGTTGTGGACTTTTGTTTGGAGGGAAGCGACTGGCGGTGGCTAACAGGGATTGAAAATGAAATCTGGAGGTGCGATGTTGGAGAAATGTCTCCTTTATTATAACAATAAGTTCGTTACTAGGTGGTAGGAGTTGAAACATACAAGGTCTAGAGATTAATCTGAGTCACAAAACTTCAGAAACACAAACTTGTTTCACTTGAGGATTATAATGTTCTCTCACACACACACTCACCCCCCGTTTTATTTTTCTTCATAACTCACTTTTGTTGTTTGTTTGGAGGACTGGGGATTGAATCCAGAGCCTTTACGCTGAGCTACATCCGCATCTGTTTTCTAATTTCTTTATTTTGAGACAGTTCTCACTAAGTCGCTAAATTGTCCAGGCTGGGCTCAAACTTGTGACCCTCCTGCCTCAGCCTGCTAGAATGGTGAGATTACAGGGGAGTGCCACCACTCTTCCTCGCTTTCTAATGCGCAGTCTACTTAGGGGTTATTTGTTTGCTTTCCCTTACTAAATTGCTTGTTGACAAGGCAAGTGTTTTCCCTGTGATGGTGCCTCGCACATAACATATGCTCAGCAGACATTGGTGGGGTGAATAGCTGGATGAATCTGCTCTTGCCTGGTGGATCCCACTTTTTCTTCGAGGTTGGGTCTGTCTTGAGACCCCCCTTTCCAGTGAGGCTGAGCTGATCCCGTGGCAGAGCTCGCCCTCTCTCTTCTCAGCTTCCTGTGTAACTGGCAGTGTGACCGCTGTGGGAAGCTGAGGGGTGGGTGGGAACAGCGTCTTCCTCCTCCGCCTGTCTTTTCTTTAATTAACGTGTTCAGGGGCAAGGGTCATGGCACTGACTTCTCCAGTGGACAGGCAGGGCAGGCACCGGTGGTCCTGCTCATGCCCTCCTGGAACCTTTCTCTTGAGGGCGGGGAGGGGACAGCTGGAGAATGAGGTTATGGGCTCTGGGCAGTGCCCGTGGGCTGCCACCCTCGCTGAGTTGGAGCCTGGTGTCTCTGGTGACGACTCCTGAGCTCTGCTGGAGGAGGCGCCTTTGCTACCCTTGGGGGAGTAAAGCTGCCCGGTGTTGACTGGATGCAGTCTCCAGCCCGTGGGAATGCTCTTATAAAACTTCAGTCGGCCCTGGGAGAACAAAGAGAGAAAGATGCCAGCTTGTGGAAGCTGGGATCCTGCTCCACATCCCCCCCGCCTGGGTACTGCAGAACCCTTAGCCGCAGAGACCAGTGTCTGTGCCCGGAAGTGCCCCCCGGAAGCATTTTATTTTCTTGGGCGGTGCTCGATCGTGTGCACGCCTGTGTCATCTTGCAGTTCTTTTTCCAGAGAGGCAGCTTTGTCTAGTTACAGTCGGACTAGACGGTCGCTGTGTTCTGCTTTGCGGGGTACGTGCCTGACGTCGCCTTTCCCACCGTCGCACCTGCGCTGGGTGGGCTCACCAGTCCCCGAACGGTCAGGGTCCGGGAGGAAGTGTGGGTGGTGGGAAAGAGTGGCAGATGCAGCTTTGGAGTCAGGATGAGCCTGTGGTTACCCGTCTGGGCCGAGAGGCCTAGGCTATTTTATCTAGTTCTTGGAGCCTTAGTTATAGCCAAGCATTAAGTTGGGGCAGTGATGAAACTGCTTTGGAGGACTAGAAACTGTTGTTCCACAGGAGGCGCTGTCCTTTTTATTTCTACCAGCTATGCACAGGGTTCCGATTAAAGTAAGGGCTAGGGCCGGGGATGTAGTTCAGCGGCACAGCACCTGCCCGGCATGTGCGAGCCCTGAGTTCTACTCCCAGTACAAAAAAAAAAGTAAGGGTTAGACTTACACAGGATACCTGGTACTTAGCAGGCTTGAGAAAAGAAAAGCCGTATTTACAAAAATTAACTTACTGTGCCTGGTGCAGGCACACATCTGTAATTCCAGCACTTGGGAGGCTGAGGCAGGAGGATGGCAGTGAGTTCGAGGCCAGCCTGGGCAGCATAATGAGACCCTGTCTCAACAACAACAATAACAACAAAAATCCCAGTTTAAGTAACACAAGGGCTTCTGCAAATGAAAGTAGAAGGAAGCTGCATTGCTGTGAAAGATACAGAAACATTCACTTATCTGTTAGGGAGGCGCAGGGCGGGGACCAGAGCTTTTGGCCGGCCCTTTTCAGTGAGTCCGAAGGTGCAGCCAGGACGGGTCGGTCCACCGCAGAGCACATCTCCACACTTTCGCACACCTTCCCCTCCTCTCCCCTTGGTCCCCTTCCCTGTGCAAAAGATCTCCTTCCCTGTTTCCTGTCATCTACCTTTTATTTTACTCTTTATCTCCCGGGGCGGGATGAAACCCCGGGGCGTGGCGTGATTTCGGCCAACTCTGCGTGGTCATGGGTATCGGAAGGCGTCCGCAGGGAGCTGTGCCTACCCTGGAGAACGTCTAGTGTGCGCAGGGCATGTCTTTCCCTGGGGTTTAAAGCTATTTTTAGAAATGCACCTAATCCATTTAGGTACTTTTGTTTGAAATGAAAAGATCTATTTTGGACTTCTTTTCCTTTCTAGAGAGGAAGTCATTTCAGAGGTATAAATTCAGTTCATGCTCTTTGTCTCATCCTCATTCTCCGAAGTGGGGTTTCAGACCACAGCCCAGTCCTGCTGGGGTCTCTGTGTCTTTTTTTTGAGACAGACTCTGGCCTGGCCTTGAACTTGCTATGTAGCCCAGGCCGGTCTCGTTTACGTTGATTCTCCTGCCTCAACGTCCTGTGTGCTGAGATTATAGGCAAGCAACTGCATAGGCTCAATGTCTTAACTTGCAAAATATCTGCTAACAGTTACTGTCCAGCTAACCAAAGCAGCTTTTGTTTTGTGGAAGACTTCATGCTTCAAACTTGTGTTTTCCAGTTGTACCAGTGAAGAGGGAAAAACCCTGAAGAGCGCTGTATCCGATGAGCTCACAGCCCAGAGAGGTGGCGATGGTGGAGTAGGGTGATGTTAGACCATGGACAGCGTGACCTGTGCCTGGGGCAGGTACAGGAGTGCAAGAGACTCTAACGGAGATGCTGACACCTTGAGGTGTCCCCAGGACGTGGGACCTTTGCAAGATTGCAGGGTGGAAAGTGCAGGAAACAGTCTTGCTGGCCCAGGGCGCAGAGCATGGGAGAGCCCTTGCCTAACGGGGAGAGAACCTGTGCAAAAGCCCTGAGGCCACTGTGGATCTGTTTTGGATAAGTTTGAGAGCAGGAAATGGGAGTGTGGGCTGAGGCAGTTTCGGGGCCAGGAGGAAATCCCAGTGTATCTTCCTTGTGGCTAGTGGAAAATGGAGGCAGGGACTGAGGACGTGTTCATTTGGCGGTGAAGTCGGAAAGGGCAACAGTGGATCCTTGTTAAAAGTGTTTTGCTGGGCCTGGTGGTGCATGCTTGTAAGCCTGACACTTAGGAGGCTGAGGCAGGAGGATCACCTCGAGTTTGAGGCCAGCCTGGGCTACATAGACCCTGTCTTAAAAAGACAAAACACAAACAAAAGTAAAAAAATAAAAATGTCCTCTGTCAGCAGACAGAGGCTTTGTGGCAGGCTGGACATCTGGGTGCTGGGAACTTGGGGGGCAAGGCAGGTCAGGAGGAGGCCCGGGGTAGGGACCGTGTCCCCAGGACTCCGGGAGCCACTGCCCTGGGGATTTTGCCGTAGCAGGAAAGTTGACTGCTAGACGAGGTTCAGGGAACGTGTCGAGTCTTCCTGTGCCGTGAGGAGAAACACTATTTGGTGGCTGCGTCTGAGGCCTGGCACGGAGCTTCTGAAACTCTGATGACTTCCTGCGGGCCTGGGCGCCAGAGCGCCTTTGTCCTGACGCCTGGCCTCTGACCCTGCTTCCTGACCCTGAGCTCCTAGGTCCCTTGGCACGGCCCGTGACAGCAGCACCTTTTGTTCTAATGAGGCCGTCCCCGCTGGGCTGGTGGGTGGTGCTGGTCACCAGAGAGACCCGCTGGGCTTGGAGCCGTGGGTCTGTGAGCCCCTTGCGCATCCCTTGGGAGAGAAGGGACCTGTTGCTGTCACTTTTTTTTTTTGTCTCTGAGACACAATACCTGACACCCACAAGTTGGAGGAAGAGAGGTTTATTTATTTATTTATATTATTAATTTTTTTTGCCTTTTTGAGACGGTCTCACTGTGCAGTTCAGGCTGGCCTGGAACGCACTTTGTAGCCCAGACTGACCTCAAACTGACAGCAGTCCTCCTGCCTCAGCCTCCCAAGTGCTGGGATTACAGGTGTGCACTACCATGCCGGGCTAGGAGAGGTTTATTTTGATCGTGTAGCCGGCTGGTGCCAAGGCAGGGCAGCATGGCAGAGGGGCCTGGCGGAGGAGAGCTGCTGATGGCATGGTGGGTAGAAAGCAGAGACAAAGCGAAGGGCCACGGAGGCCACGCCCCCACACCCTGCCTGCTCTGTCGGGCCCTGTCCACAGGGTTCCAGGAAGTCGGTGTCTGGTAGCATGGAAGGACCCCTCGCCTGGTCAGCAGAGCTGGGCTGCGCAGTGTGCGGGAGGAGCCCGCGTGGTCGGGGGAGGTGCTGGCAACGGTAGAGTGAAGCGCAGGGGTTTTAACCGCTGGAGGAGTGAACGATCTCACTGGACCCCGGGATGAGGGCTCCAGGATGAGGGCTTGGCCCTGGGCACTGGGACTGCCTGGGGGGGACGGCCTCTGAGAAAGTGACCTTCAGCGCCGGTCCCAGATGAGGTCTGGAGTGCAGCCTGCCTGGGAAAGCGCCTCGGGGACGCTGCTGTCGCGTGGTGCCTGGGGGAGCCGCCTGGGGGACACCCTGGGACGCTTGTCTGATGGACAGTGGATGGAAGCAGGCAGGAGTCTGCTCCGCGTCACTCCGCGTTCTGCTTGGATGCGTCTCAGTTCAGAGGTGCAGCTTAGTCGTTGCTGTGAATAGTGTCCGTGAGTCACAAAATGTCATTTTGTTAAATATGACTTCTGTGAGCGCCCTAGGCTGAGCAGGACGCGTGGCAGGGCTCAGTGCTGAGCTCCATTTCACAGGGCTCTAAATCGGTCTGTGGCCCGTGGTGGGGACCCAGGGAAGTTTCTGTGAAGATGTGCAGTGGTTCTGAAACTGGTTCTTGCCCGGGAGGGGATGAAAGAAATGTCTGGACTTCCTCCGCTCCGAAGCTGTGTTTGCTGGCAGGGACGCGGAGAAAGGTGCGAGCACACCAGCTCGCCTGCAGGGCCGTAGGCCTAGGTACCTCTGTTGCCTGCCAGAGGCACTCAGGCCGAAGCGGGCTGGGGGTTTGCTGTTCTGCTGCTGTTTCACTTACGGAGAAGCACGAATCCTAAACCCTAAGGATGAGCAGCCGTAGCCAGGTGTGGTGGTGCAGGCCTGTGATCCCGACGCGTGAGAGGGAGGAGGATCTCAGCAAGTTCGCGGCCAGCATGGACTACAAAGCAAGAAGACCCTGCCTTGAAAAACAAAAATGAATAGAAACGGAATTTATAGCCATACTCACCCACCTGTCAATGGTCCAGTCGCAGTAGGGGATTGGCTGGAGGGGAGGATCGGGCTGGATCTTGGCAAATACAGTGTCCTGAAGCCGTGTGTGTGTGTGTGTGTGTGTGTGTGTGTGTGTGTTCACAGGACGGTGGGTTTTGTGTGTCCTCATGGCTTCCCTTGGATTCTTTAGGGCAAGGCTCAGAGTTCTGGGTGTGCACTGAGATTTCAGAGTGACGTGGTCTGTCCCCAGGTCATGGAGCTGCCCGTTCGTGTGAGGATACGGTTCCAAAATCACCACAAGAAGCAAAAATTGTACAAGGGGAAAACAGCCATAGAAGCCGGCCGGCCCTGTCCTTGGAATTTGGTCGTGTTCTGAGGAGCCTGTGCGATGAGGGGTCCCCGGCTGTGTGTGAGGATTGCTTACCTCTGCGTGTTTTGGCCGGTGCATACTGTCCGTGTGATGAGGTGTTTGCTGTCTGTTTGAGACAGGGTTTCACTATGTAGTGTAGGCTGGCCTTGAACTCACTGTAGAGCCCAGGCTGGCCTTGAATTTGCGGTGATCGTCCTGCCTTAGCCTCCCGAGTGCTGGGATTACAGCACCTGTGCCCCCCAGCCCAACCGTGGCTTCCTGCTGTGCTCCTCTTTGTCGTGGTGGGAAGTGGGCTTGGGCCTGAGGTGTGGTTTGGAGCAGTCCGGAGGCGGGGTCGGTCCAAGGGCAGAGTGATGCTGGGCGCAGCCCGTCTGCCGGGGTGAGAGGAAGGACGGTGAAGAGAACGTCCACGGAGGGAGTGGTCTTGGAGGAGGGTGACTGGGCCCTTAGACGGGGAGGGTGGTCTGCTCTGAGGGCCGTCTGGGCGTGCTGAAGGCTCTCTGGGCACGGGGTTATCTGCAGACTGATAGCTGAGTCCTTTCGGAAGATCTGTGCCTAAGGAAGCGCGGAGCTCAGCTCACACCTCGCTGCCCGCAGCGCCCGGGACCTTGGGATCCACACGCTCAGAGCCACTCATCTGGGGCGGCGTTTCCAGAGCACTCCCAAAGCTCCCTTCGGGCGTAAGCAATCAAGCCGGGTTAAAAATGCAAGAGCCGGCGGGGCGTGATGGTGCACGCCTGTAACCCCAGCACTTGAGAGGCTGAGGCAGGAGGATCGACATGAGTTGGAGGCCAGCCTGGGCTACATAGTAAGACCCTGTCTCAAAACAAAACAAATGAAAACAAAACAAAGCAAAACACTCAAGAGTGAGTATGTTAGATGAAGGTACACACATAGATGAAATTTATAAATGA
>NW_004955470.1:7000485-7002137 GCF_000276665.1 Chinchilla lanigera | reverse complement strand
TAACTGAGGTGTTTTGTAGTCTGTTTACAAAATGTGAACTACTCAGTTAAAACCTTTATTTAGTGTCTACAGGAAAATTACACTATTGTGAGACCGAGACTAGCACCCTCTGCTTATGGTCATTTTGAAACCTGGTTTGAGAGCCAAGGTTTCTTGGGGTCCTGCATGGGTGGTCTCTCGCCTCGCTCAAGTGAAAGTGACTTCTGTATAGGGCACCTTCATGTCACGTGTCCCTCTGTCACCGCATGGGGTGCCGGGAGCCCCCCTAAAGAGGAGACCGGGCCCCACCTTGGCGCAGGCAGCAGAAAACCATTTTGGGTGCGTAGCGCGAGATGCGTCGTCCCGGGCAGAGCTGGAGTGCGCGGCGGCAGGGAGGGCTCCATCTGTCTGGGTGTTCGCGATGTCAGCTCTGCTTCTGTCATGAGTCTGGGGAACGCTGCTCACTTGGGGGGGGTGACCGGGTCCCCAAGAGATGATTATTCTGCTTGGGGGGATCTTTGCGTGGTGGAAGCTCTGCTGGAATCCCGGTGACCCGAGGTTTGGGCAGTGCCTGAGGCTATATGGGTGCTCTTCGTGGTTGAACATTCCGGGGAGGAGATAGCTGTGTCATTCAGGGCTGATATCAGGGCTGTGTCTGGGTGTCCCCCCCAAAGCCTCCTGTCGCTGGGGCTTTTTCAGAGGTGGCTGAATCTGGAGTGTATGGTGCTGGGACTAAGGGTGTGTGATCAGTAAGTCAGTCCACCGATCAGTTTGGCATAGTTCTGGCTGGGGTTAAGGGCGTGAGTGCTACACCCGCCCTAGGGCAGGTAGCCTGCATACGATGTAGGGATACAAGGAGGGCCACTGTGTCTCTGCCTTGTCCTTGCTGTGGACACTTTCTCCTCTGCGATGACTGTCTCTGTCCCACCCTGCCTTGGAGCCAGCACCTGTGGATTGAAGCCTCCACAAACTGTGGGCCAAATAATCCTTTTTTGTTTTAACTCTGAGTTGTGGGAATTTTTTCTCAACAAGGAGAAAAGTAACTAAGACACTACCCTTGTATCTGCAGTTTGTAGACAGGTACTCCGTAAGTGATGAATAGCTTATGTTTGAGGAAGGGTGTGACCTTAAAACTTTCAGATCATAAAGGAGACAGTTCAGCTGGGTGTGGTGATGCATGCCTGTAACCCCAGTACTTGGGAGGCTGAGACAGGAGGATCACTGTGAGTTTGAGGCCAGCCTGAATTGCATAGTGAAACCTTGTCTCAAAAAACAAAACGAAAAGCAAACAAAAAAAATGATGAGATGAAGATAAGGACCTTAGACCAGGTCACTCAGTAGTTGTTTACCAGGTATCAGTGTGTGGATCTTTCCTAGACACCTGGGTACAAAGGCAAACAAAATTCTGCCCTGGTGGAATTTAAAGATTACTTCAGTAATCTAGGACAGGGGTCTCGAGTATATACCACAGATCCTCCTGGGTATGTCAGCCTGGGCATCACTATAAAGAAACAAGTGTAAGATAGAAGAAGTGTTCGAAAAATACGTTGAATTTTAAATTAAAATATATTTATAAAGACTCCTTGCCAGGATTCCCCCTTACTTCAAACATATTGATCCCGCTTTTCTTTTCTTTTTTTTCTTTTTTTCCTGTCTTTTTGAGACAGGGTCTC
>NW_004955470.1:6970613-6999923 GCF_000276665.1 Chinchilla lanigera | reverse complement strand
TAGAGGCAACCGTGACAGCATGGGAATAAGTGTCTGAAGCACGGAGGGGTATCTTAAGGGGAATTCATAGTCACTCGTGATCTGCTTGGTTGTTTTATTTAAACGCTGCATTTTTTTAAATCTCACCTTGTATTTTGTAGTGTTGTCTCCGTCCTCCAAGAGGTTTTGAGTCCTGGCCCTGGAACGGGCGCTGCCCGGGCGTGCTCTTTCGGCCGCTGAGCTCCATCTTCAAGGCCGCAAGCTCGAGGCGGCCCGTGCTAGTTGAATAAGCAGCTTTTGTCCCCGGAGTCTTTCCGCCCGCTTCCCCTTGCGGGGACGAGGCTGCTAGCATCTGTGCACACGGGGCCCTGCGGCGGGCGTCAGGGCGTGGACCTCTGTCCCTCCGGCGGCGCCCCTTGGCCCTGGGCGTGGGCTCAGCCTCTCTGCCGCTGCTTCCAGGCCTCCTCCGCTCTTGGTTTCTTTTGTGTGGTGGCTCAGCAGCCTTCCGGAGGCAGCTGGTTTGAAGTGGACTCGTTTTCCCACTTAAAAATAACCCAGCAGCTGCGGGTTCCAGGCCCCGGGTCATGAGGATGGGCGCCCGGCTCACGCAGGACTCCTGGAGGCTGCGCCCCCAGGGCCCGGTCCGTAGCCAACCTTGCTTCATTCGGACGGCACAGCAGGGCGCAGGAGGCCGTGGCCCTTTCTGGCAGAGTAAGGGCACCCCTGAAGCAGGGTTTCCCGTGCCTGCCTCAGCCACAGAGCCCGCCTCTCCTGCCTCGAGGGACCCGGGTGTGGCTCGTGGTTTGAGTGACAGGCACGGAAGTCTCGTCAGATCCCCATATCATAGGCTTCACCGTCCTACCCACTGGAGTTCCGTGTCCGGCTGCATTACTGCAGTTGTTCTGTGCAGCGGTTGCTGCCCTCTGCCTCCAGAACTGCCTCATCTTTCTTTGTTTTGGTTTTTGGCTTTTTTGAGACAGGTTCTCACTATGGAGCCCAGGCTGGCTTTGAACTCTCAGTGATCCTCCTGCCTCAGCCTCCCCAGTGCTGGGATTATAGGCGTGCGCCACCACACCTGGATTAGAACTTCCTCATCCTAAACAAAAACTCTGTGCCTGCTGAATAGCTGCACAGCCCTCACCCTGAACCCCTGCAGCTGCTTCCAGTCTCTGTAAGTGTAACTCTTCCAAGCCCTTCCTGGCAGGAGGCTCCTACAGTAGTTGTCTCTTTGTGTCTAGCTTATTTCACTTAGCTTAATGTTTTCAAGATTCTCAAGGAGCCCAGTGTAGCGGTGCACACCTGTAACCCCAGCGCTTGGGAGGCTGAGGCAGGAGGATTGCTGCAGGTTGAGGCCAGCCTGGGCTGCATAGTGAGATCCTGTCTCAAAAAACCAAACCAAAACAAAAAGGTTCTTGAAGGCTGAATAAGATTCCATCATGCACACATGCGGCATTGTCTGCCAAGGGCGTCGTGCGCTGCTTCCTCGTTCCGGCTCCTGTGACTGGCGCTGCTCTGCGCGCGCTGCACAAGGGTGGCTGAGTGTCCCGATTCTCTGGAGCAGGCCGGAAGTGCAGCTGCTGGTCCCGGGTCCTTCTGTGTTCAGCTTTGAGAGGACCCTGACTCTCGAGTCTGGTTCTCGCTCCTCCTGGCTGCTGTGGACCGAGCTGTACCTCCGGGGCCGTAGCCCCCCGCCCAGGGTCCCTGGCTTGTGAGACCCTTTCTCTTCCCGCTCAGGTTAAAGGAAGAATTGGAAGTCTGAAGTTTGTTTAGAGGAGGCATTGCTATTCATTCAAGGAAAAGAAGGAGAATTAGACTTCAACTTGGATTCTTTCAAGCTTGTTGTTCAGCCCTCTGGATTTCGCGGTTTTTTTCAGTTTGTTTTTGTTTTTTTGAGACAGGGTCTTGCTATGTAGTCCAGGCTGGCCTTGAATTTGGGTGATCCTCCTGCCTCAGCCTCCTGAGTGCTGGGATTACCACCACCATTCCCAGGTTGGATTTCGTGTAGTTTTGTTTTTTGTAACTAAGATGTGGGTGGGAGACTGAAAGGTAACCTGACTTTGGAGGATTTTTCTGACACTTTCTCAGTTCCATCTGCGTTTCAGTGTTAGGAAAGGAATAGTGCTCTTTGGAGGTGGGAGAGAAGACAGACTGTTCCTATTACCCTGCGACCTTGGCTTCCTCTTCAGTGACACTGAGCTACTAATAAGTAACTAATAAGAATGTTATCAGTAAATTGATCTGAAGTCCCTGGGGGTGGTGCTTATTAGCCCTGTGGTTAGTTATTCGTTGTTCCCTGTTTGTTACAGAGTAGCGGAAGCGGTGTGTGTGAAGTTGTTGTACAGGCCCCGTGTGAACACTGTCTTTCTCCCTCAACTTCCTTTTTTCAGTTCTTTTGAGACAGGATCTTGCTGTGGAGCTCAGGCTGAACTCTGGGGGATCCTCCCGCCTCAGCTTCCCAAGTGCTGGGATCACAGGTGTGCACCACCACGCCCCGCTCACCCTCAGCTTCTGGAGGGAGAGGCGGCAATTTGGGAAGGGCCTGGTGGAGCTCAGGAGCCGGGCTTGCCTCTCACGTACCCACGTTTGCAGTTAACGCCTGTCCCTGCCCCGCCCCTCAGCTCTGGCTCCTCTCCTGCCCCAGGAGGAGGAGGGGCTCTCACCTCCCTCCGCCATCCTCGGAAGCCCGGTCCCTGGCCAGGCTGCTGCTCCTGCAGACTCCATTGTGCCCTGTGAGGGGTGCACACGCTGGTCAGCCTGGGGGGCAGGGTGCATGCAGAGGGGCACCTGCCAGGCTTCCTTGGGGCTGCTTTCTCAGCTTGGCACCAAGCTTGTGGTATTCCAACACCTTTGGGGACCCAGTCCCCAGCCCCTGTGTCCCCCACTCCATTCCTGCAGGGGACAGAAGGCAGAGGGGCTGCGTCTGACTTTTGATGACTTGGACATAGAATGAAGCTGTCTTGGAAGAATAGGATGGGATGAGCCTGTCCCACCTAGCTCAGGAAGTGGCCCCTGTCTTCACTGACCTTATGTCTTTTTTTGAGTGTGTGTGTGAGAGACACGGTCTCATTATGCAGTTCAGGCTGGCGTTGAGCTCACCATGTAGCCCAGGCTGGCCTCGAACTCACAGCCATCCTCCTGCCTCAGCCTCCCGCGTGCTGGGATTACAGGAGTGCGCCACCTCGCCCTGCTCTCCACAAAGCTTTGAGAAGAGTAAATACGGTCCTTAAAAACAGCTAAGCCTGGCTTTGTGTGTCTTTATTATTCCACTGCCAATCTTCATTTCCTCCAGGGAAGAACAGCCAGCCTAGAGTGCCTTTTTCTTCCAATCTAATTTAAAAAAGGAAAACGCCCATTGCTGACTAGCACCGCGACCCCACCCGTTTGCGTGTCTCCTTACACCTGTCACACCGCCTTCCCCTCCTTTGCTTTATATCCCTGGGCCTCGAGATCCTGATTTGGCCACTTGGCAGCCCAGCTGGCAAGCTGAGGTCCAGGGCGGCGCCCCAGCCGGCCAAGCTGGTGGCAGCAGAGCGCGTCACTTCTCTCTCTCGAGTGCGGCGGGCAGCAGCGCTTACCCCAAAGCGTTTGTGGAGTGCGCGTGCGCAGTGGAGCGCTGTGGGCGCGGATCGCGTCTTCGGTACCGCTCGGCAGTTAGTGTCGTGGCTGATGCTCAGGCGGAGGGTTGGGTGTCTCCGAGTTTGATGTACTTAATGGCAATGTATATTTAATTAATACTGGTTACTCTGCCTGACTGGCAGTGGGGAAAGCGACAGCGGTTAAATAGTGCATTGAAATACTCCTGAACCTCTCGGCTGCCCCGCCGCTGCGCACCTCCCCGTGCAGGCCGTCCACACTATTGTTAGGTACAGAAAGGCAGGAAACGTTGCCTAACGTGTTATTTCTGACCTTGTGGGCCTGTGGCTTTGGGGTTGCTTTTTGCAAAAGGTTACTGGAAGTCAGGCCGCGGGGCCGACCCAAGGCTTTCTTTGGGAACAGAAGGAAGGACTTCAGAAGTAAGGGACATGGCTAGCAGATCACACAGGCTCGCCTGTGCTTTGTAGAAATAAAACTTCTGGGAAAAGGTCTTGTGCCTGCCTGTGTGTGTGCGCGCGTGCGCGTGTGTGTATGCGTGTGTGAATATCTGTGTAACACCTTGCAAGCTCCTGACCTGCAAGTGCTGCACAAATCTGTCAGAGGGCATGGGGGGGGGCGGTGCGCATGCGCAGGTCCTGCAGCGCGCCTGTCCCCCACTTTCTGCCGCGTCCACCCTCGGAGGGCAGTGGTCGGGAAGGGCGGGTCAGAAATGCGGAGCCCGGGGCTCAGAACCGAGCTCTGGCCCTGCGCCTGTAGGTGCCGTTCCCGGGCCCCCTCGCAGTTGTCCCAGGACTGCCGCTGGCCGGGGGAGTGGCCGGAAGCTGCCCGATCTGGGGAGGGAGGACGGGCGCTCTTGTCATGGGGACTTTGTTTTCTAAACAAGCATAAAAATACCACTTGCTCAGAGGAAACTGATTTGCACACACAGGTCAGGGACCTTGGTGATCTTAGGTTGTTTACCGTGAGAGAGCTTGGCTCCACGGCCCTTGAGAAGGTAGGGCCGAGGCTTGTGGGGGAATCCGGCTTCCTGTCCCCAGGAGTAGGGAGTCCTGCTGTGCCCCCCGGGGCGAGGTGGGGGGCGGCAAAAGAGGGGTCCGCCCCCCCACTCTCTGGTTGTGTCCCCCTGCCCCCTCAGCTTCCCAAGCGGTGGGTGAGAACTGGAAGCTGCTTAACGGGGACTGTGTCAGAGTGGGGGTTAGGTCCTCAAAGCTGGGGAGGAAAAAAGCCCCGTGTCCTCTCATCCCCAGGTTTAGGCGTGGCCTATGGCCGGCAGCTGTAGGGATAGAGTCCTCTGTGCTTGGGAACAACCCCAGTTCACCTCCTGCCAGCTGTGGGCTTGCTGAGAACCCTGGCCGCATCTCTGCACTCAGCCAGCTGCTTACGCTCGGAGTTAGCTGAGGTGTCCCCTCGTCTTTTCTTTTGCAGTGCTCCGAGGGCCTGGGGAGTAGAAATGCAGTTTCCCTCTCGTGTGGCCCGCAGAGAAGCCCGAGGGGACTTCTGCAAGTGACTTTCAGGAGGCCCGAGCGCACTCTCCTGGAGCCTGTGGCTGGGGAGCGTCTCAGGCACCTAGCGCGCGCAGTGGCGAGCCCTTCCCCGGCGTGCGAGGGGACGGGAGAGGTTGAGAATCCCGTGTCCCTTCGTCCTGCTGGCCCCGGCGGCCCGTGACCCCGACAGGAGCCCCAGGTGGACAGGAGGTGTCCTCGGAGGCTTTGCCTCTCTCCCCGGGCTCCTTGCAGAACCAGAACATCCGGTGTAGTGTGGACTCCTCGTTCCCCAGCTGGCCCTGCGGGCCTGGCGGGCATGGGGACGGCACGCGCCCTGGTGAAAGCGCTGCGACCGTCCTCATGATTGCAGTGGGAGGGGCGGTTGGTGTGGCTTTGCCAGCGTGCGCGCCGGCGTGGAGCGTGCCAGGGGGCCGCCGCCGGGGAAGCAGCAGGGTGGTCGCAGCCCGCTCAGTCCTGTGGGTCGCCGCTGAGCCGGTTACGGCCCGTCGCCCGAGTACCGCGCTGGGCGCTCGGCGGCTCTGTGACACCTGCAGGCCGCTGGGTCCTCGCCCTGGCCCTGGCCTGAGCGTGACACGGCGCCTCCCGCCTCCCCCGGTAGCGGCTTGCACACCTGCGTGTCACGGGTGCTGGGCCTCTGTGTTGTCACACAGGGGCCCGTGGACGCGTCCAGTCCTGCTGTGGCCAGGGACAGGTGACACCTTGGCCACCAGCCTTCGGTGCTGCGTGAGCTGCAGGCTAGTGAGAGACCGCGTTTTCAAAGCCCGGGGAAAGTGTTTTTAAGTTGGTTTTCCTTTTATATTTTTATGTATCCAAGGGAGGTTTTGTTACTTTCAAAACGGGACTTGCGGGGCGTTGCCCAGGCGGCCCTGAGCTCGAGTCTCCTGCCTGCGTCTCCTGAGCGGCTGGGATCGCAGGTGTGCCGCCGTGCCCCGCCGTGCCTGGTTTTCCGTCTGTTTTCAGGCCTTTAGCAACTGAAGTGTTGAGTAGCCCCGGAGTTTATTTCGGGCGCAGGCACAGTATTTATGGCACTACCGTATGGAAGGGGCTGTCCTTCTTGGGAGCGAAACACAACAAAATTGTTAACATGGTGTTATTTTAAAATCGTTTTCAGTCAGAATTTAGTTCTTTAAACGCGGAGATGAATGCGGTGATGCTTTCGCACATGATCTCCTGAGTAAAGCCAGTGTCGAAAAGTAGAGACATCGAGGAGAAGGGAGAGCCCCTCGTAGATCCACCTTCTGTGGGGACTGTGGGGTGCAGTCACCTCCCGAGCACACCTCCTTCCCCTTGGGACAGTGGCCGCCAGCCCTGGGCTGCTGCTCAGGTCTCCCTGCAGGGGACACGAGCCGCCCCCTGAGACACCCTGGCTACCGGTCCAAGCTCTGTGGTGAAGGCTGCGCTGGGGACGTCGCCCCTGGGTGTGAGTAGCAGCTGCCACCCGCTCGCTTGCTGTGTGAGCCGGTGTCAGCCGTGCACTCCCCTGAGCCCGGAGTCTGAGCGGCCACCTCCAGGGTAGGGGCGCAGACAGGCCTGCCCGGTGCTGCCCCGTGACAGGTGGTCCCGAGAGGGTTGTGTTCCCGCAGGCACGGCCGGTCCCACTACCGCGGAGAGAGAACAAGACACTGCTCTCTTTTTCCACAAAGCCCTCTGGAGTTCTTTCTCCCTGACGCCCTCTTTGTCCGCAGAGGCACTCCTGGTAAGAGGAGCTGGAATGTATTCCGCTAGGAAGGCCCGAAGGCCGGCGTTGCCCTTGGAGGGTGTTAGGTGGGGCGGTGCAGGGTCTTCCTGTGAGACGCTGTTTCTCAGTTTCTGAGACCCCAGGAGAAGAATGACACAGAAATAGAGAAGGTGATGAAGAAAACCTGCCGCGGGCCTGGCATGCTGGGCTGTGGGTCCGCGCTGTGCTGTGAGGTGCAGCTGCCTGCTCCGTCGCCCTTGTAGGCAGGCGTGCATGTGGGCGAGTGCGTGTGCGTGAGTGTGCATGCTCGTGTGTGTGCCCTCTGAGGGCCTACTTGCTCTTCTCCACGAAAGAGGTTTCACCCAGTACCAAGGAAAGCCGGAAGCACTGAGCTGGGTCTGTTGAGGTGGTGAGGTCAAGGGCAGATTTTTTGAGTATGCGTTTCTGCTCCCGCTGCTCTGAAAACTTAGACGCCTCTGTACCATTGCTTGTCCCGTGGGCTCCTGTGACAGTGTTAGCTGTACCCGAGACGGACGTCCACGCTGTTCCCTGCGGTGTGCTCCTCTCCAGCACGAGCGCCCCGAAGGTAAGAGCCACGGCACGGAGGGCACAGCCAGGGCCCGGCTCGGGTGTGGAGCACTTTGCAGACAACCGGTCCTGGTGCATCTCGGAGTGTGGGATCCAGAAGGCTGCTGCAGGCTTTCCTACGTGGGAAGCTGTGAACAATCAGATTTCACCCTCAGAATTCCCAGGAGCGAACTTGCAGTCCTGAGCTGTCCGTGAGTCTGCGGAAGGAAATTGCCCCCGCTAAGCCACCTCCGCTCCACCTTATTAAATTTTAATTTTATTTGATTTTCCTCCTAATCACTGGCTCCAGTTTGCTTTTTTATCGTGTATTCTCTGCCTGCAGATGTGGGCGGAAGTTCATCCGGGGGTCAGAGGACAGATTTCCTAAAGACAGGTTAGCGGGCGCTGTCCACACCGTGTGTGGTGGCCTCAGGGACAGGGCACACCGTCGCGGGCCCTCCTCGCTTAGCCCTGGCCCTTGTTAGGACCTGCCCCGGGTGAGCCCTGGTGGATGACCTGGGAACCTGGAGACGGCGACAGCCTCTGTGACTCACGGCTGGGGCGTTCTGCAGACCAGGCTTTGCTGATGTCGCCTTCCCAGAGGTCCCGCCGCCCTCGGGTCCACGTTTGCTTCCACACTCCTTTTTCTCCTTTGTAGACTTGATGCTTCAGTGCCCAACTGTGTGGCTACACGGCAGCCTCCGCATCTCATACGCACGTTTTGTGTCTGCAGAGACTTACGTGTTGCGCGCTTTTGTTCTTCCCAAACAAAGAGACTTTCCTCCTTGGGAGACTTAGTGGCGAAGCCGAAGTGGTGTATCTTCTGCCCAGCCCGAGAAGAGATTAGTGGGCCCCACGGAGCATGAACTGTTGCTGCGTGTCAAGTCCCCGAAAGAGTGACAGATGGGAACTGGGCATCAAGATCAGACCCGGGTGCGCAGGCCTCCAGCTCCTTAGCATATGGACAGTGTCCTTCCTGGGGCTGACAGAGCCCTGCCCTTTGAATGTATCGCATTCAAAGGGTTCCTTAAACAAAGATTTATTCAGGGTGTGCTGGGAGCTCGGTACTCCGGTGCTGGAGACGACAGCACCCAAAACGTCCCGCTCTTCCACCTGCGCTTAAGCCTCTGTGGGTTGTAAATATTTAGTTGCAGCAAATTAGATGTAATTTGATGCCTGAAAACACTGTTATCAAAGACCGAGGCTGACACGAAAGCCAGAGGAAAGTGTGGGCTTCGTGACGAGGAGTAAAGGCCCTGCAGACAGCTGTGCCTGCGCGAGGTCTGGTTTACCCGCACGCTGCTCTGAGCCAGTGCGACGCACGGCGCCTGCCAGGCAGTGCCCGTCTTGTGCCCGGCCCGTCGTGGTGGTCAGGAAGATGTTTATTTTAGAAACTGCTTGGGTCTTGAGATGCGCATTACTCGCTTGGCCCGATGAAGCCGAGGTCTTCTGCTTTTCCAGCTCTGTCTGCTTTTGTGCAGCTCCCGAGCAAGGGAGGAAGGAGCCGGAGCCTCCCGCCTGCGCCCTGCCTCTCCCTTCCCACAGAGCCCGTGGAGCTGTCTTTATGCGTGACCCCAGAGCCCTCCTATTGATTTCCGCCTTGCAAAGGCCGCGCTGTTGCCGTATTTATTTCTCTGATTATCGAATCCTCCCAGCTCCGCTTCCTGCCTCTAATTACATGCGGGGCCATTAGCGAGCCGGCCCGCAGGCGGTGATCGCGCTGGGCCGCGGAGGCAGCAGAAGGCGCCGTGGGGCGGCTGCCGCGTTGCTGACCACACTCGGCAGCGCACTGATCTGCGTGCCCCGTGCCCTGAGCCTCACCGAACAAGTTCAGCAGCCTTTCTGCAGCGGTCTAGCAGGAGACAATCCTTGTACTTCATGTTCAATCTTGCGTGCATGCTTCCATTCCAGTCTTCAGGGTATTCTGTGTGGGCACGGAGTAGCCGAATAGTTTTCCTTTTATATGTTCTCCAAATTTTCTACAGTCAAATGAATTTATAATCAAGAAATCACTTTTAGGAGGACAAATTGAAACTCAGCCTACTTTTTCTTAAGGAAGGGTTTTGGAGAAGATTGTTCACAACTGGTGCTGTGTGTGATCTGGGGCTGGGGGTAAATACCACTTGGGATTACTAAAAATTGGATGTCAAAGCCAAGTGTGGTGACGAACTCCCGTAATTCTAGCACTCGGGGAGGCTGAGACAGGAGGATTGTAAGTTACAGTTTAGACCAGGCAACTTACCATGACTCCATCTCAAAAAAAGGGCTAGAGAGGTACCTAGTGTAAATCCTGGGTTTAATCCTCAGTACTGCACTAAATAAATAAATATATATATATATTTGGGTGGTGCTGGGGGTCGAACCAGGGCATTGTGCATACGAAGCAAGAACTGTACCACTGAGCTACAGCCTTAGCCTGGTGCTAAAATAAATAAAATTAAATTAAAAAAAGAGGTCAAAATAGTGACTCAGCCTGAAGCAGGATGTGTGTTGTACCAGGTGCCAGGGTACACCAGGCTGTTAAGATGCTTGAGCTAAGCAGGCGCTGCTCCAACACACGGTGGAACCAGGAATGTGTCCCCAGGCCGCCTTGGCTGTCCTGGGAGCGGAGATGGGCCGGGGAACACGGTGTGTGCCGTTCTGTTTGACCGCATTGCATTTTGTTGCTGCTCAGGCCTCCTGGACTGGGGGTTCTGGTCCCTAAGGGGGGCAGGTTAGGGATTAAAAGGGGGACAGGAGGTGTCTGGAAGGATTCCCCACAAAAGGGAAGGGTGGAGTGCCACAAGGAGGGGCGGGGTGGCACCAGAAGGACCTTCGACCCAGGGAGAGCTGCACACAGCGGGGTGCGGCGGGGCACGCCTGTAATCCCAGCTCTCTGGAGTCTGAGGCAGGAGGATCGTCTGGAGTTGGAGACCAGCCTGGGCTGCATAGTGAGTTGGACTGTGTTGTGAGACCCTGTCTCAATAATTAATTAATTAAAGAGCGGTGCCACGTCTTGGGTGGTTCTGGGTTGGCAGCGCAGGGGGAGCGGGCACTTGTCTGACCCGTGTCTCTGGCAGCTGGCACTCATCTGAACACTGTATCGGGTCTCAGAGCCCAGTCCTCCCTCTCTCTCTCTTTTTTGAGACAGAGTCTTGCTTTGTAGTCCCGGCTGGTCTTGAACTGTATAGCCCAGTCTGGCCTCGAACTTGCAGTGATCCTCCTGCCTCAGCCTTCTGAGTGCTGGGGTTATTGGTGTGCCCCACCACGCCCAGTTTAAAGGCCAGCTTCTTGGTGAAGTCTTGGTTTTTCTGTCTACCTGTATGTCCGTGGCTTTCCATTTTTATAGGCTTGAATAATCTCCTTATCACAGGATCTTTAGTACCGCTGCAGGAGCGTCCTGCTAGAAGATAACTTCAGATCCGTGGCTGGCCAAGTGGATGGCATCTGGGGAGTGGCGCAGCCACGCGTGTCCGTGAGGCACGGTGACTCCCAGGCTTGGGACCTGTGTCTCCTGGGTGTTTCCGTGCAGGATGCTTGCAGGTATACATTTGGAGTGCGTTGTCCAGCTGAGGGGCTCCACGCAGCAGAGGGGACCCTACATCTGCTCTGAGGCAAAGCAGAGGCTGGTCCAAGGCTTATTCACGAGCACCTTCTAGGGTACGGCAGGCTCGAGCCTTGAGCGTGCAGAGCAGGTTTAGGGTCAGGCATGTTTATAGCTCCTCACTTGAGGAATAAGGTTGGGAAAGATTTTGTATTTACTTTAGGAGCCCGGCTGCAGCGATCTCTGACCATTAGATGTATCCTAGTGGATTTGTTAAAAAAAAAAAAATCCTAGTAAGTTATACATAATAGAGACAGTGGTGGCCAGGCATGGGGGCACACACCTATAATCCCAGGACTTGGGAGGCTGAGGAAGCAGGGTTGGTAAAAGAAAAAATGCAGGGTTGGAAGTCTGAGGCCAGCCTGGACTGTATAGTGCAAGACCTTGTCTCAAAAAAAAAAGACTTGTAAGTTATTTAAGTTACAAATTATATTTAAGTTAAGTTATATTTAAGTTATTTTAAACGCACAGTTCAGTGATACCAGGTTCACACTGTTGTGTAACCTTTGCTGTAATTTTTTTCATCATCCAAAGCCGAAACGAAGTCCCCAGTAGTCTGCAGCTTGAGTGCAGCTCCCCAAACACCTGAGTCCTCCAGCCACCCTTCCCCCACCCCGCCTTGGTTTCCTGAGGCAGCAAAGGACCACTGTGTGTATGTCACCCTTCTCAGATACCTGGGGTGTGACATGAGTCAACTCCCTGTCTGTTCTTTTTTGTTGTTGTTTTGAGACAGGGTCTCGCTATGCAGTTCTCGCTGGCCTTGAACTCACCGTGTAGCCCAGGCTGGCCTCTAACTTGCAGCGATCCTCCTGCCTCGGCCTTCTGAGTGTTGGGATTACAGGTGTGCGCCACCACACCCAGCTCTCTGCCCTGTTCATGGGGACCAGGGCTAGAGCCCGCCCTTTCTGTGCCCTTGACATGCTGCTCTCTGGGTGCCGCTTGTGGTCACAGGCGGTAGTGATGTGGACCTGACAGGCTTGTCTGTCATCCATGATGGACACGTGATCGCGGCATTGTCCGCTTGGTTAATAAGAGATGAGCTCATCAGATGGCCCTCCCTGGAGCATCCTTTGTGATCCGGGCACCACCCTGCAGCTTTGCCTGCTGCGCTGCCTGCTGCCTGGAAAGGGCGCCGTCCCCTTTGGCTGAGCGGAGACCGGTGGGACTTGTGAGGGACATCGAATTGTAGGAAATGCCTTGGGAAACGTTTCATCGCGTGGACGATGAATTTTACGTAGAGGAGGTGGCCCCGTGTTGAGAATGCGGTTATCCCCAGCGTCTCTTTCAAATAGACAGGAAGGACTTCGGGGGGGACTTCGGTGGTTATTCGTGACTTCTCATGGATAAAGGTCTTTTCTTTTTATTCCAGCTCTGTGTGCGTGCGGCGTGCGTGTGGCGTGTGTGCGGCGTGCGTGTGGCGTGTGTGTGTGTGTGTGCTTATGCACTGAAAATGGGACTCGAGGGCCTGCGTGGGCCCAGCAGGTGCTGTCCCTGAGCCACCCCGGCCCAACCCTGTTCTTGCTGTGCTCCCCAGCACCCGCTTCCCCTCCAGCTCAGCAACAGCAGCCAAACCCAACAGCCCAACACGCAGCAGACGCCACCCTGCCGGTGGCCGTAAGAAGTGACAGCCACAGACCCGGGACAGAGGACGTCCTGTGAGCTGGTTGCGGCCCTTGGAGGTTGCGATGCCGATCAGGGGCCGGTCCTGAGTCCCGGCGCTCTCTCTGAGCTGGGGCTGCCCCATGGAGTGCATGTGAGCCCAGAGCTGGCTAGGAAGCTGCTCTCTCTAACGCAAGGGCGAGAAAAGACATTAGATTTTCAGGCTGTCATTAAAATGCTTTTTGCATGAGGCAGGAGTGTTGCCATGTTTTAAAAATGGCTTTAAAATGCTGCGGTGCTATTTCTGGAGAGAGGGGCGCACTCCCCGTCATGCCTGTGGTTACGTGCAAGGCCCAGCCCTGAGGTGAGGAAAACCACCAAGTTATGGGAGGGCTTCTCCGGCCATGTCCCCGTCTGTCCCGGGTCAGTGGCTATCATTTCTTAAGCCTGGACCATCTGAAGCCATCAGACCCTGCCAGGCTAAGAGCAGAGCAGCCCTGTGGCTTAGAAACAAGCTCGTGAGCCCCTTCTGGGGCTCTAATTATAAACCATGTCGCTCCACATCTCGCTCAGCCAGAGTTGTTATTCTAAGAGCCTAAAAATAGGAGCGCCGTGCTTGCTGGGACGCCGGGTGGGGCTTCCTGCAGCGCCAGCCGCGGGTGGAGCAGGTGGGCTGGGGACCAGAGCGCACCTTTCGAGCTGCGACAGCGACAGTGACAGTGACAGCGGACAGCCCCTGGGCACGTGGTGAGGGCTTTGCGTGTCCAGGCTTAGCGAAGAAAAGCCGTCCATCTGGGTGCAGACGGGAGTGCAGGTTTGTGGGTGATGGCTCGTTTGTAAAAATAATCATCGCCCTGTCTGTAAATGGTCCTTGCCCCGCAGGGGGAGTGTGGCTGGAGCTCGGGTGTCTCGCTCAGAGCCTCCCATGCTCTGTCCCCTCCAAGAGAAGGTGCTGGGGGCTTAGACGACTCACGTGTGGGATGTAGGGTGTCAGTGCTTTAATGTTGTTTTTAGTATTTCGATTAGCTTGCTAATATGAAGTGTGATTGGAAAATACAGTGAGTGTTTAAATTAAAAAATTTAAAGCCAAGTGTGATGGTGCACTCCTGTAATCCCAGCACTTGTGAGGCTGAGGCAGGAGAATCTCAAACAAAACAAAACAAAAAATTTATTACAGTACGGGACACATCACCATGAATCCCCCTCAGAGTCCTCCCCCTTGCTTTGAACACACAGTCCCATCCTGCTTGCCACTTTCTGAGGCAGTTCTGGAGTTCTTTTCCTTGTTTTTTTTTTTTTTTTTTTCTTTTTTTGAGAATTATCTCGCTGTGTGGTTCAGGCTGTCCTTGAGCTCGCAGTGGAGCCCAGGCTGGCCCTGAACTCTGGGGATCCTCCTGCCTCAGTTGTGTAGCACTGGTTGTCTCGATTTCTTGAACTGATTCATAACAGTCAGGACCCGGCGAGGTGGTGGTGAAGGGCTGTGCCTGGGAGCCCTGGTACTCTACACGATCAGAGAAACTTCTCTAGTAAGATAGTATAGAAATGACCCCTGAAACTATAGCCCTTGGGAGCCCTGGATGAGCGGCCCTGTCGGCACTTTGATCTGAGGGCCCAGGGGTCCGTGTCATACTTCCGATCTGCAGAACTTCCCCAGGGAGCCCTGGCTGCTTCCTGGAAAGTGGCAGCTGAAACCAGGTGTGGGGGCCAGGTGTGCTCAGCA
Organism: Chinchilla lanigera; assembly: GCF_000276665.1. Classification (NCBI taxonomy): domain Eukaryota; kingdom Metazoa; phylum Chordata; class Mammalia; order Rodentia; family Chinchillidae; genus Chinchilla; species Chinchilla lanigera. The sequence continues at coordinate 6,985,698 of NW_004955470.1, read as the reverse complement.
CCTCTGGGCCTCGCATCGGCCAGAGCGGGGCATCGTGAGCCTAGATTCTCACTGTGTCCGTGTACACGCGCAGCAGCGCTTCTTTCTGTAGCCGTGTTAGGGTCTGAGAGACACAACCGACAGGAGACACACAGCCTGTGTCGCTCGGCGGCGAAGATGTGTTCTGGGAGAGCGAGCGACGGCGGGCGAGGCGGTGATGTGCAAGCATCGTACGGCTCACCAGCCCTGGCGGGATGGATGGGGTGCCCGCTGCCCACCTCGGGGTGCTCTGTGGCTTGCTGCTCCTCGCCTGCATGCTGTGCTGCGTGGTCCTGGCCCGAGTCCTGTGTGGAGCTGAATCCTGCGCGGGTGTCTGTATAAGCTCAGCGCACCTCTGTGTTGAGAATGGCACGGGCCGTGTGGCAGGAAAGGTGATGGGGTGACCTGCACGGGCCGGGCTGGAGGCAGCTGTGGGCTGCGCAGGAGTGTGAAGGCGTGGGGTGTCGCACAGCTGCGTGAGTGTGCAGGCTCAGAGGGTCGTATACCTGCAGACCTCACAGGCACAGCACACTTAGGCAACACAGAGTTGACACTAGAAGATTTTTCTTTCTTCAAAACCTTTTTTCCCTTTATGCAACCTTGAGATTTTTGGGGGAGGGTGCCGGGACTCAAACTCAGGACCTCGTGCTTGGCAGCCAGGCGCGATGCCGCGGAGCACATCCCTGGCCCCACAGCCCTGAGTTTCACACTGCACTTAAAACACATCCCTACAGGTGTATATTTCCTTATACCCTTATCTGTAAGCTTTATCCTATCACAAAAAGTATATATTGTTTTGCTTTTTTTTTTTTTTTTTTTTGGTTTTTCTCCGGTACCGGGAACCGAACTCACGACCTTGCGCTTGCCAGGCAGGCGCTTTTGCCGCTGAGCTAAATCCCAGCCCCTTGTTTTGCTTTTTAAGCCTTTTTTTTCAACTAAGACATAACATACACATTGGCCTAAGCCTGACATCACCAGTGTCACTGCCCCAGCCTCCACAGCGTGTCCCCTCGGGAGAGCTCCGGGAGTCACATGCCTGAGCAGTCCTGTCCTGGGATGATGGTGCCATCTTTGGGAGCCCTCCGAGGGACCTGGCTCTCAGGCAGGCGTCTCTGGTCCCTGAGATGCGGGCTTTCTTTGCATGGATCTGCTCGGGAGAGGAACGCACGCTGTGGGTGTTCCTCTCTAGGAACGAAACCTGCCAGGGGTGGGTCTGTGTTTTAGACGTAAAGAAGTGTTTGCCAGATGCTTGACTGTGGGTGTTCCTGGGGGGATCTTTCGTGTGTGTGCAGAGATAAATTTACTAAAATCAAAATTCTATGGGCATGGTGGCCCATGCCTGTAATGGGAAGCTGAGGCAGGAGGACTGCCATGAAGTCAAAGCCAGCCTGAACTGCATAGCCAGACCCTGTCTCACAATCAAAACAAAAAATCAAATCAAATCAAAGTAAGTGACTGATGGAGCGGACGACCCAGGGCAGCTGTAAACACTTCATCTCTTAATCAAACTGACACAGGTCAATTGAACAGATGAATCAAAAGATAGTCATGCTCCATTTAAAGATTTCTCTGTGTTTTTCTCTTTTCCCAAAACAGATGCAAAAGTCAGGCTTAAAAATAAAAAACAATACCGGGCTTATACATATTGAAAAACACTGAAATACTTTCTGGCAAAGTAAAGTTAGTTACTATTACCTTTATGTGTAGCCAGAGTGATCATTTACAGCAATCCATGTGTTCAGGGTTGACAAAGTCTCTTTTTTACAGCCATCTGCTGTACTGTGCTTTTACTATTAGATCCGATACCAGAAGAGGTGTGGGCTGCTCTCGGGCCGTGCCGCGGCTCTTGCGTACTCACTGTCCCTCGGTGCGAAGGCCGTTCTCTTCTGGAAATGCCCACCCCCGCTTCATACTGAGTGTGGTATTGACAATGGGTGGTCAGCTCGTAGCCCCCAGCTGAACTGAACCAGCGTGGTGCTGGGTGTGGGAGGCCACCGGAGGGCTGTTGCCAGCAGGATAAGAGGCAGAACGGAGAGGGATAAGTTTGGAGGCTGTTAGGGAAGCTGAAGCGGGGCTGTTGGGAGCTGTGAGGAGCTGTAGGTTCTCTTGGAGGAGCTTGTCAGGCTGGCTTTCCTGATGAACTCTGCTGTTCTCAGTGGAGGAGGAGCTCGGGACCTTGTTGTTGCCGAGAACGGCTTCGGTTCACTTTGGGGGAGCTCTGGTCCTCATGTTGAGCCTCACTTCCCGGCTCCGGAGGGGAAGATGGTGCACAGCTCTGTCTCCTGGAGAAGCTTGTTGCATTGGCTTTCCTGATGGAACTCTGCTTTCTTCGTCATCGGAGGAGCTCGGGACCTCACTGTTGCTGAGGGTGGCTGTGGTACTTTTCGAGGGAGCTCTGGTTCTTTCTTTGAGCGCCGCTTCCTGGCTCCAGTGCAGATCCCTCAGCTGCTAGCACAGACCTTCATCCCGCTGGCACAGACTTCCTAGCTTCCACTATTGACCTTTGAGCCTTGCCAGCGCAGATCTGTGAAACAGACCTGCGTGAGATACTGTTATGGGCGGTAGGCCTCCAGTTGGACTCATGGGAGGCATTGTTATCGGCTCTAGGTCTTCGGTTGGACTCATGCAGAACATTTCCATGGGATCCAGGACCTCAGCTGGATTCTCTGGTCTTCAGTGTGTGGACAGATTCCCTGCACTCTTTGTATATCATTCCTGACTATTATAAATAATCGTATAGAATGTGTGTCCTGTATTATCTTGTTCCCTTTGCAAAAACTACAGATTACAGCACCTAGAAATCCTGCTTCCCCGGCCACCTGGGCATCCCTCCGTCAGGTGGGCCCGGGAGATCTAACCATCGCGGTACCCACTGGTGTCCGCGGTCAGCTGCCCCCGAGCTGGTGCCTGGGCCCTCGGTCGTTCCCGCCGGGGCCGTCCCGTCTCTCCCTCGCCCGTCTGTGACGACCCCTCAGCAGGAGAAGCCCGGCTCGAGCTTGCCCTCCTTTCTCAGTGCCCACTTCGGGAGTGGTCGTCAGACTGTCCCCCGTCTCTCCGTGGCGTGCTGCGGCGGGGTACATTTCTTTGCCCCCCTTCTCGCAGACTGTCGTCACCGCCAGCATGACGTCAGTCCGTCCCTCTCCCCAGCGCTCTGTGGTCTGGTGGTTCATGCATTTGCAGTGCAGTCAGATCGATTGCTGCATCAGATCTGGGGAGCCCGTGGCTTCCTGAGTTATTCTGAGACGTTTGCAATCATTAAGGCTCACTCTGCCTGAAAAGGTCTGGTTTTTTTTTTTGTTTTGTTTTTTTTTCTGGTACCGGAAATCTAACTCACGACCTCATGCTTGCCAGGCAGGCGCTGTGCCGCTGAGCTAAATCCCCAGCCCCTTTTTTGTCTTTTTGAGACGGTCTCGCTGTGCAGTTCAGGCTGGCCTTGAGCTCACTTTGTAGCCCACGCTGGTCTCGAACTCGCATCCATCCTCCTGCCTCCGCCTCCCAAGTGCTAGGATTATAGCCATGCGCCACCACGCCCGGCGACTGTTCTGGGGGTTTTGGCACATGCAGAGTGTTACGTAGCTGCGGCTACCCTATCATATGGAGTAGTTTCACTGCCCTAAATTCCCCTGGGTGTGACACATTCAGCCCTGAGATTTCCACCCTCGTGTGGTCTTCCCTTCTGTGAGAAGCATGGGAATCACAGGGTTTGCGGCATTTCAGGAGGGCCTTTCCCACTGCTTTATGCATGTGAGGTTCCTTGCTGTCTGTCTTGTTTTGTTTTGAGAGCAGGTCTTGCTACATAGTTCAGGCTGGCCTTGAACTCTCTATGTGGCCTACAACCTCAAGGCAGTCCTCCTGCCTCAGCCTCCCAAGTGCTGAGATGACAGGCGTGCACCATCACGCCCTGCCCTTGGTGTCTTTCTGATAGGTTGGTTGCTTTATCACATCGTTGAACAGCTGTGCCGCGGCGTGGTTATGTAGTTACGCATCAAAGGACATCTTGGTCGATTGCAGTTTTGGGTAATTATGAACAGTGCCGCCATCAGCATTGGCATGCAGGTTTTCTGTGAACACAGTGTTCATGAGGGCTGGGTCCGTGCCTGGGAGTGTCACCGCAGGGTGGTAGAGCGAGACTGTTTAGTTTGGTGAGAACACCCAGCCTGTCTTTGTGCCTGTACCGTTCACCGAGTCCCTGTCCTCTACACCCTCACTGCTGACTGTTGTCAGCTTTAGGATTTTAGGCACTCTTAATAGGTATGCAGTGGCACCTTCTTATCTATTAGTTTGTGATTCCCCACTGACAGAGGGTGCTGAGCAGCTTCCCACATGGTTGCTTGCCATCTCTGTATCTTCAGTGGGGATGTATCTTCAGATCTTTTCCCCTGTTTTAATTAGGTCTTCCTTTTTAGCTGTTGAGTTTCAGAAATTACTTGGTACTTTGGATCCAAGTACTTTATCAGACAGATGTTTTGCAAATAGTTTCTATTTTGTTGTTTGTTTGAGTTTTTTGTTGTTGTTGGTACTGGGAGTTAAACTCATGCCCTCAGGCTTGCCAGGCAAGTGCTTATGCCGCTGAGCTATATTGCCAGCCCTGTTTTTTTTCTTTTTTGTCTCTTTGAGACATGGTTTTGCTGTGTAGTTCAGGCTGGCCTTGAGCTCACTTTGTAGCCCAGGCTGGTCTTGAACTTGCAACGATCCTCCTACCTCAGCCTCCCGAGTGCTGGGATTACAGGCGTGCGCCACCACACCCGACTGTTTTTTTTTTTGAGACAGGCTCTCCTCATGTAGCCTAGGCTGGCCTGAAACTCGAAGCAGTCTTCCTGCCTCAGCCTCCCGAGTGCTGGGATTATAGATGTATGCCACCACATGTGGCTGCAAATAGCTTCATTCAGTGGCTTGTTTTTTGATTCTTATCTTTATTTATTTATTTTTGAGTGGGATGTCAAACTCCCAGGCTCAAATGATCCTCCCATCTCAGCCTCCGTGTGCTGGGACGACAGGCATCATCACCACACCTGGCTCCTCTCATGCTTTTAGCAGAGGGAAAGTTTTCATTTTAAAGTCTAATAGCAGACTTTTTTTCCCTCCACGGATAGTGGCTTTGGTATCGCCTCTAAAAATCATGTAAGTTTAGTCATACTTAAGATCATCTGGGTTTTCTCATGTGTTCTGCAAGTTTCATGGTCTGCATTTTACATCCAAGTCCTACTGAGACCCATTGGTTCGTTTTTGGTGACAGGGGTAAGGGCCGTGGTCTAGGTGGGTTCTTTCGCACGTGCATGTCCAGCTCTGCGCCATTCTTTAAGGACAGTCATTCTCCATGGCGCGGTTCCTTTACCAGCAGTCAAGCGGCTGCATTTGTGTGGGGTCCCGTGTTCCCTCCCCCGATGTGTGTAGCAGTTTTATCATCATGACCACACTGGTTTGATTTCTACTGTAGCTTTGTAGTGAGACTTTAAACCATCTCGTGTAAGCTCTCCAGAGCCGTACCTCAGGATTGCCTCCGCTCAGGGTTTTCTTTCTTTCTTTTTTTCTTTCTTTCTTTCTTTCTTTCTTTCTTTCTTTCTTTCTTTCTCTTTCTCTTTCTCTTTCTCTTTCTCTTTCTCTTTCTCTTTCTCTTTCTCTTTCTCTTTCTCTTTCTCTTTCTTTCTTTCTTTCTTTTTCTTTCTCTCTCTTTCTTTCTTTCCTTCCTTCCTTCCTTCCTTCCTTCCTTCCTTCCTTCCTTCCTTCCTTCCTTTCTTTCTCTCTCTCTCTTTCTTTTCCTCTCTCTGGCTCGCTCTCTGTCTCTCTCTCTTTCTTTCTTTCTTTTTGTCTTTTTGAGACAAAGTTTCACTACGCAGTTCAGGTTGGCCTAGAACTCACTTTGTAGCCCAGGCTGGCCTCAAACTCCTGGTGATCCTCCTGCCTCAGCCTCCCCAGTGCAGGGATTAGAGGCGTGCGCCACTGTGCTCGGCAGTCTTCACTTTTTCATATGAACTTTAGGATTCATTGGTCAGTATTTACAAAAGAGCATGCTGGGAGTTTTATTAGCGTTACATTGAGTCTGTAGCTGAAATTGGAAGGAATTGGTACCATTACAGGATTGGATCTTCTAACTCTTGGGCTGTCTCTCACTTAGATCTTTGATGTAACAACTTTTGTGGTTGTCTGCATATGGGTCCTATGCATAGTCAGGCTTATGTGCAGCACAGTTACTGTTCACTGTGGCCGAGGGTGATTAAATATTTCCCCACAGACTCCAGGCATTCATTACTGGTGTACAGGACCGCAGTTTTCATGTAGCTGCAGCTTTGTCTCCTGCAGTCTTGCTCTTCTTGCTTATTTCCTTCAGGTTTTCTTGATCCTCTGGTATTTTTCTGCAGGGACATGCGTGACATCTGGGAACAGTTTTATTTCTCCCTTCCCTGTCTGTATAGTTTTACTTCCTCTTTTTGTCATACTGTATGAGCTTGAACTTTCAGTTTGATGTTAAGTAGGAATGATGTCAGAAACATTCTTACTCTGTTCCTGACCTTAGTGGGGAGTTCAGTTTCTCACTGAGTATGAATTAACCCTAGGTTCTTTTTTTGTTTTGCGTAGGTGTGAATATTCTTTACCAAGTTAAAGTTCTTGCTTCCTAGCTGGCTGAGATTTATTTAAAATCCTGAATGGGTGTTAGATTTTGTCAGATGGTTTTTCTGTATTTTTTGTTGTTGTTGTTTTTTTTCCGGTACCGGGAATCAAACTCACGACCTTGCGTTTGCCAGGCAGGTGCTGTGCCGCTGAGCTAAATCCCCGGCCCAGTATTAATTGATATAACCATGATTTTAGCTTGTTGATGTGATGCATTTTAACATTTTTCTGAAGTTGAGCCATCCTTGCATGCTTGGAGTCAGCCCCATTTACCGACTTGTGTATAATTCATCTACATTGTTGCATTCTGTTTGCCGTATTTGGTTGAGGATTTTGTTTCTGCAAGGGAAACACGGGTGTCTAGTTTGTTTTGTTTAGCTCTGATTTTGGTGTCACAGCAGCGCAGCCTCGTTATTGCCCAGTTGTTACTCTTCTTCAACAGAGCCAGACAGACAGCAGTTGTCCTTGACACTTCTCAGGGACAACCTGGTGGGACCCCTGGTGTTAAGAGCAGCCTAGTGGTGGGGTGCACACCTGCAATCTCAGGACCCTGGGAGACTGAGGCAGGCGGATCACAAGCCTGGGCCATTTAGACCTCAGCATAAAATAGGACTGGGGATGTAGCTCAGTGCCGAGGCCCTGGGTTCAATCCCCCATACCACGACCTACGTAGGTTTGGGGCTCCTTGAAGACAGTGGCCAGCAGGAGTTTCTTACCCTTGTGCTAGTTCATGCTCAGCACTGGCAGGTGCTCAGAACCACCTTTCAGGCACCCTGCAGTTGATGATTCCAGCACCCAGGTAGCGGAGCCTGACTGGGGCTTTCTGATTTTTTTTTTTTTTTTTTTTTTTTTTTCTTTTTTTTTTTTTTTTTTTTTTTTTTTTTTTTTTGTCTTTTTGAGACAGGGTCTCGCTATGCAGTTCAGGCTGGCCTTGAGCTCACTTTGTAGCCCAGGCTGGTCTCAAACTCGCAATGATCCTCCTGCCTCAGCCTCCTGAGTGCTGTGGCTACCCCACCATTATTTGTTAATTACAGAGGGGAAAAAGGACGGGGGGGAGGGCGGGGGTCCTAGCTGGGCCGTGACATCCGGGCCTCAGCCCCTGGCTCATGGTGGCCTCTTCTCTCCCTCCAAGGTCGCCTGGTCGGCGCTCTGGACGCAGTGCTGGACTCCAACGCGCGGGTCGCCCCGTTTCGGATTCTGCTGCAGGTCCCCGGGTCCCAAGTCTACTCCCCCATCGCCTGCGGTGAGTCACTGTGCGGAGGGCCGGGACGCGGGCTGGGCTCTCCCCCCGGGGAGTGGCGCTCAGGGCGAGGGCCAGGCCCGGTCTGAGCGTGCTGAGTATTTCACATCGGGGTCGGGGACGCGGGAGGGGACCCAGAGCCTCTGCCCGCAGCCCTCCCTGCTGCCTCCTGCCCTTGTCACCCCCTTACCCATGTCTTCCCCCCTCACCCCCCAAGCCCTAGAAGCACGGAGCTCAGGCGGGGCAGCTCGGGGACGCGGTTCTCAGGGTGCTGGCTGAGGTCCAGCGGAGCCGCCTCCTGGGCTCTTTCCCATCACACGTGGGGTCACATGTCACCGTCACCGGGCTGTGTCTGTTCCTTTGTGCCACTAGGGTGAATCATGGGACTTTGGGTGCCAAGGGTCACCTTTGCCCTGCCCAGGGGCTGTCCCTCCCTGAGGACTGCTGGGCGCCCCGTGGACCCTCACAGCTCCGTGCCGGGCTGGAGGCTGCGGCCGGGGACACCCTTCTCTGCACCTTCTGGAAGTTAAAGGAGGAAAAATCGTCTGTAACTACTCCATATGTACCTGTGTCAGAGTCATGCATGGAGGTCTCTTTAGTTTGGCTTCTCTCTTTTTTTAGTCTTTTTTTGAGACAGGGTCTCGCTATGCAGTTCAGGCTGACCTTGAGCTCACTTTGTAGCCCAGGCTGGCCTAGAACTCGAGTCAATCCTCCTGCCTCAGCCTCCCAAGTTGTGGGATTACAGTGGTCTCATTCACCGGAGGGAATTTGTACCTGTACATGATATGCCTTGAGATTCTTTTTTTCCTCATTCCCTTCCCCTCCCTTCAGCCCCTCTTCCTCTCCCTACTTACAAAAGCTTAGTTTTTTCCTTCTTTTCTCTTTTCCCTCCCTTTCCGCCTCCTCCTTCCCTAGTTCCCCTTCCAATTTGAAGTTTTTTCCTCTTTCACAATATCTATTACACATTTTGGTTCTTATTTACACTTTTGGTTTCTTACATCAGAGAAAATGCAGTATTTACACGTGTGTGTCTGATTTCTTTCACTTCAGAGTATATTCTCAAGGTGCATCCATGTACCTAGAAATGTCTTGAGATTATCCTTCTTATGGCTGAGTAGCACTCTATGGTATAAAAAAACCACATCTTATTCATTGGTTGATGGACGTTTGGGCTGTCTCCAAGATTTAGCTGCTACAAACTGTGCAGCTATAAACATGGGTGCACGTATATCACTGTGGTCTGATGCTTTTAATTCTTTCAGGAAGATGCCAAGAAGGGGACTAGCTGGGCCAAATGGAACCTCTAGTCGTAGTATTTTGAAGAATCTCTAAAACTTTCCATACTCTATTAGGTACCATAAATATTCAGTATCACTTCCTGTCTTCTAGTACCGTCAGACCTCCTGGAAAGTGCAGAGTACAGAGAAAACTCTCCTTCACATCCACCGCCCAACACTCACTGCTGTGAGGGTCTCTGCTGCTTTTTTCCAGCCTGTTCTTATTTTTATTTAGGAGTAATCATTCTATATTTGTGTAAAACGATAAAAAAAAAGATAGTCAATATAAAGAAATCAACATTGAAGAATACAAAGAAGAAAATACCTAGGGAGGGAAATTCTAGTCACCCCCGGTAACCTCTAGTTACACTGTAACTTGTCCGCTATTTGAATGAAAGTATTGAGTTGATTTCAAAAAAAGGAAACTAAACTGAAACCAAAAATGTGCTAAACTTCAAACAAATGTTTCTTTAGCACAAGAAGGATTATTTTTCTAAAAGGTTCACGGAAGGTGGAGGGACGACAGAGTGGAAAGCACTGCGGGGCTAGAATTGTGGATTTTGAAGAGCAGTCTTTCAGCGCTGACAGTGCTCACGTGTGTCCCACCCCAGGGGACAGGGTGCCAGCACCCCTGTGCCCTCTGCTCCCCCAGCCTCTGATTTTAGGGAGTTGTTAGTGTTACGTTGTCGTCCCCATTCTATATCTGTATCTGTATTTTCCATTATTATTATTGTTTTTTTTTTTTTTTTTTTTTTTTTTTTTTTTTTTTTTTTTTTTTTTTTTTTGTCTTTTTTGAGACAGGGTCTCACTATGCAGTTCAGCCTGGCTTTGAGCTCACTTTGTAGCCCAGGCTGGTCTCGAACTCGCAACGATCCTCCTGCCTCAGCCTCCCGAGTGCTGGGACTATAAGTGTGTGCCACCACACCCGGCTGCATGTGTATCATTTTTTGTAAACTAATTTACATTCTGCTTGCTGGATTCTCTAAAGACGTTTTATGTTGGATTGCTATATGTGGCCTTTCATTTCTACTTGCTTTTTTATCTGTCTTTTCCATCAGTACTTTATTCTGCCCATCACTCTTTCTTGAGTGAAAGGGTCTTCATACTGAGCTATAACCTCAGTGCTTTTTTGTATGTTTTATTTTGAGGCAGGGTCTCACTAAGTTGCTGAGTGGCCAGGGCTGCCTTGAACTTGCCGTTGTCCTGCCTCAGCCTCCCAGAGTATTGCGATGACTGGTGGACGCCACCATGGCTGGTTCATGGGATGGCTTTTTAATTTGTATTGTTTGGGGCAGAGAAAGAAGATGGGTTCCTGCTGGACTAGACATAGGGTGGGGCATCGTGGGGGTCTGCGTCCTCTCCTTCCGTCCACTTTTCCTGGGTCTGCTCAACCCCGGGCAGAAGAGGCGGGCTTGTTCTGGATTTAGAGCTTCGGTGTGAGCGTTCGGGTCTGCGTCTTCTTGCTGGGTCGGCTTCTGGGAGTGGGCCGGAAAGTGTGCTGCCCCTTAGCCCACCTGCGGAACCACAGCCGTGTGACGTGTTTCCTGTAGGGCTGCACAGCCTGCGGCCCGGTGGCTGGAGCTCAGTTTACTCATCTGATCCTTTATTAGATACGTGTTTGGTTCCGGGCTTTTACATTTAAAAAACGAACATGTGTTCACTCGGAGTTTCCCGGGCACCTTTGCACCCCAGGGTGCGTCCATTGGCCGTGTTTGGTGCCAGCAGTGCACCTTGTGCCTCCTGGGTACTGGGGACGCTGCGGTGATCGCTGGAGGCCCCTCCCCCGCCTGCGTGACCTCCTGAGGGGAGCGCAGCGGCGTGGGGGAAAAGCAGCACGCCCTGGACCCTTGGAGAGAGAGCACGCAACGGGGAGGCCGCCTCACCGAAGGGCCGTGGGACCGTGCCGCCTTCCCACACAGAGCCGAGCAGCCCTCCTGGGCGCCGTGGGGCGCTGTGGGGCGCAGGGCTGCAGTGTGAGGTCGGAGCAGCCTCAGCTCACGGCGAGTGTGCCCCAGTGCAGCCCCACTGAAGTGAGGAGTGTCTGTCACTGCGAACGAGACCCCCAGGCGGCCCCAGCTGCAGGATCTGGGGTGCAGGGCCCGGGCCTCCTCCTTAGCACGGCACAGTGACTTGCAGGAAGGGGTTGTGTGTGTCTCTTTCCTTAGAAAAATTTGTTGTTGTTGTAAAATATGACATCATAATGTATTAACCACGGTGGCATGTGCTCCAGTTACATTAAGCACGTTCGCAGTATCGTACAGCCAGAGCTACCGTCAGTCTCCAGAACTTCATCTTCCCTGGCAAACCTCACACCTGTTAAACAGCTGTTCCCCAGATCTTGGAAGCAGCCTGTATGTCCACCAGCAGGTGAATGGGAGAAGAGCATGTGGTATCTACACATAGTGGAGTACTACTATGCCATAAAGAAGGATAATCTTGAGTCATTTGTAGGAAAGTGGATGCACCTTAGCTGGGCGTGGTGGTGCACGCCTGTAATCCCAGCACTCACAAGGCTGAGGCAGGAGGATTGTTGTGAGTTTGAGGCCAGCCTGGGCTCCATAGTGAGTTCAAGGCCAGCCTGAACTGCATAGGGAGACCCTGTCTCAGAAAACAAACAAGCAAACCAAAAAAAGAAAGAAAATAGATGCGTGCACCTTGAGACCATGATGGTAAGTGAAATAAATCAGACACACAGCTCAAACATCGCCTATCACATGGTTCTCTTATATGAAAAACCCAAGTATAAGTAAACGAAAAGAGCAAAATACAAGACAGACAAGGGCTGGGGATATAGCTCAGTAGCACAAGCGTCTGCCTGGCAAGTGCAATGCCCTGAGTTTGATTCCCGGTACCGCCCCCCCCCAAAATACATATTCTTGAGCCAAGTGAGATGTTGCACGCCTGTAATCCCAGCACTGGGGAAGCTGAGGCAGGAGGATTGTTTCGAGTTTGAGGCCAGCCTGGGCTACAAAGTGAGCTCAAGGCCAGCCTGAACTGCATAGTGAGACCCTGTTTCAAAAAGACACACACACACAAAAAAAAAAGAAAAGTAAAAAACAGGGTGACAAATCGATTGCAGGTGGGCAGGGGACCCAGAGATGGAGGGAGGGGAGGGAAGGAGAAGGAACGGAGCTGTGTTCTGTCCCGGCGCCAGCTTCCCACGGTGAGTGTGAACCTCCTGTGCCGCAAGCCTCTGTCCCCTCCATCTCTGGAGCCCCTCTCCCCATTTCACCATGAGTGTTGATATCATTATTTTGGTTTCCGCCCGGGATGTGCGGCGTCTCCGTTCCTGGTGGGTATTGGTGCCTGTGCAGGACACACCTGAAATCCCTCTTCCCTTCCCCGCCACTTGCCCTTGCATCCCCTTTGCACCAGGTCTGTCCCTGATTCCTTCTCCCAGTCCTGTATTTTGCTCTGTGTTTCTCACGGGCCTTCCCACGAAACCCTTTCCCCGGCGGTCCTCTCTGCTGGGAGGAGGCATCACTATCTGCCTCTGAGGAGGAGGAGCGTGCACAAGAGCTCGCGCTGGCCAGGCAGCTCGGAGCCGGGGCGGCCGTGCGGGACGGAGTGTCCTCTTGCAGCACCCTTCTGACGCACGCGCGCTTATCCATGCCCTTGACCCTGCCTGGTGTTCTGGGTCCTGTGTTTGGCACCACTGTTGGCTTTGTCTTTGGACAGAGAATTTTATTAAGGGAGGAAATGTTCCAGGATGGATCAGATTAGCATCTTCCTGAGTCTCGTGCCAGGGAGGCGGAGGATGTGCCAGCCAGATCATTCTTCCAAGCAGAACCCTCACTGGGTGCTTCAAGGAACATCCGGGTGGGACCTGGCGGGAGGGACATCCAGCTCCCTGGGTCCACGCTCTGGGGTCGGGCGGTGCCAGCTGGCACTCTTGATTTTGTCTCTCTGCTTTTCCTTAGGACGACACTGGCTGGAATTTTCCATGTGGGCTTGAACCCCAGACGTGGCTGAGAGGTGCAGGCTACCATTCCTGTTACGGAGTTTCTCTCTCCCGGCTCTTAATGCTTTTAAATAATTTTACTTTTGCACACACAGTGGTACTCACTGAAAGGATATTTCCTTCCCAGAGACGGTGATAGTTATTCAAAAAGCTGGTGAATGCTGAGCCAGGCGTGGTGGCGCACGCCTGTAATCCCAGCACTGGGAGGCTGAGGCAGGAGGATCACCAGGAGTTTGTGGCCAGCCTGAGCTACAAAGTGAGCTGGAGGTCAGCCTGAACTGCGCAGGGAGACCCTGTCTCAAAAAGACCGAAAAAAAAAAAAAAAAAAAGCTGGTGAATGCTGAGCCCAATTTCTAGATTGAGTATATTTTGAGATCAAAAGCATGTTTCAAATATCTTTTTTTTTGGTTTTTTTGAGACAGGGTCTCCCTATGCAGTTCAGGCTCGCCTTGAGCTCACTTTGTAGCCCAGGCTGGTCTCAAACTTGCAACGATTCTCCTGCCTCAGCCTCCCGAGTGCTGGGATTATAGGTGTGGGCCGCCACACCTGACTTCAAATATTTTTAGACCCAGATGTGATGGTGCACACAGGAGGCTGAGGCAGGAGGATCACCTGAGCCTAGGAGTTTGAAACCAGCCTGGGCAACATAGTGAAACCCTGTTTAAAAAAACAAAACCAGAAAAAACAAAACAAAACAACCCAAAACAACCTTAAACCCTGGACCAAACTTTCTTCTAGCATTTTACAAGTTGCCTGATTTTTACATAGATCCTGACTTACTCAACAAAGGAGACCATTTGGAGGGGGATCTTAGCAAACACCTAGTTGATCCCTTCCATTTTTAGTAGATAAAGAGAAATCAAGGCGTATGAGTTTCAGAAGATGACTCTGGTAACTGACTTGATTACGTGATTTCTTTTTTTTGTTTTTCTTCCGGTACCAGGAATCGAACTCATGATCTTTCGCTTGCCGGGCAGGCGCTTTTGCCTCTGAGCCAAATCCCCAGCCCCACGTGATTTCTTACTGTTTGCAAAAGGACCATGCTGTCCCGGGGGCGCCTCCTGGCCTTTGACTATTTGTGTTCTCTAGCTGCGGGGGTTGGCAGGGGGAGTAGCCGTCCTGCTCCAGTCCCCCTGGACTTCTGATGTCCCAAAGTGTTCCCCTAGGGCTTGCTGTTCCTCTGTGACTTACACTAGAACCTAATGTGTCTGAATTGCCCGGGGCTGTGAGTGACCCTGCTTTAAAAACTCAAGGCTGAGCATCTCTTATCCAGAATGCTTGACCAAATGTGTTCAGAGTTTGTATTTAAAAAAAACTGAAATATTTGCGTAGAAGGATGATAGGTATTTTGGAGTTTGGGACCCCAGTCAGATCTCGAGATCAACTTACATCTGGCCTAAAGGTAATTTTATCCAGTATTTTACAGACGTGATGTTGTGTTTGAGACAGAATTCCGTGGCGTGGAATTTTCCACCTGGGGCATCACATTGGAGCTCAGAAAGTTTCAGATTCTGGAGGATGGAGGTTTTGGGACTGGGGACATTCACCCTGTAATAATCGGGAAACCCAGAGAGTGTGAAATCCTGTCTTGTTTTCTCACCCGCCTTTTGGGGGTTACTTATCTAGATTTATGCTGCTTTTGCTGAGGGTTTTGTAATTGTTGAGTTTTGAAGATTTGCACATGTAGCCCAAAGTAGTAAAGTAGGGTAAGGAGGCCCCTCAGCCTCGTCGCGGATGTGCTGGACGGAAGCTTTGCAGTTTGCCTTCCCTCCTCTCTCAGCCTTTTCTGCTCTCTCTGAAACATCTGAAAGCAAACCGCAGAAGTTGGAATTTCACCTTGGTTCTGAGACGGTTGGGCCCTCTTACATCACCATGGGGTCCTCATTGGACTAAAAGTTAAATGTGATCATCGGAGTCACTCGGATTTGGTCCATTCTTGAGCTTCTGCTAACTTTAAGCCTCCTTTGTGGGTCTGGGTAG
>NW_004955470.1:6948946-6970513 GCF_000276665.1 Chinchilla lanigera | reverse complement strand
CTCCCTTCTCTTTTCCCTCCCCTCTCCCTCCCCTCCCCTCCCCTTCCTTCCAGGACAGGGACTTGCTGTGTAGTTCAGGCTGGCCTTGAACTCACAATATGCCCCAGGCTGGTCTTGAATTTATGTTGATCCTGAGTGCTGGGCTTACAGGTGAGCACCACCACACCTGGCTGTGCTAGTTTTTTTTTTTTTTTTTGAGTGGGAAAATTTACTGGGAAGAGGAATGGGGATAGGAGTAGCTCCTGAGAGACAGGAGGGTCCTGAGAGTGTTGCCCTCTAGTCTGTTGATGCTGGGCTGTTGGGTTTCTTACATCCCTTTTATTTAAAGCGTGCATACCCTGCTCACCTCCTGGCTCCTTTGTCTCCTGGAGGACACTGGCTGGTTTTTGGGAAGGATGTCACACCCGCTGCGCCTGTCTTCCTCCAGCCTTCCCGAAAACCGGAAGATCCTTGCAGGGGTTTTTAAACTTGGGTCCCACTTTTGGAGGAAGAAGACTTCCTGAGTGGTTCCTGTATAATTTTTCATCTTCTTGCACGTAGGTCCGAATGTCTCGCTCTCGGAGATGCTGAGGTGGGCTGGTATTAAAGACAAGGTTTTCTGCTTGCAACAGTTCTTAAGAATTTTCAAATATACAGAGAAATTAAAGGAATGTAGTGTAAATTCTGTAAGCCAGGAGTTTAAAAAAGCATGCTGGGTGTTTTCAGTAATTGCTGTCCTTTGCTGTGGAAATCACACCATCCTCTGCATGTCAGAGTCCCTTCCGGGACTGCTGGAGTTCTTGGTCTCGTCCCTGTCATCTAACCTAATTTTTGGGGGGGAGTGGGTAATTGAGATAGGATCTCTTTATGTAGTACAGGCTGGCCTTGAACTCACTTGTGTAGTCCAGGCAGGCCTCAAACTCCCGGAGATTCTCCTGCCACAGTCTCCTGAGTGCTGGGATTACAGGTATGCTCCACCACACCCTGCGGTGTAACCTAATTTTTAAGAAATGTAAAACCCTGCTATGCTTCCTAAATCAAATGTACAAGATCTGTGAAGCATTTGTAGTGAGAGCTTCACTGCCTCAGTCCTGGCTCCGTCCTTCTCCCCTGTGGAACCCTCCTCCTCAGTTAGCTGTTCACTGTCTTGCTTATAAATGTTAGATACATAACATGGACCTTAGTCCCCTGCCTTTCTTTCGTAAATTTCCTAAATACTGTTTCTTGTCTTGCTTTTTTTCACTTAACACGCCCTGGGAACCCCACTTGGGAAGGAGAGGTGACCTCCTGTCACTGAGGTGCAGGAAGCGCCACGGTTTATTTGTAGCTCACACGGGTGCACGCTGAGGTTGCTACTCGCGTTTGCCAGGACAGGTTGCTCCAGCAAATGCCCTTGCTCCTAAATCCTTCACACTGTTACCGTTGGGCCTTCGCGTCGGTTCCTAGAAGTGTGTGAGTGAGTCTGAAGTTTTGGTAGATATTGCCAAATCTCCCCCCATCCGGGCGGTACCTTGTGGAAAAGTCCCACCAGCAGTGTGTGAAGGACCTGCTCTACCACAGACCTCCCCGAGACACGCTGCCCACGTGGCGTCAGCCTGACAGGTGAGATGTGGCATCTCCACACAGTTTTAACGTGCATTTCTCCCGATTTAAGAAAATGTCGATCATCTTTCATGTTTAAGAGTCGTTTTCAAGCCAGGAGTGGTGGCGCATGCTTGTAACCCCAGCACTCAGGAGGCTGAGGCAGGAGGATCATTTGCGAGTTGAGGCCAGCCTGGGTTACGTGTGAGTTCAAGGGCAGTCTGAACTGCATAGGGAGATCCTGCCTCAAAAAGACAAAAAAAAAAAAATACTTTTTTTTCAGAAATTCCTTGTTCCTAGTAATAGCCTTTTCCCCCCTCAAGTTTTAGGTACTTTCTCAATATCAGGAATATTAGTCATTTATCTAAGAAATTAAAAACTTCTTTTCTGGCTTGTCATTTGTCTTTTGGTGACTTTGGCTGGCATATTCTACTACGTTTTCCCCCTTTTTAATGCGGGGGGATTTGTAACATTTCATTTAGTTTCTGACTTTGAGTCATTGTTAGCAGAATTCACCTAAATTTTCTGGAAGTGCTTGTGACTTGGCGGTCTCCCCCTCCCACCCCCAGGCAGTTTCTTGAAGCTGTCGCCCCGTATGTGCTGTCCTGCGCTGTTTCTGATGAGAAGTCTGCTGTCATTCTTTGCTCTTATGTAGCTGGATTGTTTTTTGTTTATAACTGCTTTATACCAATTTGGTGATGGTATTCCTATTCATTATGACCAGTGTGACCCCCTCCCCATTCTTTTGCTGCTTGGGGTTTATTGAGATTCTGGAATCATATATTTATAGTTTTCATTGTCATTGAAAAATTTTAGCCTTATTCCTTCAAATATTTTTTTGTTCTCTGCCTCCTCCTTTCCCTGGGGCTTTGGCTACTCATATTTTAGTATTTTATTTCTTTCTCAGAGGTGGGGCCTCACTTTGTAGCCCAGGCTGGCCTAGAACTTGCAGTGACCCTCCTGCCTCAGCCTCCTGAGTGCTAGGATGATGGGCACACAGCCACGCCTAGCTGTATTTTAGTATTTTAAGCTGTTTGTTTTTCCACAGCTTGCTGATGTGCTCTTCTTTCTGTGATTGCTGTTAATTCTTGTCCTTCTGTTGTGTTTGTGTTGTCACCATGCCTCGAAGCTTTCTCATTGTTTTTCTGTGATTTCTAACTTACTTTTTATCCTGTGTGGTCTTTCTCATGTCAGTTACTGTGTTCTGCATCTTTAAGGCCTGAGTTGGCTCCTTTTCTGACTCCTTCTTAGTGTCTCCCGAGGCTCAGGCCTTCTGGATGTCCGGAGCTTGTTAACCACGGCTGCTTTATGTCCTTGGCTACTGCTGCTGCTCCTCTGCTATTTCTGGTTTTCTTTCAACTAATTGATTTTTCTTTTCTTTTTTTCTTTTTTTTTGCTTGTAGGTCAATTTTTTCTGTCTCTTCCTGCTTCTGTTTCTGAGAAGTGCATTTGATGGTTTTAATACAAAATGGTTTAATGGTTTCAATTCTAAATTCTATTTTTACTTTCAGTGTCAGGTTCGGTTTGTCTGATTTCTTGTACTGTGAATATGTGAAGACTCATTTTCTTTGAAGGCAGAAAGGGCGAAGACAATGATGTAAACAGGTATTCAAAACGGCATAGTAGGGAAAATATGTGAGTAAAAATCCTGCAAATAGCCAGGTGTATAATCCCAGAATCAGGAGGCTGAGGCAGGAGGATTGCTGAATTTGAGGCCAGCCTGGGCTACATAATGAGTTCAAGGCCAGGCTGAACTGCATAACGAGACCGTGTCTCAAAAAAACAAAATCCTGTAAATCATAGAGATGGTCCCGTGAAGGCAGGGCGTTAGCCTTTGCAGATGAAATCCTGTGTTACATGAGATTTCTGGAAAGAAGTCCTTGTCTCCCGCCTCGTTTGGCGCGGTCCTGTGGATGCCCTGCTCCTGAGGTTGTCTGCACAGCGGTGAGGGACAGGGGCAGGGTCAGTGCCGGTGGCACTGTGGGGCCTGGCCCCTTCGACTCGGGGGCTTTCAGACAGCGGACGATAGTGCTTGGCCAGGAGGCGGTGCGCTGCCGTCTCAAAGGGACGGACGTGCACCGAGCACCCGAAGGCCCATTTCGTGCTAAACTAGGCCTCGGGCGTCTGGGAAAGGCACTGAGCTCCCTGGGATGCTTATTATGCAGAGAGGACAGTTGGCGTTTTCAGCTGACACTTGGATCCAGTTATTTGTGGCCGTGTTCGTGCAGAAGCTGCAGGTATAGACAATGAGATGCTTGTTTTACTTCCTGAAAACACCCCTGGGGAAAACCTAAGAGAATAAATACCGCGTGTGTTCCTCTGTGACTCAGCTGCTGGGGGCTCCAGCCCCTGGTGATGTCACAGTTCAGCGAAGCCCTAGTCTTGTGAATAGGCTCTGGGCTGGCTCTTTCTTTGTGTTGCATTTTTACTTCTTACCCAGAAAATGGTAATATTAATGTCTTGCTTGTGTAGTTCCTCAAACTCTCTGTGTAACCCAGGCTGGCCTCGGTTAAAACATGTGGCAGGCCTCCTGCTTCAGCCTCCCAAGTGTTGGGATTAGAGGTGTGTGCCACCACACCTGGCTACCTTGTGATAGCTTTATGAAGACATGCTGCTAAGTATATGGCATGCCTAGGACATGCCAGGCATTCAGAAAATGCCCTCAGTCGGCTATTTCTGGTTGTTCCAAGGTAGAACTGGTTATTCATAAATCATCAGTGGTGTTTTTGTTCTGTGGTTTCTATCTATAAATTTGATTTTTTCAACCAGCCTTTAGTTGACTTAGAAAATGGAAAACTTTTTCTGCAGAGTTAGAGGCCTTCATGAAACACTTCACTTTGCTACTTGCACTTTGGTGATCATCCGCAGTTCTGCTACAAATTTTGGTTGCAGACACCTCCAGCTGCCATACATCCGGGGGCCTTCAGTGACAGAAATACATTTTCTCACGGTTCTGGAGACCAGAAGTCCAAGATCATGGTGCCGCAGGGTTGGTTTCTGCTGAGGCTCTGTCTTTGGCGTGCAGACCGCCACCTTCTCCTGTGTCCTCACCTGGCCTTTCCTCGGGGTGTGCGGGACCCTGGCCTCTTTTTGCGAGGACACCCGTCCTCTTAGGCTTGGGCCCTACCCTTATGTCCTCTTTTAGCTGCAGTGCCCTCCAAAAAAGCCTTCTTCTCCACGGTCACCTTGCGGGTGAGGGCTTCTGTATGGGAATTTGGGGGAGCAGCCTCAGACCCTCACACAGTTCCCTTTGCTCCGTCTGGGTTTGGCAGGGCTGCCGCAGGATGAGAAATCCCGCTGCAGCGCTGAATATACTTTTCATCGTCCCATTTCTGCTGTAGGTGGCAACGAATGTCTCGCTTTCTCAGCACTTGTCTGTCTGCAGTGCCAGACAGACACGCTTAGAAGAACGTGTATAGCTAGGAGAGAATTCACAGTCCAGTAGCTTACCAGCAGGCGTGGGTTCTACTTTCAACTCTATTTCATCTTTTTTAGAGCTATTTTCAGATGCATGACTTCATGTAATTTGAAAAACGCTGCTCTAGTGTAGGTTCCCAACTGTAGTGTGTCACATATGTTGAATGACTTTCCTTTTTAGTCCTGTGAGGACGCGAAAGTGCCCCGGCTTGCATTGATTTATGGTATTTGGGAAGCTCGTCATGAGAGTTCCCTGCAGAGGAAATTATAGCTTGGAAAATTTCCCTGCCACTTGGCAGCTTTTGTAGGAAACGGACAGTAGGGTGGAAAAGTTTCATCACATTGATTGTCTCTGCTGGGAGAGGCCCACTGCTCGGGCTGACACTTTGGGAGGGGTGGGTTGTAATAAAATCGCGGTGTGGCTCAGCAGGAGATTTAATGTATTTTATTTTCTCTCTCAAGGTGTGGTCTTGGTTTTGTTATAGAATTACCTGTCCTTCTCTGAAGCTCCTTCCCAGTAGGCAGAATTAGTATTCAGAATAAAAGTCTAGGTTTTTGCTGTCTTTGTGTCTAGTCTTAACCATGACCTGCTGTTGGGACCGGGCTTGACTTTTCGGTGTTATCTACAGTTATCAGCTGAAGCCTTTTTGCGGCAGGAAATAGTCGTGTTAGTGCCTGTGAGCTTTGGATAGTGACAGCCTGTGTCATCATTGAGGAAGGCGCGTTCGGACGGCGAGATTGCGGGGGAGGACTGAGCGCCCCCTAAATGCAAGCACAGTAGGCTTTCGTGTCCAGCCATCGCAGGGCCCGGGCCCAAGGCTTATGCGGACGGTACTTCAGCATTGCCCTGTTGCTGCTGTGGGAGATCCCGGGGCACTGCACGTCTGGGACTTACAGGACAGTCTGTCCCTCACTGGGTGCATGGCCTTGGGCAGGTATTTGTCCTGGTGGTGGATCAGCCGCCAGTGCTGGGAACAGACAGGCTGCAGAGGGGAGGCCTCTGCCCTCTCCACTCTTCCCGCTCCTCCAGCTTTGTTTGCTTTGGTAAGTGGGGATCGTAGGAGCAGATGGCTGCAGGTCAATAAAGAGGCCCTGCTCGGTTTGTCCTTGCTTGTTTGGTGCCCCGCTGGCTTTATTGTGGTGACGACGAACAAAGACCTACAAAGGGAAGGCCGTGGAGGCCCCGGGAGCAGGGCCCGGCCGCCCCAGGCCTGCGTGTGGTCATCCCCTTCCGTGGAGCTGGGATTTGGGCCATGATGTGATGCACAGCCTTCTTGGCAGCAAGATACCATGGTTTAGGGGTGTCCTCACGACTGACACACCGCTGCCGTTGGGGCCCCGAGGGGGCAGCGACACCTGAGCAGAGGCAGATGACCAGATGTCACCTGAGCCGCGTCAGCCTGCCATATGTCACCGCCGCTTCAGGAGCTGGGTTCAGGCCAAGCAGCGTTTAGAAGCCCGAAGAGAGACACGGGGCGGAGGCTGGTATTGCTTGGCTTCGTGGTTTGGTACCGGGGGCCCAGCCCAGGGCACTCTACCACGGGGTGCACCGCTAGATGAGGTACCATGTTTTCATTTTGAGACAAGATCTCACTAGGTCACCCAGGCAGGACTCACACTTGTAATCCTCCTGCCTCAGCTTCCTCGGTGCTGCATGTACAGGCGTGTGTCACTGTGCCTGGCTTGATTTTATTTTAAAAAGGCTTCCCTTGGCTGGGCATGGTGATACACAGCTGCAGTCCTAGCACTCAGGGAAACAGAGGCAGGAGGGTCCCAAGTTTGAGCCCAGCCTAAGCGACTCAGCAAGACCTACTCTCAAAATAAACGAGGGCTGGAGATGCAGCTCAGTGTGAAGGCCCTGGGTTCGAGTCGCAGTACTGTCCCCTTCCCCCCAAAAGACAGAAGCTTTCCTTGTCCTAAGAGATGTGGGGAGCCTGAAGGGCCAGGGCATTCTGGGCCCCACAGGAGCCTCGGAGATGGGAAGGAAGTGGAAAGCAAGAGGCTCGTGACTTCTCACCCCCGAGTTTGCTCCTTGTGAGCCTGGGTGGCTGTTTCTTGGGCGTATGAACCCTTAGGGAGCAAGACAAGGGGAGGCCAAGGAGAGGTGGCAGGTCCCCGGGCCTGTGGATAGAGGCCCCGGGCAGAGTGCACCGGGGGCGGGCCCTCCCGCACTGGCCAGAAGGCTGTAGATGGTGGCGACCAAGGCCGCTGCTGTGGACATGGCTGTGCCTAAAAATCGGGAGATGCAGGGATTTCAGTACTGTTGTTTTCACGCTCGTTTTTCTGCCCCAAGTATTCTCTCGGTATTTCTTTTTTTCTTTCCCAGACTGTCCCCTCAGAACACCTGTCCTAATACAGATGTTCTTTATCCTCACGGACTCCACACCTGTGTCCCAGTGCGGGTCATCAGGCACTTGCTTGGGTATCCCGCATCCACAATGCCTGCGTATTCCTCATCCAAACTGGAAGTGTTTCGGATTTTCTTGCGTTCTGGAATTGTTGCCTATGTACATACTATTTTGGGGATGGGGCCCACCTCTGAAATACTAAGTTCATTCACGGGTGTGTTCCTATGCACCTGACCCATACAGCCTAAACCTGATTCTATGCAATATTTCCCAGTCTTGTGCATGAGGCGGAGTTTGTGTCTTGGGACATAATGTCGGTGTTCAGCAGTTCAGAGCTTGGGACAGTTTGGATTTTGGATGAGGGACGCGAGTGCTGTATTGACAGGGTCGTCGGGTGAGTGGATCTACGCTGTGGGGAGAGGAAGTTCGGTTCTGAGAGAACGTGGGTCTGGTTTGGGGTGACTGCTGTGTGGCCCTGTGTCGGCAGGTTATCCTGTGCCGTTGTTTGCTTGGTGGCCCTTCATTCACTTCCCTCTGTCCTGGGGCCGGGGATGTCGCTCAGCAGCGCAGCACCTGCCTGGCGAGTGTGAGGTCCTGTGTTAGATTCCCAGTACGCGCCCGCCGCAAAAAAAAGAAAGAATGAGTAAATTCCCTCTGTCCCGGTTCAGAACTTCGGCTGGCCAGGATCTGCCAGATACATGTGTTCCTTTTCTTGCCCGGCCTGTGTTTGCTTCAGGCCAGTTAGAAATTAACTTACTGTGTGTGATTTCAATACTTCTGTGTGCCTTGCTTTTATTTATTTAATTATTTTTCGTTTCTTTTTTTTTTTTTTTTTGTCTTTTGAGGCAGGGTCTCACTCTGCAGTTCAGGCCGGCCTCGAGCTCACTTTGTAGCCCAGGCTGGCCTCGAACTCGCAACGATCCTCCTGCCTCACATGCTTTTAACCGTGTCCTGGGAGATCTCTTTTGACAGGTTTTGGAGTGACAGTGCTGTAAGTGATCTGAAGTATCCCTTTGCGAACCTGTGCGTTTCTCAGGCTGTTGCTTGGGGGGTTAAAGGACGCAGGGTACAAGTGACAGCACCCTGTGCGGGCAGCAGGGCCTGTGGGACCCTGGCTCGCAGTAATTCTTGGGGGACCCTTGTCACGGGGGACACGAAGCAAGACTGCTCAAGTCGGTCTGCTACTTCTGCGTGTTGTTTGGCTCTGGAACGGCTGTGTAGTAACCAGTGCCTCTGTGCACTAGTGCGGTGGGCTGGACGGTCTCAGACAGTCCCTGTCCTGGGCAGCTGCCCCATCTGGTGGAAAAGGAGCAATGTTTGCAAACCCGCTTGCTGCGGTGCGGGGACTCCATGGGCCCAGGGGAGGACCTGCTTTCCTCTGGCAGGTTATTGCCCTGGGTGTGACAACCGCGGATGTTTGAGTAACATACACAAGGGATAGGAATTACATTCGGAACCTGGTTACTTTTTTGATCTCTGCATCTTTCTATTCTAATTCAGGTGCAACGCTGGAGGAAATAAACCAGCACTGGGACTGGCTGGAACAGAATCTGCTCCATACCTTGTCTGTGTTTGATAATAAAGATGACATTGCCAGCTTTGTCAAAGGAAAAGTAAAGGTGGGTGCCTTGATTTTAACATTTCCCCTTTTTTTTTCTGGTAACTTCCTTAGGACCTCTCAAACACTGCAGTATGTTCAGCTTTCCCCCCTCCAACCCCATTTTTTAGCTGACTACAGAAAGCCAGGTGAGTTCCACTTGTCACCTGCCAGACTTCACAGACTCAGGTCCAGAAAACATGCCTGAAATTACAATAAAAAGCTTCACTCCTAGGTCCAGTTTGTTACCTTTTATAGAAGTGCAGACGCATTGTTTGTCTTGGGGGAAAAGGCAAACATATGTTGAAATTTCTGTTTTTGCAGAACAACACGTCATTTGACTCATTACATTAGTTTTCCCAACTTTTTTCTGCAGCTGTGACATCCTGTCATCATTTTGCTGGACCTAGCACTGTCCTCCTGCTCATCGTGGGTGTTTACTCTTAGAATGTGTTCATTAGATGGAATTAGAGCCAGGAAGGGTTGAGAAGGCGGAGAGGACTATCTGGGGAGTACCTGTTGGTCGCTCCCGTGAGCTCTCCTCTTACATAACGGGTCTCCGCACAGTAACAGGTTGGGTAATCAGAATGCAGCTTTGAAACAGGGAGAGACTTCTCTTACTCTAAATTTAACTCTCTCATTAGACACTTGAACTCATTAGCCTGGAGCATGGCTTTCCTCTCCTGGGGAAAAACATCTCAGACCCTGGGTTCTGTTTTTCTACGTAAGCATGGCGTTCCGGCTTTAGTATGAGAGCAACACTGTGAGTTTAGAGGAACATAGTAGAAGTGCTGTTTTTCTGGAGACTGGGGATACTGCTGGGATCGGGATGCAAAGGCTGCCTCAGTCCCGCTGGCCCGGCAGTGTGACGGTGTCCTCTGGGCGTGAGCCCTGGCCCGTGGGGTCAGGGCGGACCAGCTCCCGCGCTTCCCCGCATCCGGGTCCAACTGAGCGTGGCCAGCTCCCTGCGTGGGATGCACTGGGGCTTGGCACGGCGCTGCCCTCTCCTTCACACTCAGCGCATCTCTCCCGGCCGCCTGTGGATCACCGGGGTTTGGTCTAGGTGCTTCTCTTAACGGGGAGGAGAGATTCATTTCTGCTGCAAAGGCTTCAGAAAGAGTTCTAGAGAAGAAAACTTTTCTTGTGTCCTTGTGGGCTCTGTGGCTGGGGCCCTGGAAATTAACCCCCGCGAAGAGAGATTAACAAGAGAAAACAAACAGACCGATGCAGGCAGGATGCATACACAGAAATGCTGCAGTAACGAGCTCAAAGGTGAGAATGTGGGGTCCCGGAGAGAACAGCAAGTCTGCAGAGGAGAGGCACGCCAAAGGCAAAGGGGGGCAGGCCTTTGGGGTCACAGGCTGAGGGAAAAGTAAACATGGGGAAAGTAACGGGAGATTAGGGCTGTTTTCGTAAGGCTTGCTGATTGAAGTCCTTGCAGTGCCATCTCTGGTGGTGAAGAGTCCAGTCCTGGGCTGGAGACGTGGCTCAGTGGTAGAGCACTTGCCTGGCATGTGCAAGGCCCTGAGTTCAGGTCTTACCACCACCATTAAAAAAACAAATTGAATGCCCTCTTCCATGTGAAACAGTTAATTCTGTACAAACCAAGCTCGTAGCCTCACAAAGTTGAAGAATGAAATCATGGGCAAACGAGGGAAGTTAGGAGAGTATTTATTGGAAATAAGAAGGGAAATAGCACCTGCCTCCAGGAGGGCATTGCGAATGGAGATCCAAATTGTCTTACTTGTTCCACTCTTTTTTTTTTTTTTTTTTTGTTTTTCTCCGGTACCAGGAACCGAACTCACGACCTTGCGCTTGCCAGGCAGGCGCTTTGCCGCTGAGCTAAATCCCCAGCCCCTACTTGTTCCACTCTTACATGAATAGGCAGAATGCGGCAAAAGCTTGTTTCAAAGAAGACAAGTTAAAGGAAACCAGTTATTTTATATTTCTAATGCTCCTTAGAAGTCCACTCTGAGATAGGGAGGAACTATCAACTGACTTAGCCGGTTCTGTTTGTTTGTTTTTTGAGACAGAGTCTTGCTGTGTAATTCATGGTGGCCTTGAACTCACTATGTAGTTCTCAGGGCGACCCTCCTGCCTCAGCCTCCCAAATACTGGGATTACAGGTGTGCATCACCAAGCAGGTTCTGCAGAAGGACTTTCTTCTTGGGAGGAAAGGACCTTATCTTCCCTCGTATGAAACATTGATCCTTCTTCCTACAGTACGAATTAGCTCAGTGTGTGCTGTTTGCTTGCACCCAGCCAACTCTATCTTAGGCTATGCTGACTGCACCCTTAGAAGCTAAATAACTAACCCATTGCACTAGCACTGAGAGGAAAATCCCTAGACATATGGCAAGTGGGTCCTGGCGTTAGGCAGAGGGGGAAGACAAGTCTTTCTGGTGTCTTCTGTTTCTCAGTTGTCTTTAGCTCAAAATCCTTACGCCAGAATGGCATATTTTGAGGTGACAAATTCTGATCCTTGATGCTGCGAAGCTGACATACCCGAGGAGGCAGGGCTGGGAGGCGGGTGCCTGGAGCACGAGCTGGTCTTGCTTGCTTCTGTCTTGTGGCTCTGGCCATGTTTTGAGGTGACGGACAGGTGAGTGTGCCGGGGCACTGTGCAGATTGCTCAGGTGCTGGCTGCCACCTGCGCTGGCCTCCTCCGCTCTGCCCTGGATAAGGTCATCTCTCTGCCACAGGCCCTGATTGCAGAGGAGACCAGCAGCCGGCTGGCGGAACAAGAGGAGGAGCCCGAGAAGTTCCGCGAGGCCCTGGTGAAATTTGCAGCCAGGTTCAACTTCCCCGAGGCGGAGAAGCTGGTCACCTACTACTCCTGCTGCTGCTGGAAGGGCCGGGTGCCGCGCCAGGGCTGGCTGTACCTCAGCATCAACCACCTCTGCTTCTACTCCTTCTTCCTGGGCAAAGAGCGTGAGTGAGGCCCCCCCACAGCCCCGGGATCCTCACAAACACAGGTGGCCCTGGGGCTGCTCCTGCCAAAGGCCGTTAGCGTCAGGCACCCCCAGCACAAGGTTACAAAGGTGGCTGGGGTGACAGGTGGTGCTTGGTCAATTTCCAGATGCCTTGTGCTGATAATTATCTCCTGCTCCTAGAGGGTTTGATCTGGGGAGAATTCCTTTTTCCCCATTGCCTTAAGATTTTTCTGTTGCTCATTTCAAAGAGCTATGGAGAGCCAGGCATGGTGGTACATGCCTATAATCCCAGCCCTCAGGAGGCTGAGGCAGGAGAATTGCCGTGAGTTTGAGGCCAGCCTGGGCTCCTTAGTGAGTTCAAGGCCAGACTAAAGTACATAGTGAGACCATGTCACAAAACCAAAGCAAACCAAACCAAGCAAAGAAAACATGGCTATGGAGAGGTTCTTACTACTGTCCATCGCCCTGGAAACACAATGTCATAACTGGTGGCTAAATATTTCTAAAGGAGAATGTCTTCCTGCAGGGGGTCCATTTAAAAAATGCCCAGTCCTGGTGGTCACGACTGCTTGTATAAAGGGAATTCCACACCTCCCCTACCCCCTGGGCCCCCTGGAGGTTCAGGCACCGATTGATATCGCACGGATTTGCCTGGGCATGGGTCCTGTCCCAGGCAGTGGGACTCCAAGGTGAAAAGGGGAAGGCACGAATCAACTGTGTGGTGGATGCTTAGGAGTCCTCCCGTGGGAGCCGCTCGCAGGGCCGGTTACCATTTCAGTCACCGTGCTGGGCGGCACCCTTGCTGCACCCACGTATATACGTGTGTGTTTTTTCTTCATCTGTGTTTCAAGTGGAACCATGGCAGGAGCTCCTTTGGCAGCTGGGACCAGCTCCGGCTCGCCGGCCGTCTCTCTCCGCCTCCACAGCCTCAGAGCTCACATGCCGGGCCGTGCTCCTCGTGGCGTAGCCCACTCTCGCCTGGGCTGTGCTCTGGCCTAACTGGCCATCCTGGGCTTTCTTTCTGAAATGCTCCTCTGAAGGAACATGCTGCTTTTCCTTCTGCCCTACACTCAGCCCGTCTGGAAACTCCCGTTCATCTTTCCCCATCCAGTTTATTTTGTTATCTCTGGGAAGCCTCCGCGAGGCCCCACAGCATTCGCACCATGTTTGTTTCTGTGCTGGGTTCCGTCGTGTGGACGGTTACTGACTCTCGGGTGTGTTTTCCGATCTGACTGGGCGTCTTAAATGCGGGGCTCTTTCCGGAGCATTTGCTCTGCGGCGGTGTGGGTGGAGAGGGTGTGTGTGTCGGACATGGTACGTGCGAACAGCCAGAAATAGCTGGAGAAGCTGAGTCTTAAGGCTGCTGTGAAAATGGGGTCTTTAAAAGCTATTAAAGGACTGAAAATAATATTCTAAAATAAATGGAAAGAAATGGTAGACATGACAATCTTTCTCTATACAATTTGGAAAGGAATTATTTTCTGACACTTCTTAATGATTGTCATTAATACCTATATTAGAATGACGATATTTTGGAAGAAATGAATGCCTCTTAGAATGGCGTGACGTTCGTCATTGTAAGTTATCTGTCTTTGATAAACGCGCCGTCAGAGCTAAGACTGTGTTTCCCCTTTGCTCTGTCTCCATCAGTAGTTACCCCAGTATTGAGAACACTTTTGAGAACAGAACACCTGTTTTTTTGGTAATGTATTACTTTTTGAAAAAGAGACAGGATCTCCTGTTTTGCCCAAGGTGGCTCTGTACTCCTGGGCTCCAGCCATCCTCCTGCCTCAGCCTGCTGAATAGCTGGGATGACAGGTGTGCAGCATTGTGTCCGGTTACACTGTATTACTTTAGAGCATTTGGAAAAAACTACTTGTGCGGTCTTCTTAGCCTAACACTTGTCATCTGACACAGTAAATATAGTAAATGTTTAGTGCATTTCTTTTCTTTCTTTCCTTTTTTTTTGAGACAGGGTTTTGCTGTATAGTTCAGGCTAACCTTAAACTATGTAGCCCAGGCTGGCCTCGAACTTACGGCAGTCCTCCTGCCCCAGCCTCCCAAGTGCTGGGTTTACAGGCATGCGCCACCATGCCCATCTTATTTGACACATTTCTGAAAATGAGATCATGAGTAGTAGTCTTTGACACTCCTTTTTTCTCTAGCTTGTGCTATGCTCTTTTCAAAACCAGAATTTGTGTGGATGGAGGAACTTCTGCATGGCTATTTAAATATCTTTGGGAGTTTGTGCACTGCTGGTTTGTTATTCCAGAAAGAAGTTCTTGCAATGAAGTTCTTGCGATAAAAGAAGTGCCTGCAACCAGGAGGTGTCACTTAAGTTGTTGAGGGAACCACTGGAACACTGAGCTGGGGTTCACCAAAGTTCTGTGCTTTTCTCCCAGCTCTGGCTCAGAAGACCTTAGCGTTTCAGTTGAAGGAAAGTTCTGGACTATACTTGCGGGTGCACTCAGGGATGGCTCAAACCTTGTAAAATGTATTCGCCCTTTTCCTCTTGCAGTTAAACTTGTCATCCCTTGGGTGGATATCCAGAAACTGGAAAGGACGTCCAATGTCTTCCTCACGGACACCATCCGGATCACCACGCAGAACAAGGAGCGCGACTTCTCCATGTTTCTGAACCTGGACGAGGTGTTCAGGATCATGGAGCAGCTGGCGGATGTGACGCTCCGGAGGCTGCTGGACAATGAGGTCTTCGACCTGGACCCAGATCTGCAGGAGCCGAGCCAGATCACCAAAAGGTAGAGCTTGAGTTCCACGGTGTCCTCACCTGTGGGGGCCCATACCTGGGGCTCAGCCTTTGTTTCTGGCAGCCTTACCTGCACGGACAGCCCTCCAGCCACCAGGGCACAGGTCCCAGGACCCTGTGGATATCAAAATCCGGGGATGCTCAAGTCTTATCTAAAACGGTGTAGTGTTTGCATAGAATCCATGCATGTCCTCCCATATGCTTTAAAAAAAATCATCTGCAGGTGACTGATAGTGCCTCGGACAGTGGAGATGCCATGTAAATACTGTAGTTATACTGCACTGTTCAGGGAATAATGATAAGAGAAAGAATGCATGTTTTGTGCACATGAATTTTTAAAAAGAAACACTTCCCATTTAAATTTAAGGACACAAAACCTGTGCATGCAGAGAGCCACATATACTAGGTTTAATTTCTTTTATGCTATAACCCAGCTTTTCCTATGTGTTAATCTCAACAGAGGCAATGGTCAGAAGTGATTGCCACTCATTTCTTAGAGATTCAGTCCCCAGATATTATTTCAAAACTGATGTTCATAAAAAGTACTTCTGGAACATGTGGTACAGATACCCTCGTGATAGAAATCTATGAAGTACTGTGTTTTGTTAGTGAACACAGTAAGTCAATATTCTTTATAATTTGTTGGACTCAAAGTGGTGCTGGTCGTGCAGATTGTGAAATAGTTGCTTGAATCCTCATCTTCAGGGAGACTTATTCTGTCTCTGAAGTTCTGAACGTGGTGCCTGAACTTCAGCTTGACTTTGGGGCTTGTGGATTACAGCTAGGCGACTGCTCTGAAGATACCTCCTCCAACAGGATACCAGAAAGTGCTGTCCTGGTTAGGCGTTTTTGATATAATCGGCCTCAGTCACTACCCCATGAATACAAATAGTCATTATACAAAAATACTTTTTATTGTAAAATGCAGGTAACATGTTTTACCATGGTAACCACTGCTAAATGTGCAGTCCCAGTGCCGTGCAGTAATTCAGTGATGTACCACCACCCTCGCTGCCCGTTCTGGAACTCTCCCTACCTTGCATACCTGACGTCACAGCCACTCCTCCACCTCCCTTCTCTGACTGCTCGAGTGTACACCCCCAGTGGAATTGCTGGATCGTCTCGTAATCCTGCTGTTAGGTTTTAAAGAACTAGTCATTTACTTTAAAGTTTTTAACCTGTTTTAACATTCTGTCTGCCTTCTTTTCTACTGAATTTCCTTGGAAATGTTCCAGGAGATGCGTAAGAGGTAGACAGGGCGCCTTTGCTGCTTTTGGAGCAGCACAGTACTGCCGTGTCAGAAGTCCTTTGTGTGGCCATCAGCAGCATCTCCTAATTTTTCTGAGCTGTAGTCTTCTGTACACTGGCTGGCTGACCTACCATGGTTTGACTATTCCAGATATGAAATGCTTTGAAAACCAGTGTCAGACCATTTTGGATTTCAGTTTTTCAGATTAGGGAGGCTTAACTGCTTAAGTCCATGAAAATATTCCAAAATTTGAAAAACTCTGAAATCCAAAATACTTTGGTCCCAAGTTGTTTGATCCCAAGTTGTTGTTGTTTTGTGTGTGTGTGTGTGTGTGTGTGTGTGTGTGTGTGTGTGTGTGTGTTTGAGATAAGGTCTCATTATGTAGTGCAGGCTGGCCTCAAACTTGTAGTGATCCTGCCTCAGCCTCCCAAATGCTGGCGCCACCACACCCAGCTTCCAAGCATTTTGGATAAGGGATTCTTAACCTGTATTAAGTTCCTTCAAAGGTTTAATGTCTAGTGTTCAGTATAATACAAAGGCTTTAAAAAATAGACATATTACTCCTCATACACGTTCTGTCTCTCTGAACATCTCGGGGAATGTGTGTCTTGCTGAGTGGTCCACGAACAGCAGGGTGTTTAATTTCCTTGCATTCAGGAAGGATTCAGGCCCCTTCTTGCTGTGTGTACCATTTTAGATCGATCATACATCATCCCACGTAACCCAAAAATCAAAACCACTGCTCTTTTGTGATGAAATTCCAACAAGTTTTATGTGGTTCAGGGTAACCTCTGATAATGTGCAAGTTGTTTTGAGACAGTTTTATAAAAGAGTGTGTCTTGGTTACTTTTCTCTCATTGCTGAGACAAAATACCTGATGCCCCAAATTAAAGAAGGAAAGGTTTTTTTAGCTCACAGTTTGTGGATGTTTCAGTCCATACTCTGCTGGCTCCAAGGCAGAGTGGCACAGGGCACAGGGCAGCAGCTTGTGGCAGCAGAGAACAGGAAAGCAACAAGAGCAAAAAGGGAGATGCAGCCGAGAGCGAGCCTCTTTCCCTCCCTTATATTGTATGCAGGCTGCCTGCCCCAGGGCGGGTGTAGCACTCACACCCATAATCCCAGCACTGGACCATAGATCAGTCATAAACTCTAGAAGCCCACCCCATGACTGCTTGAGGCTTTGGGGAGACAACTATACACAAACCATAACAGGGTGCTTGGGCTGGTGCTTTGGTTTTTGTTTTTGTTTTTGTTTTGTGGTTTTTCTCCGGTACCGGGAACCGAACTCACGACCTTGCGCTTGCCAGGCAGGCGCTTTTGCCACTGAGCTAAATCCCCAGCCCTGGTGCTTTGGTTTTCTGACCCCCTCACCTGAGTCCCTCTCAGCCCTAGGAGCCCCAGTGTGGTCTCTAGGTCCATCTTAGGGACTTTTACTCTAGAAGGAAGACATCCCAGTGTGGTGGGAGCCACCCTCTTCCACATTTCCTCATATATCATTACAATAGTTGGTATCCGAGTCTTTTTAGTCTGGTTTACAAAGATCTGTTAAAAGAAAAGGCCACCATGACAGAGCCCTGAAGAAGTGAAAGTGTGACTCCTGCCCTGGGCGGCAGCTGCTGCACCTGGTGTTCAAAGTGCAGCTGCCTTGCCTGGGCGGGGCTGGGGGCGGGGCACAGGCGGCCTTGCTCCTGCTGGTGCCGGGAGGCATGGCACTCAGGTGATGTGGCAGTTTAGGTCTGTGGTAGAAGAGAGGGAGACTGAAGGGCTGTAGTACCTAATGCCCCTCTGGAAATGTTTTGGAGGAAAAGCATCCCCATTGGCAGTCTTCGTTTACCTTCCAATGTTAAGGGGAGGTCTGAGCCCCACCTCACCCCACCTCACATTCTACCCTGGGAATCACCAGATGGAGAGAGAAAACAACCTGTGTGGCCATTGCGGTGGCCGAGGTCCAGCTTCCGGGGTGCCCAGGGCTGGCTCCAGGTACACAGTAGGGTCTGGTCCAGGCTGTGCAGGCACGGCACACTGTGGGACTTTCCCCCTGGGTGAGACCCCCACCCCCCAGCGTCCGTCCCCTGCTGGTTCTCAGGGCAGCCTTTGCCATGGAGACGCAGGCCTGTGGGTGTAAACAGGTAATGACTCAGCCCGCCTGGCATCCTGCCAGAGAGGCCAGGTTTGAAAGTTTAGGAAAACAGCTCTCTGAGCGCAGGAGCAGCAGCTGTGCTGGAATCCCCTTGGGTCTCCGTGGGGGGTCTGCTTTCACTTCCTCTCCCAGATACAGCTTCCAAAGGGTGCCCTTGGGTTCCTGAGCCAGGAGGGGGCATCTGATTGCCTCCAGGCACCCCTGCACTGTGGTCACTTCAGCGGGACTGATGGAGCTGGACAGAGGGACGCTCACACCTCCGTGGGAGAGGTGGGACAGTCCCTTGTCACCCTGTGGGACCAGTGGGAGCTGGTAGGGGTTGGGACTCATCGGGCCTGGTTCACAGGTACAGAGCAGGCCTGGGCCAGCAGAGTGACGGGGGTGGGGCAGCCCACACGGAGAGTGGAGGGGCGGAGGTGGGGATGAGTTGCCTGATTTCAAACACAAAGTACTCTCCGGAGGCTGGGAAGGGGAGGCTGGGAAGAGCGGATCCAGCATTCAGGGCGGGCAGGGGTGGAGGAGATGGGCTTCACCTCATGGGAAGCAAAGGGAAACTGTTTCCCACGATCCAAGCTTCAGCCCTTATAGAGAGGTGAGCAGTGGCTTCCAGTGGACGGAGGTCCTCAGCCGTGAACCCTGTGCCTGTCACCTGGGTGATTCTAAACGCCCCCTTCTGCTGGCTTTGCAGACTCCAGCGGCCTTTCCCTGTGCAGCTCCTTGTGGGGGCACCTACAAGGAATGCCCCCTTCCATCCATCCCACTGGAGCACCCCAACCCAGCAGCAGTAGGGCCTCTCAGCCCCGCCTCGCAGGGAATCGTGCCCCATGACCTTCAGACTCTGGCACTGCTCGGAGATTGTGGGGTATTCAGGTGTGGACGCTGGGCGGGACGGTTAGGAGGGGACAGGCAGGAACCTTTCTTGGGACTGAAAAGTCATTACTGATGTGTTATCGAGGTCCTGTTCTCTTGGGGATCAGCGTGGACAGACCGCAAAGAATGGAGGGGCTGCGGGTACCTCCGAGCCTACCTTCACACGGCCCCCTGCTGTCCGGGGCCCAGGTGAGCCTCGAGTCCTGTCCTGTCCTGTCCATGCTGCGGCTCCTGTGTGTTCCGTACCAGCGTTCTTGTCACAGGGCCATCCTGTCATTTCCTTAGGGCTCCCGGGTCACAGGGCAAGATGTTTTGAGTCAGCGCACATTTGATAAATGAGATGGTTACGTGCACATTAGGGCTTTGAGGAAACACTTCTGCCTCGTTTCCAGCCTGGTAATTCGTGGCATTTCCCAGAATTGAAGTGCAAGGGGCACAGGGCTGAGCATGGCCGTGTAACTGGGAGGACCTTTTGTGTGCTCCCTGTGGGGCCAGCTGGTCGCAGAGGTCCCAGTTCATCCTCCCTTAACCCCAGGCAGCAGGAGCTGTGGCCGTGGTGTCCCGTCCAGTGCCCAGGTGGACATCTTGGGATGCTGCAGCCGACCGGGGAAGAGGACTGTGCTTGCAATCTAGAGCTTGTGCATGATTGCATGTGTTGATTTCAGCTTCAACAACAGTTTGTTGCTCCATGTTCTGGCCCAGCCCATTTCTTCCTTCCCCTTAGAGCCTCCTCCCACAGTGGGTGTTAAGACAGGGTGGCTGGTGGCGCTGGGCCCTGTTGGTCTCAGCCGTCGCTCCCTTGGAGCAGTGGCTTGGGTCTGTGCATGCCAGCACCTCCTGGGCCAGGCTCCATGAGCTACGCCTTCTGAACATCAGGTTGTGACCACTGCCTGCCAGGCTTGTTTACGCAGGGAAAGTGGAGACTCTCTAGTAGGTAGTGGAAGGTCCAGGAGGCACACCAGAGCCAGTGGCCTTTGTTCCTGATGCTGCTGAGAAAGGAGCTACTAGCGTTAGCAGCAAGACTACCACCTGCTGCCTTGAAACACACTCCAAGGGTGGTCTTATTCTGATCTTTCTTTGTTTTTTTGTTTGTTTGTTTTTCTCCGGTACCGGGAACCGAACTAACGACCTTGCGCTTGCCAGGCAGGCGCTTTTGCCGTTGAGCTAAATTCCCAGCCCCTTATTCTGATCTTTCTGAAGCATTGGTTGCTCCTCTCCCAGGTCACTCCGTTTTTACCTCAGTTATGCTGGAGATTTAAACATGGGTATCACACATGCAAAGCGTGAAATGAGAAGATAACTTCCTAGTGGGGAGGAAGGAAAATCACTCAGGTCTTAAAGTCCTTTCTGCGGCTTTCTTTTTTTGTGACTTGAGGTTTCTGGTTGCTGGCTACCAGGTGTGGCCAGAAAGCAGGATAGAGACTGAGGGGTTGGGGTAGACCAGCTGCCCAGAAGGCACTGAGCTGCCAGCTGAGTCTGCAAGTGCACTAGGTAGATGACTAACTGTTCCTAGAGACCGCAATACTTTATTTGTAATTTGAGGGCTAGAGTACAAAGTACATGTAAGGCCTGCTACCCTTCCTGTACCTCAGTGTGAGGTGCTTTGGTTTCTGCTCCTCTCAGTTTGGCTTTGACCAGCTCCTGTAGGGAAGGGGAGAAGTTGTTCCTGGGAGAACAGCGGTGCTCACTGGTGCTAGAGCTGTGTTGATAAGATGCTACAGGGAGTTAGCATTTACGTAATTTTCATCAAAGCCAATGGGGCCAGCATGATTTCGGGAGGAAGATGTCAGTTTTCTGTCTTTGTATTTATTATTATTTTTATTTAAACATTTTGAACTGATAAAAAATAACTATACCTGTTAATGGGATATGATGTGGCATCTTATACTTTATGTAATGCTTAAAACAGGTCAAACATCCCTACTCAAACATTCAGTTATCATTTCCTTAAGGTGGAAAATACTCAAATATTCAAAGCCCCTTCTCATAGCTTTTTATGAGCTCAGTACATGGTTGATACCTATAGTGACCCTGCTGTGCAGCAGCACCCCAGAATTTCTTAGCCCTCTCTAACTTAATGCCCCTTAACATTTCTCCATCCTTGTCTCCCTGTATCTTCCCGGGCTCCTGGGAACCGCCATTCTCCTTTCAGGTTCAGTGAGATAACTTTTAAGATTTAAATTTGGACAGCTGGGTCATAAAGAAGTTGGGATCACCCTGAGGGCCTTGCCTTCCATTCTTGGTGACCTTTGGGAGGGTGCATGGTCTCTGTTCTCCTGGTGCCCCCTGGAGGAAGTGTAGGCTCTTTTGTGTTTTTTGGTATTTAATGCATATGCAGTATAATTCACTTTTTAAAGGTGGTATATTCATAAAACTGTGCACCCTCTTGGCTTCCACTTGTCCTCTCTCGCTTTGCCCAGGGACCTGGAGGTGCACGCACAGAATGAGTTCTGCATGGTTTTGTAACATTTTATACCACCCTCAAGGAGACCCTATGTTCATGAGCAGTCATTCCTCATTTCTGTGTCTCCCTCAACCTCTGAATAATTGCTCCTCTATTTTGCCTATTCTAGAATTCATACAAATAGAATCAGGTACTATGTGGCCTTTTTGTGTCCTGCTTCTTTCTTTCAGCATCATGCATTGCTACTTCATTCTTTTTTTTTTTTTTTTTTTTTTTTTTTTT
>NW_004955470.1:6939660-6948846 GCF_000276665.1 Chinchilla lanigera | reverse complement strand
TTCCTTGGCTCCACAGTTGACCTCCAGCTTAGCATCTCCCTCACACTGTGGATCCAACTCCCAACGTCACCAAGTTCTGGGAACAGCTCAGAAATCCACATACAACATAGTGACAGGTGGCCGGTGAGGTGGCAATGCTGACACATTTGAGCAGCATGCGGTAGCCGGGGGAAGCAGAGGGGCCAGTCAGCAAAGATCTACAGGCAGCAGCTCCTCCATAGGCTCAGGGCTTGGGTACAGAGGGTCAGGGCTGATGTTGCTCCCTCCCCTGAGGATTTACTCCTAACTTTGGCCTCAGGACTCCTGAAGACTCCACAGAACCTGGACAGAGTCCACACTTCAGTGTTGC
This sequence comes from Chinchilla lanigera, assembly GCF_000276665.1. NCBI lineage: Eukaryota > Metazoa > Chordata > Mammalia > Rodentia > Chinchillidae > Chinchilla > Chinchilla lanigera. The sequence continues at coordinate 6,948,497 of NW_004955470.1, read as the reverse complement.
TGGGGCCATGGGCTCAGACTGCTCCTCCTAGGCGGGACCTCCACCCAAGAAGGGGCTCCAGGCAATGAGCTTCCACCTCCTTGGAGTGATGCCCCAAGGGGCAGCCACAACCACAGTTCACTCTTTGCCAGACAGGTAAAGGTGCTGTCTCGCAGACAGAGCCCGGGGAGGTGGACATATCAGAACTCCAGGCCCGGTAGTGGTTCGTGTAGTCATCCTTTGTTTTTTTTTTTTTTTTTTTTTTTTTTTTTTTTTTTTTTTTAGAGGCAAGGTCTCTCTGTGCAGTTCAGGCTGGCCTTAAGCTCACTTTGTAGCTTAGGCTGGTCTTGAACTCACAACGATCCTCCTGCCTCAGCCTCCCAAGTGCTGGGATTACAGGCGTGTGCTACCATGCCCGGCTCATTCTTCTTTTATATGGATAACTTTTTATGAATATCATCAATTCTACAGAGATATACATTTTATCTGTTCATTAGCTGATGAAACTCTGTATAGTTTCTGCCTTTCAGTTGTCACAAATGAGATTGCTATGAATATTTGTGTGCAAGTTTGTGAGTAGAAGTTTTCAGTTTTCTTGGGTATGTAAACTGGGAGCAGAGTGTCTGGGTCAGATAGTGAGTGTGTTTTTTTTGTTTTTGGGCTTTTTTAACCCTCCAAGGTGCTGTCAGACTGTTCCCCACATAGCTCACCACTTTACATTTCCTCCAGGAGGATGTGAGGGTCCCAACTGCACCCTATCCTCATCATCACTTATTATTATCTGACTTTTTACACTTGGCTTCTTTGACCATTCTGGTGGTAATTTTCATTGTTACTAAAAACAGGAAGGAATCTATCTGTCTATTTTGGGGGTACTGGGAATCAAACCCTGTACCTCATGCTTGCCAGGCAGCCGCTGCACCACTGAGCTAAATGCCTGGCCCCGAGAAATCTATATTTTGGATTCACTAAATTATTTCTGTCAGGGACATCACATGGCCCATGAGTGGGTTGTGAAAGTGAAGGGTAAAGGGCTGACAGACTGGGGAGGGGTCAGAGCACCTTTCCACACTCACCTATTGGGTTGTGCCAGTGGGTTCCGAGCATCTCCCTCTATCACTTTGCGGGTCCTCTCACCTCTCTGTCATCTCTCACGTCCCCTCACGTCTCTGCTCCTTCTCGTCCTCTCCTTTGCCCAGGGACCTGGAGGCGCGTGCGCAGAATGAGTTCTTCCGGGCCTTCTTCCGGCTGCCCCGGAAGGAGAAGCTGCGCACCGTAGTGGACTGCGCCCTCTGGACGCCCTTCAGCCGCTGCCACACTGCGGGACGGATGTTCACGTCCGACAGCTACATCTGCTTCGCCAGCCGCGAGGATGGCCGCTGCACCGTGGTCCTGCCACTCCGAGAGGTAGAGCACTGCCTCTGCCACCCGCTATGCGCTTCCTTTTTAAAAATTTTTATTTCTGTGAGTGCATGCTTGCAGTACATAATGATCACATCCTCGTGAGGAGTTGGTCCATGTGCATCACACATCTTCATTGTTTTTACATCTCCTCCCTACATCTCTTGGTCCCCTTCCCGTTGGCAAAAGTTCTGTCTCCCTGTTTTCGAGTGATCTATCTTTTATTTTGCTCTTTATCATGCTTTGGGTTTCTCATATCACCCATATGATATTGAAGCTTCTGTGTCTTGATTTATTTCACTTAACATTATGGTGTCAAGTGCATCCATTTTCCTACAAGTGACTCGAGTTTATCTTTCTTTCTGGCAGAGCAGTGCTCCCTTGTGTATAAATGCCACATTTTCCTTACGCCTTCATTTGTTAGTCCCCTTCCAGATGCCTTCCCGAAAAAGTTAAAGACATCACATTGCAGTTACTGTATATACCCATGTTTATAGCCGCAGAACTCATGCACTTCCCGAGGCAGCCTCTGTCACCTGCACCCCTGGAGCCAGCCCCCTGTCTCTTGCTGTGACAGTGCTTGAAGCTGGGTACACTTACGTCAGAAGAGGTTGATGGTGCTCACAAGGCTCTGGAGTGCGATACCGGCTGTGCTTAGTGCTGGTGGTGGCTCCTGGGGGGTGGCATCATGGTGGCAGGAATGTGTATGAGCGGGATTGGTCACGGTGGTTAGACAGGGAGCCACAGAGTCCCTTGAGGACTAGCTGCCTTCACCAGGCCCTGCCTCTTCAGGCCCCCAAGTCTCTTAACACCGCTCCCGTGGGAAACAAGCTTCCCACAGTTAACTTCGAGGAAAGCCTTCCTACCTCATTAAAGCAGATCAGCCGCAGTCCTGGTGGTGGGATGGGATGGTCACAGCACAGTTTTGCCATCTGAAGGTGGGCGTCTGGGTAGCCTGGCTTTTTGAAGGAAGCAGGACCTGAATTGGACTATGAAGCTCCTGTTGTTTCTATGGCAACTGGACAGTCACCTAGAAGGGATGGGTGAGAAGAGTACTCTCACCTCCACACTGTTGATAAAGCTGTTTCTAAAAAGAACATTCCTAGCCTAGCAGTGACAGCTTTTCCAACAGCTCTTAGGAAAGAATCTTCCCCTTTCACTCACCAAAAAAAAAAAGAAAAAAAAACAAAACCTATAAAAAGCTTCCATTTGGAAGATAAATGGCAAATTGCTCGACTTTTCTTCTGGAACTTGAGTTAAGGATGTAAAAATGGTCCCTTTAATATGGACAGACACTTTCTTCATAAACTCTGGAAATCAGGGGCAGCCTCCGTTGACTTTCAGCTCTGAGCAGCTCCATCCTTTGGTCCCAGCTTCGCTGCCGAGGTGGGACCACAAGCCTTCCCTGTCCAGCCCGCGGGAGCCTTGCTCCTGTGTCTTCTGTCTAGAGCAGTGTTCCTTAGGAAACGCGGGTCTTTCAGTCACCCCACAGCCACGTTATCATCCTCCAGGAGATGTGTTCATTTCACAGATGTTCCTACCAGTGGAGCAAGAAATTGAGAAGATGCCTCGTGTAGTTTAAATTTTTTTTCTGGTACATGCATAGCCGTCATAATCACTTCAAGTGTAAAGTTCAGGAGCGTTAAGTGCAGCCACCGCTACCATCCATCCCCCTAGCTTCTCATCTCTGCAGCCTGCAGCTCTCTCGACTCAGTAGCAGCTCCCTGCTCTGTCTGCCCGCCACCACCAGGTAACCGTGCTGCCCTCACGAAGCCGACTGCTCTAGGTATCTCATCATGCGCTCGTACACTCTAACTTGTCATTTTGTGGGGGTTTTGTTCCACTTAGCATAATGTCCTGAGGGTCCATCCGTGTTGCAGCATGGGCCAGAGTGTGCTTTTATGACCAAATGCTCTTCCGTCGCGTGCGCGCACCGCGGCCTGCTCACCGCTTGTTGCGCAGTGGTGCCTCGAGCCGTGGCTGTGAAGAGTGCTGCCGAGCGTGTGACCGAAGGCCGGCCCTCCTCCATGTCCTGTGCCTGTCGTGTTCTGCGCCAGGTCGTGAGCATCGAGAAGATGGAGGACACAAGCCTGCTGCCCAACCCCATCATTGTCAGCATCCGCAGCAAGATGGCCTTCCAGTTCATCGAGCTCAGGGACAGGGAGGGCCTGGTGGAAGGCCTGCTGGCAAGACTGAAGCAGGTCCACGCCGACCACCCCGTGCGCTACGACGCCTCAACAAGTGACCAGGACTTCGGCATGGTAGGAGCCCCTGGCGTGGCGGCCTTGCCTGCCTGAGCCTCCCTTCCCTCCACCGCTAGGGCAAGAGAGACGTGCCGGAGGCTGCAGGTCTGTGTGCCGTTCTGGTGTCACTCCTGAGGCACTGGGTGCTCCACGGGGTACCCAGACCAGGGCTGCCGACAGGTTGTCGGCAGCTGGGAGGTTGATGTGTACCCGACGCTGGACGGCAGGTGGTGTAGTGTGGAGGTTGGAGGGGTTGACAGAGCCGCCCTGTAGGGTGGGGACCCTTCCTGTGATGCTGGAGGCCGTGACACCCCCATCCCAGTGGTGCTGGGGACGGTGTTATTTGAGGCAGCTGACACCTGCCAGGAGGAGGGCTTTGTCGCTGTTATGGTTGGGCTGGAGAAGTCGACTGGGTTCGTGAGGTCCTTGTGTCCCATGGCTTTCCTGAAAAACGTATTTTTCTATTTTTATGTATTAACTTTGGTGGTACTGCAGATCAAACCTGTGACCTTGCACTGAGCTACATCTCCATCCTTTTTTTAGTTTCCTATTTAGACACAGGGTCTCACTGAGTCACCAGGTTGCCCAGGCTGGGCCTGAACTTGTGCTCCTCCCGCCTCAGGCTCCCAGAGTGCTGGGATTGCAGGTGTGCACCACCACATCCAGCGAATGTATTTTTATTTTTAACTGACATGTAATGGTGCGCATATCCCCTTCTTTTGGCCATGCAGATGACGCCTGTGTTTTACTCAAGCATGTGTGGTGACCACAGGTTTGGGGATGTTGAGATGGTGTCCCCTCAGAGCAGCGAGGAGAAGGGCCTGTCGCCGCCGTGCCCGGAGCCCCTCACCCCCGTCTTCCCTCCACCCGGCAGCCCGAGACCGGACGCGCACCTGGTGGGTGAGGCGGCTCCGCCTCCGGGTTGGGGGTGACGCTGCGGCAGGGGACCCGGGGCGGAGGCGGCTCGGGACTTTGAGAAGGCGGGCCGCTCCTCTGCCTCTGCGGCACGGAGTGCCTGGTCCCCTGCAGGCTCAGGCTGGGGGGTGCTGGCCCTCGCGCCTGTCCTTGGGTGGCTCTCGCGGCACTCGTGTGCGGCCGGGCAGCTGGCAGCGCTGTCCCTGTGCATTTCCGGGTGCCCACGCGTCTGTCTCCTGCCACCTGGTGCCCTCCCTGCGCCTCTTGAACAAGGTTTTCTTTGTTTCTCTGGGACAAGGGTCACCTGTCTTCTAGTTTTACTGAGCTAAAAATACTTTTGCTACAGTGGAGCTGTGCAGGGGAAACGTGAGGCAGAGTCACATACAGTTGGGAAGTGGGAACAGCCCTGAGCCAGAGCCTTGGCAGAGGGCAGCCACGCTGTGACTGCCAGGACCGGGCGGTGGCTGTGGACGCTGTCACCCAGGCTGCGTCTCGGTCACCAAGACACCGCTCTAGTCCACTGGCAGCTTTATTTTCTCCAACCGTGTGCTTTACGCACAGATGTGCAGTTGACTCTTGTTGACTTGATGCGTGGAAAGATTGGACCCGCACTGTCTCCCTTTATGAAAAATGCTGATTAACAGTTGTTGTAAATATTATTTCAAAGGCCCCAAATGTTCCTGCCAGATAGGGAAAATTTTACAGTATTTTTAATTGCCTGGAGAAAGTGATTTTCTTCTTTGTAACAGTAAGAACAATTTTTTCAGCTTCATTTTTCTGTCAGGAAGCTCAGTGTAAATTGTGACACCCCCAGTCCCCCAAGCTGACCTAATTTTAGCAGCCGATGCCATGCTGACACCCCCAGGAAGCATTCCCTGGTGTCGCCTGTCCCGCCCACTACTGCCATCTGATTTGGGCTACACTTAGTATTTGTGGGGGTTTTTGTTTTGTTTTTTGAGACAGGGTCTCGCTATATAGTTCAGGCTGGCCTTGAACTCACTATGGAGCCCGGCTGGCCTTGAACACGTGGTAACCCTCCTGCCCCAGCCTCCCCAGTGTGGGATTAGAGGTGTGTATTTACAGAGATACCTTCCCTTGCCAAGTGTGGTGGCACTGCCGGGAGGCTGAGGCAGGAGGATTGCTGTGAGTTCAAGGCCAGCCTAAACTACATAATGAGACCCTGTCTCCCCAAAACCCAACCAAAGCTCCATACCCAAACCAAAAAAAAAAAAAAAGGTCTCTCCCCTCGCCCACTGGAGAGCTGGCTTGTCTCGGCGTCATCGGCGCCTGGGCCCTTGGGGTCACTGCTGTCGCTGGGGTCCCCGGGACACACCGTTTCCTCCACCCCAGGCAGCAGACGGTGGCTCCGGCCTCAGCGCTCATTTCCTTCCCAGCCCCGGGAGCAGGTGAAGGTTAGCCTGTGGAACGACCACTTGGCGGAGTACGGCAGGACCGTGTGCATGTTCCGCACCGAGAAGATCCGCAAGCTCGTGGCCATGGGGATCCCCGAGGCCCTGCGGGGGCGGCTCTGGCTGCTGTTTTCAGGTGCGTGCACAGCGTCTTAGGCCATAGAGCAGCGCATGCGCGTTCAGCTGTAACTGCTCAGCCAGGGAACCTGGAACCCCTGCTGTGCTGGCTGCAGGCGACAGCGTTCTATAAGTGTGAGGTCGGGCAGTGTGACCGCTCCTTTAAGAATGACTGTGTGTCTGTAATCCCAGCACCTGGGAGGCTGAGGCAGGAGGATCTCCATAAGTTCACGGCATGTCTGAACTACATAGTGAGACCCTCCCTCAAAAAATAAAAGCTAGCCAGGTGTGGTAGTGCATACCTGCAATCCCAACGCTCCGGAGGCTGAGGCAGGAGGATCACTGCGAGTTCAAGGCCAGCCTGAGCAACAAAGTGAGTTCAAGCCCAGCCGAACTACATAGTGAAAACTTGTCTCAAAAAGAAAAATAAATAAAATAATTTTTAAAATAATTGAAAAATAAAGAAATAAGAAGAATTACTTGAAGCCTGTGCATAGAGCTGCACATTCCACGAAGAAGGCCCTGGAGTGAATCATCTTCCTGGGACAGGAGCTCTGGCTGACGCGCGGCTACCCTGGCTCACGGGACAGTCCCCGGCCCTTCTTGCATGGAAGGCTCGTCCACGCGGGCTGTTGGAGATGCCGCTCCTGTCCCTCGCCTCCCCACCCGTGACCCACCGCTCCGTGGCCACAGAGCCCAGGTCCCCACTGGGTGCTTCCGGGCCGAGCCAGGTCAGACTCCGACTGCCGCAGCCTGGAGTGTCTGTCCCCAGCCGCTGGGGCGAGTGGGCTGAGGGCAGGGCGAGGCCAGCCGCCGCGGGCCCGCTGCCGCTCCTTGCAGGTGCGCGGGGTCCCCTCGCTCCTGGCATTCTGCCTCCAGCTGGTGTCCTCGCCCCGCTCCCCCAGTGCCCCGGGCGCCCGGCCACAGGCTTCCTGCGCCCCCATGCTCAATGCCGGGCTTGGTGGCCCGCGGAGCTCCCTGCGCGGTGCCCACCCGCTCCTGCTTCGGAGGCTGGGTGCCAACTCTGGGGAGGGGGCTTGGCTATAACCCTGGGTTCTCGAGACTATGTTCTAGGGTGAAATAAATAAATGAGACACGTGTGTAAATCCACACTGTCTCTCTGGTGTGAGAAGCCGAGAGTGTACGTAAGGACCAAAATGTGTACTAGACACTGGGAAATGGGAAGAAAATGTTCAAATGAGAACAGGGTGCGGGGAGGGGAAAGGAAAGAAGGGACAAGGAGAAAGAGACTAGAAGAGAAAATGGAAACTGCTTTTGTAAATACAGAGGGGAGAGGAATGGGAAAGAAAAATCAAGGTACTTCATGTGCAGGTGCAAATTCCCGGTGACGACTGTTACTGTGTATATCCAAAATGTACCAATAAAAACCAGAAAAGCCCCCAGGTGCTCCGGCTCTGGGGGGGGTGAGGAGAGGCCGCCCTGACAGTCCCTGTGTGCCCCCGTCGCCCAGAGGCCGGCCTTGGCCCGGCAGCAGGTGCCAGCTCGAGTTTGGGGCCTGGTTGTCGGCTTCGGTTGGCCCCTCGGGGCTCCTCCTGGGCAGCACCGCGGCGCCTCGTGGGTGGTTGGCGCTCACCCTGCTTCTGCCTTGCACACTGCTCCCCGGCAGTGTTGTGCGTTAGTGCGTGTGCTGCATTCTTCCTGTCCCTACGGCATACAGCTCATGAGGTGTGTTAGTGAGATGGCTTCTTCCCTGCGTGTGCTTCCCTGCTTTGTTTAGTTCTTCTTAGAAAAATCTCTGCTACCATTTTTGTACTGGGCTAAGTGACAGAAACGGAGGCGTTTTGTGTGTGGTCTCAGTGTTTTCTGTCCCTCAGTGGGAGACGAGGTCCCCTCTGTGCAGCTTACCACCCCCGCCCTTTCCCCTGGGAACCCCGCCTTTGTGTTGTGCCCCCAGATGCCGTGACGGACCTCGAGTCGCACCCCGGTTACTACGGGAAGCTGGTGGAGGAGTCGCTGGGGCGGTGCTGCCTGGTGACCGAGGAGATAGAGCGCGACCTGCACCGCTCCCTGCCCGAGCACCCGGCCTTCCAGAACGAGACTGGCATCGCTGCGCTCCGGAGGGTGCTCACGGCCTATGCCCACCGCAACCCCCGCATTGGGTACTGCCAGGTGGGTGGTGCCCGCGGTCTGCATCCACCTGTCCCGGCACTGGTCCTGAGGGCTGATCTGTGAGTGGCCTGCTCGGGCCCTTTCCGGAAAGAGCGAGCCACAGGAGGGCCGGAGTTAAGGATCCTCCTGTGTGGTGTGGTCTAAAATACAGGAAGTGTTCAAATTAAAAAATAGAAGTGTTACAGGGAAAGACGCATCGCCATGCATGAACCCCCCAGACCCTCCCCTCACTGCGAGCACACTGGTCCCGTCGTTCTCGCTGCTGTCTGCAGCAGTTCTGGAGTCCTCTTGTGTCTTCAGTTGTGCTCTCCTGGTTGCCTCGATGTCCTGAATCAATCAAAACATTCCCTTCTCGTGGTCAGTTTGACTTCGGGGAAGAGCCAGAGTCACACGGCGCCAGGGCGGGTGATGAGGGTGCGGGCACGGCGTCGTGTTTACGGCTGCCTTCCTGCTGGATGGCACGCAGTGGCGCTGTCTAGTTCTGATCACACCTTGTGAGGCGCAGGAAGGAGGACTTCCAGACCTGCTTGAGAAGGTGGCCGGAGTGGTGGGGTCAGTGTCTGAAGATGGGGAGTACTCGGAGGGAGATTAGTGGCAAAATTCCGCTCACTGTAATCGATATTTTTTCTTTTCATTTTTTTTT
>NW_004955470.1:6887418-6930043 GCF_000276665.1 Chinchilla lanigera | reverse complement strand
CTCGCCTCCCCGCTGCCTCCGTACCTGGGCGTAGCGTCCGGGCAGCATGCTCAGCGTCAGTGCTCCCCACGCAGTCCCTCCGCACGGACACGCTTTGGCTCTTGAGTTTGTTTTCCGTGCAGCTCTAGCAGTACGGTGAGGTAAGGTAACCCGAGTGAGCTCTTGATGGAGACACTGCGGATTTCGGATGAAAAACAATTGAATGTAGGTGAATAGATGAACTTACAGGAAGAAAGAAAAATCTTTATGCCCAGAAAATAAGTCAGAATGTGATTTTGCACTGGTGCTGGGGCCTGGGAAGGGACGAAGCACCCCCGGGTCCTCAGGACAGTGGTGGCGAACGTTTGAGACACAGAGGGCCCACACTGCAACCCCAAACACACTCACTATCGCAGAGTGCCAGCACAGCAGCCGAGCCTGGGCACTGAGGTTTTAGTGTAGAACAAACAGCTCAGCAACTTGGCTGAGAGCCAGAGGCTCACCGTTGCGGGCCCACAGCCTCTGTCGGGAGGCTCTCTGTTCCCTGGAGGAGTCGGGGTGGTGGGCTGGTGCCGGGGACCCTCGGGCCTCACTTCACGTAGGTCTCCCACTTACGTAAGGAAACCTGTTGCTGCCTGGGCTTGTATGAGCCAGCTTTCCGTTACTGTAATCAGACACCTGGTGCAGGCTGCTTACGAAGACGGAGGATGACTTAGCTCACCGTGCTGGAGGCGCACAGACGTGGTGCCTGTTGCTGGCTCTGGTGAGGCCCCCGTGGAGGACGTGCATGGCGGAGCAGGAGCATGTGTCGGCAGGGGGCCGCGGTTCAGGCCAGGAAGCTGCTTTCATACCCACCTCCTCATGAAACCACCTGGGGGTCACAGGAGTGACCTCTGAGCGCCCCCTGGATCCCACCTTTTAAGGGATCCCCTCCTGCTTAGGACCAAGCGTAACTCGTGAATCTTTGGGGGGACACGGCCATCATGGGGCTCCAGGGGAACCTGTGGCCCCACAGCTCTGCTCTCAGAGCCTCTAGCTCTCCTAGGCTTTGGTTTGAATGTGTGCAGTCTCCGTGGTCAGCAGCCTTGTGTTGGAGAAAATAACATAAGAACCGGGTCTGGTAGTGCTCTTCGGGACACTTTTCAGTGGGTGAGAAGAGAGGAGGAGGCCGGCTGTGAGGTCAGTGGCCGTGTGGGGACAGGAACGAGCTAATCTGGGGCAGAGTTTGGCGGCTGACTGGGGGTGGGGGCAAGGCAGGAAGAAAGCGCTTTTTAAGATTGGCTGTAGAATTAAAAGCCGTGATGCCCGGTGGGAGCGGGGCGTGGAGGGCTGGGAAGGAGGCGATGCTTCCTGTCTGTGGGACGCAGATGCGCCTCGGCTGTCATTGCTGGCTCCTGCGGTGCCTGCGTGGGTGACCGGCTCCTTTCCCTTCTCACTCTGTCTTGTGGGAGGCAGCATAAGGTGCGGAGTGGCAAGAAGTAAACAGAACTGGTGTCGCTCGGCAGCGTGCTGTCAGGGCCGCTTGTTGGCGAATGCTGCCGTGCCAGCTCATGCTTACTGACAGTTAGCGGGACCCTTTTTGATAGCGTGTGGCCGTGATGCAAGACAGCATGGGGCCTCCGTGTCACCCCAGGACGCTCCTTTCCAGCCTCCTGCTGCGGGGAGTACTTGGGCCTAACTCCTGTCACTGTAGGTGGGTTCGGCCTACTCTTAAGCGTCCTAGAAAGGTGAAAAAGGAGAATGGAGTCTGCCGTGTCTGACTTGGGCCACGCAGCGTAGTGCCTCTGGGGTAGGCACCTACGCTGGAGGTGGGTAGTGGTCGGTCAGTGACACTGAGTAGCGTGTCACTGTGTTCACACCGTGAGCTGCTTGTCCAGTGACCTCTCCATGGGAATTTGAGTTACTTCCAGTTTCGGGCTATGGTAGATAAAGTAGCAGATTCACGCAGATGTCTTTTTGTGGATGTATATTGTCATTTTCTTGGGTAGCGGAATTGCTGGGTGACTTCCCAAGTGGATGGTGTGTATTTATTACCTCGTTCCAGTAGTGTGTGAGTGTCCCAGGTGCTCTGTGTCCTTGTTAACCCTTGGGATCATCTGTCTTATTTATTTATTTGGTACCAGGAATCGAACTCAGGACCTTGTGCTTGCCAGGCAGGTGCTTGTGCCACAGAGCTGTATCCCTAGCCCTCATCTGTCTTTAATTCTACTGGGTTAGAAATGGTATTTGTTATGGGAACTTTAATTTGCATTTCTTTAGTAATTTGGAACATATTTCTCTGCCCAGCGACCATTTGTTTATTATCTCTTTTGAAAGCTCAGCTCTTGAACTTACATATTAAAAAAAGAAAATGTGTTGGTGCCTTCTGATTAAGTTGCGGAAGTTCTTTCTTTTGTATACAAGGCCTATGTCAGGGAGATGTACTGTAAGTGTTTCCTCCAAGTTTGAAGTTTGCACTTTCATTTTATTGATGGTGTCTTTTGAAGAGTAGCAGTTTTGAGGGATTTTTTTTTTTTTTTCTTTTTTGCACCGGGAATGGATCTTACGACCTTGCACTTGCCAGGCAGGCGCTGTGCCACTGACCTGTATCCCCAGCCCCAGTTTTGAGTTTTGAAGGAAGTCCATTTAATTTTTTTTATGGTTAGTATTTTTTATGGCCTTATTCCTATATTTTCTTCCAGAAGTTTTACAGTGTTAGCTTTTTTATGTAGATCTGTGTACCATTTCAAATGTATTTTCTGTATGGTGTGAGGTAGGGGTTGAAGCCCCCTTCCCCCCCGCCATATTGATGTCCAGTTAATGGACCACATTTTTTTTGGCAAAGACTATCATTTACCCATTGAATCACTTGATCAAAATGTCAATTTTGAACTAAAATGACAATAGTGAACTAAGTATGAGACCTTTCCTGAATTTGCATTCTTTTCTGTTCGTCCTGGTCATCTCAGAGTAGCTCTTTCTTCAGGCTGGGTATACCCCTTATGATTCCTTCCTCCCAAAGCTCTGTGGCCTTCCTTTTGCAGGAGCTCAGGTGGACCAGTCTGTCTTTGAGGAGCTCATCAAGGAGCATCTCCCGGAGCTGGCGGAGCACATGCACGACCTCTCGGCCCTAGCGTCGGTCTCACTCTCGTGGTTCCTGACCCTGTTCCTCAGCATCATGCCCCTGGAGAGCGCCGTGAACGTGGTGGACTGCTTCTTCTATGATGGGATCAAAGCCATCTTCCAGCTGGGGCTGGCTGTGCTGGAAGCCACCGCTGAGGAGCTGTGCAGCAGCAAGGACGACGGCCAGGCCCTGATGATCCTCAGCAGGTGGGCCCTGGCCCTGTGCCCCCGTGGCTCCCGGGGTCGGAGGCGGTGGCAGCTGAGTCTGGAAGACCACAGGAGGCGGTGGCAGCAGGTGTGCCGGTGCTGTGAAGCTTTGTCTTCTGCTCTGGCACCTGTGACCCTGTGGCCTCCTGAGAGCCACTCTGCCATGTGATACTGCCACCAGTGTGGGGTGAAAGCTGCCGTCCTCCCTCACCCTGTCCACCAAGTGGAAGTACAGGAAGGGCAGGGCCGTAAGTGCTAAACCTGTCTCCAGCGGACTCAGAGTAGCCTCGAACAGGGTGGGAGCACTGGGGTCTCGGACGCTATGCCCACGGGGCTAGTGAGCGCCAGGGCGGGAGGGACTACAGCAGCTGAGCCCTGGACCCGGCTACCTGGGCAGCACGGAGGCAGGACGTTGGGTCACTGCGCGGTTCCATCAGCGGCGCAGCACCCATACCGACTTCCCTGGAGAGTCGCAGGCCGGACTCCTGCCCAGAGCCCAGGTGGACAAGCGTGGCTTTGGCGGGCCTCCCCGCGGCCCTGGCCACCTCACCTTCTCCCAGATGCTATGTCTGCAGGCGAGCTAGCATGTCCAACGCCCCGAGGGCAGTGGGTGTTGTGTGGCTCAGTGAGGGGGACTTGGCTTTAACGGGGTGTGCTCAGGTTTCTAGATCACATTAAGAATGAAGACAGCCCGGGGCCCCCCGTCGGCAGCCACCATGCCTTTTTCTCCGATGACCAGGAGCCCTACCCTGTGACTGACATTGCTGACCTCATCCGGGACTCCTACGAGGTGCAGGAGCTCCTGGCCCAGCCTCGGTGCCCTCTGCTCCCCCCAGTGTCCCTTCCCGGCCCTTCCCTGTGGGATGCCCCCTGGGAGGTGGGCCCTGTGGGGTGTGGGGGATCCTGGCAGGGGTTCTGACTGGGGCGGGGGGTGTCCTTGCAGAAATTCGGGGACCAGTCTGTGGAGCAGATCGAGCACCTGCGCTGCAAGCACCGGATCCGGGTTCTGCAGGGACACGAGGACACCACAAGGCAGAACGTGGTGAGCGGAGGCCCCGGGGGTGTGCAGTGGGCCGTGCGCTGGCGTGGCAAGGATGCCAGCTCTTTTGTTTGTTATGGAACTGGAACCTGAATGGGGAGACGCAGTGTAGAAGCAGCACGGGCTTCTGGAGTCAGATGGCAAAGCCCCGGCAGCCTCAGTGTCCCTACTGTAAAATGGGGCTGACCCTCCTTGCATGTAGCGTTGGGGCGGATGTGTGGTGTAGGGTGCCTGGGCACAGGTCACGGGGGTGGGAGTAGCGAGCAGAGCATCTTCCTGCCCTGGAGGTGGGATTCAGGCCTCTGCCCTGAGCACCCAGATGCTGCTGGGACGGGGAGCCGCTGCAGGCGGGGGTCTGGCGCCTGAGCTGGCCTTGATTTCACGCTGTCCCTGTTCCTTCTTTCAGCTCCGCGTCGTCATCCCCGAGGTGTCGCTTTCTCCAGAGGACCTGGAGGAGCTCTACGACTTATTCAAGGTAGGGGTGCCGGGCGGGGCGGGAAGGCTGGGACCTGCCAAGGCTGGGCCGGTGCCCCCCTTGCTTCTGCCCACAGACCTCTCTGCTGACTGCACTGTGGCGGGCGGAGCCTGGTGTCCCCCGGATGTCCCCATTCAGGCTGCGGTGCTGAGCAGCGGGGTCAGTTCACAGTGCAGGAGACAGCGATGCTTCCTGCCCGCCCACCCATCAGGGGTGTCTGCAGCTCCCCCCCATAGCCCGCACCTGTGGGCCTTGCCGTGCCTCATGGCCGCTGTGTACCTAGGACCTGTCACCTCCTTTGCCTTACAACGTTACTTAGAGAGCGAGCAGCGCTTCTGGAGGCGAAGCCAGGCCGCGTTGGCCTTGCTTTTCTGCATGCCCCTGGCGCTGCCCCGAGGCGAGCTCTCTCCCCTCTGCTCCCGTTGCAGCGGGAGCACATGCTGAGCTGCTACTGGGCGCAGCCCGGACCGGTGGCCCTGCGCCACGACCCCAGCAGGCCCTACGCCGAGCAGTACCGCATCGACGCCCAGCAGTTCACGCGCCTCTTCCTGCTGCTGTCGCCCTGGACCTGCGGGGCCCACACCGAGATCCTGGCGGAGAGGGCCTTCCGGCTGCTGGATGACAACGTGGACCAGCTCCTGGAATTCAGGGCATTTGTGAGCTGCCTGGGTACGACCTGAGCCTCGAGCAGCCGTGGGCGTGGCCTGTCTGTGGACAGAGGATCGAGGTGCACTGGCGACCAGCCTGACACTGCTGGGACTTGCACATGTCACGCCCCAAAGGCTGCCTTCATGGCGGAGGGGAGGGGCTCGGGCTCCCCGAGGAGCCAACTGATTTGTTCTCGGGGGTACCCGGCGTGTGGCCACGTTGTGCTGGGAGCCATGTCTCTAAAATGAGTCTTTGCAAGGATCCGAGGCCAGGCCGACTCCTGAGGTTAGGGTGTCACTCAGCCACCAGCCACCCCTGACGCTTTCTTTTCTAACCCGGTGTGGTCTGGGGGCTCCCGTGGGGACGGGCATTGGCGCTCTGCAGCGAGCCTGCTTGCGGCGAGTGGGAGCTGCTCACTGGTAGCCAGTGTCTCTTTTTTGCAGATATTATGTACAATGGAGAAATGAACGAGAAAATCAAACTGTTGTACAGGCTTCATATCCCTCCAGGTAAGAAAGGAGTCAGCCTGCGCCCTCCTTCCGCACACAGCGTGCAAGCCAGCCTGCGGGCAGTCCTTCGCTTTTCAGATGTTGCTTAGACCCGGGCGGGAAGCAAGGGTTCTAGTCTGGGCTGCAGCAGGCACTGCCCAGCTGAGTGTGCTTGGGACCCGGGTGTGGCCCCAGCTGGACGCCGGCCCCCTGGGATAAGAACTGTGTGTGCCTGTGAGATGTGCCGAGGACCCAGGCGGGATGGTTATTATAGGCTATTGTTTTTTTTTTCCCCTGAGGCAGGGTCTTGCTATGTTCTTCAGGTGGCCTTGAACTCACTTTGTAGCCCAGGCTGGCCTCAAAATCGAGGCAGTCCTCCTGCCTCAGCCTCCTGAGTGCTGGGATTACAGGGGTGCACCACTATGCCCGGCTGGCTACTGGTTTTTTTTTTTGTTTTTTTGTGTTTCTTTGGGGTACCAGGAATTGAACTCAGGACCTTGTGCTTGCCAGGCAGGTGCTTATGCTGCTGAGCTATATCCCCAGTTGGCAACTGGTTTTTTTTGTTGTTGTTTTTTGCTTTTGTTTTTTTTTTTGTTTGTTTTTTGTTTTTGTTTTTGTTTTTCTGGTGCCAGGAATCGAACTCACATCTCATGCTTCCCAGGCAGGCTCTGTGCCGCTAAGCTAAATCGCCAGTCCCCGGCAACTGTTTTTGAAGCATCATTTTCCAGCATGCAAAACTGTGTTTCCTTCAAATTCATGCAGTGGTAAACAGGAATGCAGGAAGCAATTTTGAAATTGATGAGGTCAAACTTAATGTTGAACCTGGTATTTGGTGCACGTCTGTAATCGTATCCTTCAGGAGGCTGAGGCAGGAGGATCATTGGGAGTTTGAGGCCAGCCTGGGCTATATATCGAATCGAGTTCAAGAACAGTCTAAATTGCCTAGTGAGACCCTATCTCAAAAAATTAAAAAAAACCCCAGGAAAACTGACCCTGACAGGAACAAGAACAAGGAACCCTTCAGGAAGTGCTCCTTGAATGTATGATGGGGATGAACGCAATCCCACAGGTGTCAGCGCGGAGGTGCCCCTGACGGAACCTCCCACCAGGAGCCCGGGCAGGCTGGTGGCCTCCAGGAGCTTCCCCGGCCATGAGCCCCGCTGGCTGTGACAGCCATAGATGCCTGTGCAGAGAGGGCGACCTGGGACTGCTGGCGGTTCCTCTGTTAGTCCTGTCCGGGGACCGGGCTGCCCTGAAGTGACACTTCACGGTCCCTTTTCCAAGGTGTGACTGCGCGGCCGCTCTCCGGCCCAGGCAGAGGGTGTTACTGCTGACAAGAGCACGTCCTCAGCAGCAGGGCCCTGGGCCGGATCTCCTCCAGCAAAACGTGTTAAGATGCGGGTGGAGGTCAAGCTCCAGCTGCCCCGTCTGTGGGAGAAGGAGCTGTCTCTCCACGAGCTCCCACGTGACCAAGACAGCTGCTGCCCAAAGGGCCTGTGGTCAGGGAGTCAGTGGAAAGGGAGTCACTCTGTGTGTGTGCCTTGGCGGCAGAGCTGGGGAAGCTGTGCTTTGGGGCCGGCTGGCTCTTTGGGCTCCTTGAACACTTTGTAGGTGGCTTGTGCACACACTGCCCTTCTTTGGGATGTCACACTCTGCTATTCCAGTGGCCGTCACCTGGGAGATGCACTTCCAGCCTGACGGTCATTCAGGGTCTGTCGGGTACCACTCCGCTGTTCATCTCAGGCAGCTGGGGGCAGCAGTGACTTAACGGTTGTAGGAGGAAAAAAACAGGATGGCAGAACTGTGATAGACAACTCTGTCAGTGTGCTGGGGTCTGTTGAACCTTATATATTTTAAAACTAAATTGTGAGGTATGCGGATTTTTGTTCAATAAAGTTTTATAAATTTTTTTTTAAAGCTTCAAAAAAGGATCCTCCCTCGAGAAACCTGTGATAGAGTACTTTTCAGAGTCTTGGTGCCATCTTGTGGAAGTTTTGTGAATCACAACTTAATCCCTCCCTCCCTTTTCTTTTTCTTTTTTTTTTTTTGAGACAGGGTCTCACTATGCAGTTCAGGCTGGCCTTGAGCTCACTTTGTAGCCCAGGCTAGTCTTAAACTCACAATGATCCTCCTGCCTCAGCCTTCCCAGTGCTGGGATTACAGGCATGTGCCACCACGCCCGGTGAAGACAGGGTCTTGTTATGTAGTTCAAGCCAGCCTTGAATTCACTGTGTAGCCCAGGCTGGCCTCAAACTCCGAGTGATCTTCCTGCCTTAGCCTCCCTAGTGCTGGGACACAGGTGTATGCTGCCATGTCTGGCTCACCAGAACTGAATTTTTTTTTTGTCTATTGAATTTGGTGTTTATTTTTTATTTTCTTTTTTTACTAGTATAGATAGATAGATAGATAGATTTTTTTGGGGGGTATTTTTGAGACAAGGTCTCGCTGTGCAGGTCAGGCTGGCCTTGAGCTCACTTTGTAGCCCAGGCTGGCCTCGAACTCGCAACGATCCTCCTGCCTCAGCCTCCCATGCTGGGATTACAGGCGTGCGCCACCACACCCGGCCTACTAGTACATTTTAGATACACGTATTGATAACATTTCTCATAGGGAATTTATATATGCACGTGACGTCTTGGTGCTTTTTTTCCCATTCCCCTCCCCTCCCTTTAGCCCTCGGTTCTTGTTTACAAAAAGTTTCCATTTTTTCCTTCTGTTTGCTTTTCTTTCCTATCCCTTCCTTTCCCCCCACCTCCCCTTGTTCTCATTTGAACATTTTCTTCCCATTTCCCAGTATCTGTTATACATTTTGGTCCTTATTTATACTTTCAGTTTCTCACATGAGAGACAATGTGGTATTTAAACATGTGCCCAATTTATTTCACTTAAAGAGTATAGTCTCAGGGTGCATCTGTTTACCTAGGAATGTCTCAAGCTTAGCCTTCTTTATGACAGAGTAGTATTCCATTGTACCATACAACTGAATTTTGCCTTTGATTTATTCTCAGGGCTCACTGGTAAGTTTCAGTCTTTTAAAAATGAAGAACTTTGTCAACCCCGGTTATTGTGTGTGGTAGCTTCATTGACCTGTAATTTATATACCATTCAGCATGTCCATTCGTTTTTCATATAGCCAGAGTTGTGCAGGCAGCGCCATAATCTAAGAAACTTTGCATGACCCTGAAAGGAAATATCCTGTCCTTTAGCTGCTACGCCCAATCCATCTGTTTTCCGCAGCCTTAGGAAACCTGTTTGTACGGGTCTGTCTGTCCTGCACATTTCATGTAGATGGAACTGACACAGCATTTGCTGTTGCGTGTCTGGCTTCTTTCACTTGCACGCGGTATCCTCAAGGCTGATCTATATTGCAGCACAAATACCGCCAAGCAGCGCTGCGCCACGGTGTGCTCATCAGATGCTAGCCCTTGGGTGGTTTTGGTTTTGGTTTTTGCTCTATGGACGTTTGTGACCGGGGCGTTGTACCTGCTGTTTCCGCTGGCAGATGCCGAGGACCGGGAGCTCTGCACGGGGTGCAGCTCCGTGTTAGCATTCGGAGGAGCTGCCGCGCTGTGCTCCGAAGTAGCTGAGCCATTTTCCTTTTCCACCAGCTATGTATGAGGGCTCTGATGTCCCTGTTTTTAGTGTGCTTCAAGAAACCTGTTCATGACAGAGAAACAAACAGTTTAATTTCCCATTACTCTTCCATGCAGAGATCTGGCCTGTTCATCTGTAGAGTTCCTTACGTTCGTGTGTTCATATCTTCTTTGGAATGGGAATTGACAGTGTGCGTTTTTCTAGGCCACCTCAGCAGTGTTTTTTGTTTTGTTTTCTGTGTGTGTGTGTGTGTGAGAGACAGGGTCTCGCTATGAGACCAGGCTGGCCTTGAATAAATTCTGTAGCCCAGGGTGGCCTCAAACTCACTGGGATCTCCCTGTCTCAGGCTCCTGTGTGCTGGGGTGACAGGTGTGCATCTCACATCCAGCGCAATGCCCGTTTATGAATCTGCATTTTCAGTTACAGCAGTGCCCATGTCCATGTGGGATGTGAGCCACCTCACTTACTTTGTGCATGTGGACAGGGCTTGGTGTACACCTGGCTTCCTGAACTTGCAAAGAGCCTGTGGCCTATAGATTGGGAGCTGCTGACTGAGCCTCTGATTCCTTCTTGTCTAAAAAAATTTAGCCCCAAAAGCTAAATGACTCGTCAGTTTTGGTTAGACAGAATATGTGCTCAAGCTGGGCATGGTGGCACATGTCTGTAATCCCAGCAGGCTGAGTCAAGAGGACGGTTGCGAGTTCAAGACCAGCCTGGGCTACAAAGTGAGCTCAAGGCCAGCCTGGACTGCATAGCGAGACCCTGTCTCAAAAAGACAAAAAAAAAATGTGCTCAACTTGTCTTTTTTCTTCCAAGCACTTACTGAAAACGACCGGGACAGCCAGTCACCACTGAAGAACCCTCTGTTGTCGACGTCCAGGCCGCTGGTGTTGGCGAAGCCCAACGGCACGTACCTCCGCGTTCGCTGCCCGTCAGGCACTGCGCGCGCCCGCCGCCCTCGCTGCCCTGTGGCTGCCTGGCTGTCCTCCCGCTCTGGGCTCACCCAGCCTCTGCCTCAGCCAGAAGCCTGCAGGCGCAGTGTGGCTGTGCCCAGCACGCCCGCCTCTGCTTTCCCGTCCCCGCTGTGCGGGTGGGTGTGCAGCCGGT
The DNA here is from genome assembly GCF_000276665.1 of Chinchilla lanigera. Lineage (NCBI taxonomy): Eukaryota > Metazoa > Chordata > Mammalia > Rodentia > Chinchillidae > Chinchilla > Chinchilla lanigera. Next base: position 6,919,404 of record NW_004955470.1, on the reverse strand, counting down.
GGGGAACAGACGGAGTCCCTGGCGGCGCAATGCTATGTGGACTTCGCTTAGTGGAGTTCCTCATCCCCTTACTGTGTCCTGCCGGTGTTCCTGTTTGCTTTCACCAAATTTCAACTACTGTTCTCCTTTGTTTCAAGGTGATACAGTTGATTATCAGAAGCAGCTGAAGCAGATGATTAGAGATCTAGCCAAAGAAAAAGACAGAACCGAGAAAGAGTTGCCCAAAATGAGCCAGGTATGTTTTCTTCTCTGGAGAGATGAACTGTTTGTCTCCTGACTTTGTGCAGTGATTAATGGTAATCCAGCTTGGGCCCCTTTCCTTCCAAACCCCATACCTCGGCACTCTCTTTATCCTCAAAGTCCGGGATCTTCTAACTTTGGGGAGCAGGACACTGTGTTGAAACAGTAGGCTGTCACATTCTTCACACCTTGGAGAGGTTGGTTCAGTTCCTTTGTCCAGGTTATGACTTTTTCCGTGGGTGGAATATTCTGTCCTCAAAGAAACGAGTGTGCTCTCAGGAACATGATACACATGGATCGTGGAACACCTTCCAGAAACAGGTTTTACACTACACAGGTGCTGTATGATCGTAGGGTTTTTTAATTTGATAGGGGTCTCCATGTTTGAGAAATGCAGGCTGACAGTTAAGAATGCCGCTTTACTGTGGGACTTAAAATTTATTGTGCTGCAATGTGCTGGGAGCCTCTGACTTGACTGTAGCACGCAGCGTGTCATCCGTCTTTTTTCTGGTGGTGCCTGGAGATGCAGGCTAGGCTAGTGTCTGCCACCCAGCCACACCTGCCGGTGGTTTCAACCCCAGAACACTGTGCAGGACTGGTACTTTATAGCTGATCTAAGAAATGCTGTTCTCTATGGGGAAGCTGGTTTTGGATTTTCACTCTACCCCTGAGACGGATGAGATAAATTTTATCATCCAGTACTGTCAGCACTAACGCTTCTCCCCACCCCAAACATTACCCAGTGATTTGGAATCAGAATTTAACGAACATTTGACAGTTAGGAAATGTATGTTTACCCTAATACTTCTGCCTAGTTGCAGTACCAACCCATAACCCAGAAGCAGACGAATGTTTCTAGGACTGAGGTTTTTCTGGTGATTTCACCTCTACTTTCCCATCTGAGGCCTAACAAGCTTCCCTGCGGCCTGTGGTGTAGACATGTTCATTGTTGTCCACACAGCACGCCTGCACTGGACCAAACTTCCTTGCTCAGTGCTACCTACTGCTGTCACACCGGTGTCCCTCAATGGGCTGAGCTGAGCCTGCCAGGCCCCTGAAAAATCCTGATTTTTTGTCACACTCAGTCCTGATGGTACATTCAGCAACTTCCCTAACTAGAGCAGCAGTCCCTGAAAGGACAGCATTGTTACTTGCATCAGTTAGATATGTCACTGTCCTATCGTTTTCCAGCTTTTAGGTCCTGCTCAGGTAAGGGTGCCAGTTTCACTCATCTTTTCAGCAGTTCCTGACGTTTTCGTTACCAACTCTAACCTAAATATCCTAAGGAAATTTCTTATAGCTGTGCTTGTTTCGGAGACCTTTCTACCAGCTGCCTGCCTGGGCTGAGGGGACTCACACTTTACGAGGCCATCTTTATTATGGTTACCCTGTAGACAGCACACTCCTAAGCCTGTGCAGAACCCCTGGGGCAGTGTGCAGAGTGCAAGGGCAGAGAATAGCTTTTATCTTCTGCTTCTTCAAAAGGAGTTGTGTACTTTCCTCTAAGTGTAACATCTGGAAAATACAATACTTCCATCCTGACTATGCTGCTATATTGGACTTTTTTTCCAATTTCAGAGAGAATTTATCCAGTTCTGTAAGACTCTGTACAGCATGTTCCATGAAGATCCAGAAGAAAATGACCTGTACCAGGCCATTGCCACGGTCACCACACTCCTGCTGCAGATTGGGGAGGTGGGCCAGCGCAGCAGCAGCTCCGGCAGCGGCTCCGGCAGCGGCTCCCAGGAGTGTGTAGAGGAGCTGCAGGGCCCAGCTCCCTCTCCTGAGCAGGACTCCGTCTTCGCAGAGCCTGGCAGGCCTGCCCAGGACACCGGCGCTTTTTCCGGTGTGGTGGAAGGGGTCTGGACAGTCTCCCTGGAGCACATTTTAGCATCACTGCTTACTGAGCAGTCCTTGGTAAACTTTTTTGAGAAGCCACTAGACATTAAGTCCAAACTTGAAAACGCCAAGACCAATCAGTACAGCCTCAAAACTCTTGAAATGAGCCGCCAGTCGCAGTGTGAACTGAAGCTGAGTAACCCATAGCGAGGCGGAGCTCTACGTGTCTGCCACAGCAAAGGCTGGCCCTGTCACATCAGCCTGGGCTCTTATGTCAAGGACAGTTTAGAAGCTGGGTATCTAGATAAACCACCTGAAAGCTGGCTAAGAAAAGATACAGTTCCCAATTATTTCTATTTATTCTTTGAGAGAATCGTCAGTTGGACAGGCAGTGGTACAGGGTACCCGTCGACTCCTCCACACCATGACTTGACTTCTAGCAAATCTGCTGCAATAGGTGTTTCTGCTGTGGTGCTGGTTATCATGAAAGAACCAAGGATCAGCCGTCACACACATCAAGGGAGAAAACCCCAAGCTCTCATTTTTCACTTGGAATGATGAGAAAGGACAAGGGTGGTGGTGACTTTTGAGAGCTCAGAGCCACTATCTGTGCAATTGTTTTTGGCTTTTTTGCACTACTTTTGTTTCAATGCTGGTAATTGAAACCATTTTAATATTTTTGGTTGTATTCACTTTGGATATGTCCTTCTAAGTGTCCAAAATGCTTTCAGCGTTGGCCTCCACATTTTTTAATAAATTTTTTTTGTATTGACTCAGTCCTTTTACCTTACGTTGCCTGCGGTGCCAGCTGTCCATGAACAGAAAGCCCGTCTCCCCGTGTGTGTCCCGTTCTCTTTGCTTGCAGGTACCTCTCTGGCAGCACCCCATTTAAGTCACCAGTGTAAACACCCATGGAACTGTACCTCTCACCTTCCCAGAGCAGCGGCTCTCCAGCCACAATCACCTTGAAAAACCGAAGGCCCTGCCCAAGTAAACTGCAGTGGGCAGGGAGCAGTAGTATCAGAAAAACACAGGGGAATGGCCTTTATGTATACAGCACAGTGTCACAGTTAAAACAAAACCAGAGCACAAGGGCAGTTTTGTAACTTTATTGAAAGTTAGTTCTCGTCCACATTTACTGTCTGGAGATCTGCAAAAGAAGCAACAGCCAGTCAGTTCCCACTCGTACTCAGTCCTCATCTGAACATCAAGAATCGTCTGTAGGAAGCGTCGGACAAGCAGCTGCATTCCACTGTAACCTTTTTGCAACCCGGCACCTGTTCTGTACTCTTTTGCATCTCCTCCACACGAAGACAACTTTAAAGTTGTAATAATGACACCTGCTACTCATGTCCCTATTGGAAATGACCTAGCTTACAGAGGTAGAGCGAATACTTAGTTTACAGATGAGTTTGTCGGAAAAAAGGCTCAGGAAGCAGGCACAGGGGGCACATGCCTGTGACCTCAACCCCCGGGAGGCTGAGGTTCCCTAATAAGCAGCACTCCCGGCAACTTGGTTAGACCCGGGCTCAAAACTAACAAAGGGCCTGTCCCGCAGCTCAGTGCCCAAAGCCCCAGTCAGTGCCCCGTGCTGTGCGCACACGTAACGGTCATACTTTTCCCACGTAATTCTAGAAAGCTTTGTGGGATAGTGAAACTCACTTTTGAACGTGGTAACAGGGACGTAGGTTACCAAAGTGTACAGCTTGTTTGGTGAATCTTCATCCTCATTACGTTTTCTGGACAACCGTACACGGATGCGATATGGGACATTCCTAATGGAAATACAGATGGGTTACTACAGGCAGTGCTTCCTTTCAGTAACGCGTGCCCACACCCCACCCTTGCCTCTAGTGCTCTGACCCAGCCAGGTGTGGCGCACACGTGTAACCCCAGCACTTGGGAGTGCAAGGCAGGAGGACCACTCCGGCCAGCCTGAACTACATAGACAGACCCTATTTTAAAAAAACAAAACCCCCACACAGAACAAAAACTAACACTCAGATCCAATCAGCCAGCCACTTACCCACTCCTGGAAAATTTACCCAGGTGGACATTAAATGCTGTCACCTCAGGATGCTCTGACAGTGTGTTAAAGCTGCCACCACTGACTCAACCACTGACTCCTAAGCAGCAGTGCGGGCCTGGAGGTGAGAACTCCGCTCTCAAGGCAGGTTTCCTGTCCACCGTGTCTAGGTACCCACCCCTGGCCCTGCGCACAGCCCTCGCATCCTCCACAAGGCCTCAGCTCACAGCCCCGCCGCGGGGCCCACTGCAGACGTGGAGCCCTTGCCCCCAGGCAGTAATCAAACTAACTGATCACGTGGACCCTGCACTAACAAGCTGGTGTCACTGTCAGGTCACTTTCTAACAGATGACTTTGGCACCTTATTCCTTTGGCCCAGACAGCTTTGTTGAGCCTGGTGTCAATGCGGACATCTGGAGTCCCCATCTCCTTCATGGCAAACTTCCGGATCTCCTTAAGTGCACGAGGTGCCCGCTTCTTGAAGCCCCTAAAATCCAAACGCATGCCAAAAAAAAAAAAAAAGCAAGCACAACATTAAATAAAACACAGTATACCTTGGTTTTACAAAATACAAACTAAACCTGTATCAGGCAGGAACAATCCTTTTTTCCCTCCAGTATATAATGGCCAGCAGCTAGCATTAATACTCCAGACAAGAAGTTGTATAATCCATTTTCACTGAAGTAAAGACAGTATCCTCAGATCAAAACACCAGACAGCATACTACTGAATACATCACTCAACGCTATTCATCTATTACCTGCACTTACAAGGCATGGTCTGAAATGTGGGTGGACTCCTCATATGAAGTATGAGGACAACCATCAACTTTGCAGCTGGAGGTGTGTGCCCGGGCACTGCCAGGGCATGGATGCATAACCATCTGTTCCGAGCAGACTCCAGTACTCGGAACCTTTTCTTTACAACGAGATAGATGCATCTAGATTTCATTGTTTCCATTAACTAAGAAATGCAAAACATGCAGAACTTTACACAAGTTGAACACGTTAAGCACTACCCTTGCCAGCCTCCTCGCCATTTCTAGAGTCCAAGTATTAAGAATCTAGAAGTAAAGGATACTAGAATAACAACAGTCAGCAAAACAGGCAAACCCTTGTTCATGTGGCTTATGCAAGTGACCCACCATGTTCATGAGACAGTAGCAAGGACTGGAGGAAGATCGACCAGGAAAGCGATGAAGACTGCGAGGGAAGTGGATGGGATTTCAAGGTAGCAGCTAAGGGGATTAAGGCCTGAAGGCAGCAAGGGCAGCTGATTGAGGCACAGACAGGTGGAAAGACGTAAAATAAAGCAAAAGCGTCTACTCATGATTAGCAAGTGCGCTCGCTAATTGGAGATAATGGCAAACACCCTGGTGTACAGGAAGCCAACGCACAAGGAGAACGCCCCATGCTGGGAAGGGACAGTGGGAGGCGTTTGGAAGGTGCAGCTCACAGGACAGAAAGGCCAGGAGAGGGACAGGCCGGAGAAGACAGGAGTTGGGTTTGGACCATAGGAATTTTGAGATGTTTGTTTACCCACAACAAAGAGATCAAGTAGCAGCTGGATATTTAAATCTTTTTAAGATTTGGTGCTATCACTGGGTATGGCCCTGGCTTGCTTTCTCCCGGGCACTGTTCCACACCCTTGAGGACTTGTGGCCTACTTTCTACTACTAACTACAGATTAAGGTTTTTGGTTTCCTGAAGCATCTGCAAAGCCCAAAGCAGTGGCTAAGGTTGGCGAGGAGCCTGCGAGGCCCCAAGTGAAGAGGAAGGGTTAGGGTTACTCATAGTATACACACATAAAAAGACACAGGATCTCAGAACCAGAACCAATTCACAGATGCCACTTAAGGCAATGTCCGCAACGTTCCTTGGCTGACACGGTTACTCAGATCCAACCCGAAGGGCACACATCTCTGGCAAACTTTGTGTCCCGAGACACTGCCCCAACAAATACAAGAAAACCTGCCCCACTAATTACAGACTGAATAGAGTATTTCTCTCTGTGGCATATAAAAACAAAAACGCTTCAAGTGGAAGTACACAAGGAATGTCTACCCGTAAACACCAAGAGTAAAAGGGAAAAATCTGTCCCCTAGCACAAGATGTAAATAAATGCAGACAAACGATAGTCAAAATCACTCCTTACAACTGCCTCACATCACGAATTCATCAGCACTCAGGGGTCTTCACCATACACTGGCCTGCAACCGCTGATAGCGTCTGTGTCTACCATTTTTACTGAGGTGACAGGTCCATCAGCCCACCTCCGTGGGGCGGGAGAACAGGAACCCTGCGCAGGACAGCTTCTTCGCTGGCCCGTTTTCCTGCTGTATTAAAAGTTTGCTTTCCCCATATATACTTTTATTTTTTAGACTGTCCAGGTTTGAAAAACGAAAGTAATGATTAAGTAAGTGTCCCAGCGGAATCCCCACCCAGGTTTTCCAAGATGGACCCCCTCACCCATTTCACTCAATCCCACGTTTCCTGTCGCTAACCTCAGAGCAGTGCACCCCTCAAGCCCCGCAGCTCCTTCAGCGGGGTGCAGGCAACTCCGATTCCGAGCCACGTAATCTCTAGAACTTGCCTCACCAAGTAGGGTGTCCCCAGGGCTACCACACGCGCGCCGCGCCCGACCGCAGGACACTCACACTCCGTGGATGCGCTTGTGAATGTTGATTGTGTATTCTCGGGTCACCACCTCGTTGATGGCAGAACGGCCCTTCTTCTTCTCGCCACCCTTCTTCGCGGGAGCCATCTAAACGCAGGAAACAGGAGGCTCTGAACACGCAAAGCGGGGCAAGCCCAAGCCAGGTCCTCACCCCCAGCTTACTGCAAAGCCGGGCAGGGCCGAGTGGCACAGGTTTGCGCACGACCAAGCAGTCATCCCGATGCGGAAACCACTCCGGCCCCGGTTTTCCAAAGCCCGGCCACTTTCCCTCCCAGGCGCCCGAGTCCTTTAATGCAGCACGGGTTCCCTCTCCCTGGAACGCAGAGCCCCCGGGCCAGCTCGGGGGAGACCCCACCGTGCCAGCCAGTACACTCCCGGAGGAGGATGAAGCCGGATTCCCGAGATCTCAACATCCCAACCATACTCACTCTGCCGGGGCCAAGCTGGAAAGGAAGAGCGCAATGGATTGTGGGACGGAAAGCCGTGCTTGCAAGTATAACTTCCGGGTCGCTTGGCTGCGGGGGGGGGGGAAGGGGCGTGGCTAGAAAAGGGGGCGGTGGGACATGACGTCACGAGTTGCGCCAGGAGAAGCCAGCAAGCCTCGGGGGCGGGGCCTGGGCTGGCTGCGGCTGCGCAGTCGAGATGTGCTCTCTAGTAGGATCGCTGTTTGCCGGTGCTGGTGCTGTGAGCTTTGTCCTGTCTCCGGTAGAAGAATGCGCTATCGGGCTTTCCCCCCAGTTTGCCATTCCAGAAAACCAAAACCCATCCCAAAACTGGGTGGGAGCAGGACTCGGGGTAGAAGGTGCTCTTTTTCTCGCCTGTTTTGCGTTCGATCTGCAGTCACCGCTGCGCCTGGCCGGCGGCGGTCCGGACGTGAAGGACGCAGCCAGAACCGCAGGGCTCGATCTTCCCAGTGGAAAGGGCCCCCTGATCCCAGGAGCCTCCCCTCTAAGCTGCTAACAGGGGCTTCAGCCAGGACGGGAGGAGGAGGCAGTTTCGGGGCTGGAGCAGGGTCTTGACTCACATCAGGAACCCAGGCCTCTGCGTCCTTGAGCTGCAGGGTGGGCGCTGTAACTTCGGGTCTCCCGCCCGTCCTCAGGGGCGGCAGGCGGCGGTGGACAGGCATCTGATCCCCTGACGCCCACCTCTTTGTCCGAAAGTAGAATCCTTTCCAGCAACGCCCAGTGGCTTTCTGCTCGTTACTGGCGAGAACTGAGACGCACGGTCAGGCTGGTATGACCAACTCCTGCCGGAAGCAGATGGGATTGCCCATTACCTTAGCCTGAGGACCTTGTGTTTTTGGCCGAGGCTACGCACACTGCTGCCCACAGATAAAGGAGGGGGGTCCTGTTAGAGAAGAGGGGTTTGTGGCCCTTGCTCTCATTTCCTTTCCTGCTGCACCTGTGTGTCCTAATCCTGATGCTCAGAGCTCTGGAAGCTGCCCGTGGCCTCTCACCCTCCTGCCTCAGGCTCCTGAGTGCTGGAATGACAGGCGTGTGTCCCCACGCCAGGCTTCCTCCCCGTTTTAACCAGGCCAGTGACTACCAGAGTCCAAAACCACTTTCTAGGGACGTCTTCTGCTCTGTAGCTCTCCGTCTTTGTTGGCTGTGCTAACACCCACACCTAGTGATTCCTAGAAAGTCCTTAAAACACGATCTCACTGTTCCTGGTGGGGGCAGCGAGAAAGAAGTGGACCGGCTACCTTCCAGTCCTCGGGGTGTCAAGGCCTGAGGGGCTGGAGGGGGACTTTCCTGAAAACAGGCTGGGCTGAGCTCCGGGGAGCTCTAGTAGAACTTCCCAAGAGGAGCCGCTGGACCACTATGACGGAGAAGAGACCTAGAGAATAAGGTGCTCAAGGAGGAAGTGTCCCGCGGTGGTGGTGGTGCAGCGCCAGTGAGGTCCCTGCAGAGGCCGATGCTGTGCCTCTGCGGAAGTGGGCCTGGGGAGGCGACTAAAGGTGGGGCAGAGAGAGGAGAGGAATGGGAGAATGAAAGCCAGCCCTTCCGAAGGCCTCGCATGGAGTGGCAATTTAGGAGAAAGACTCAGCGATGGGCGGGCTCCCATCCGGAAAGCCGACTGTCCCACAGTCTGCTCCGGTGTGACTTCGTGACTTTGAAGGAAACCCAGCTGTGAGTCACTTCCTAAAGGGATGTTCTGGTAGGAGTGCTGCTAAGCGATGAGCTTCATGGCTGAGGGACCGTCCCAGAGAGCAATTACACAAACCCGCGTGGTGTATCTACTACACACTGAGGCTGTAGAGTAAGTGCCATCATCTACGTGGTACATCCATGATGGAACCACCTATAGGGCACATGGCTGTATTGTCTTCCGCTGTATCACAGCAGAATGACCTGGTAATGGGAACGGAAGCAGCACTTTTTTGGGGGGAGAGGCTGAGACAGGGTCTCACTATGTAGTTCAGGCTATTCTTAAATTTGATATGTAGCTCAGGATGGCCTGGAACTCTCAGCAATCCTTCTGCCTCAGCCTCCCAAGTGCTGGGATTATAGGTGTGCATTACTATGCCTGGTCAGCAGCCACATTTTTACCAATACCAGTTCTCACTTTGAATCTAGGCACCCCAGATTTTGTTTTTAAAAAATTTTTAGGCACCCCAAATTTTAATCTCTGCTGATTTTTGTTTGTTTTTAATAAAAGGAATCAAGATGCTTTGGAAAATATGGTTCTATGGTTTAGGGCAGGAGCAAAAAATTAAGACCATGATCCTGATGTTTTTCAAGGAGAAATCTGGAATCTGGTTTTGGATACTGATGAGAAATGCTAAAAAGATAAAGCAACAAGCTCACACTTGCCAGGCTGTGTTGATTTGGGCATAAAATAATAACTAGTTAATTAGAAAAGCTGAGTTTATAAAAAGTCATGAGTTCGTGCTTAAAATGAAGCACAAAGTAATTTTTAAAAAGAATAATTTAAAGAGGACTCAATATAGTACACATGCCTAAAATTGAAAAGTGCTCAGGCAAAGCCGGGTGTGGTGGCTCACACCTGTGTAATCCCAGCACTCAGGAGGCTGAGGCAGGAGGATTGCCAAGAGTTTGAGGCCAGTGTGGGCTACGTAGTGAGACCCTGTCTATACAAAAACCAACCAGCCAAACGAAAAAGAGTGCTCAGGCAAAAATCCTACAAGAATTTTTTTCTTTCTGGTTTATTTTTTTCCAGTAAGCTTTTTTGCCAGGAAAAGAAAGTTGTTTATTTGTATAGTATGAAGTTCATGAGAATCTGTCCAAAAAGCCACTAATGGCATTAATCTGGAGGATCCAAACTAGTTGTTTCTCTGGGATGTTAGTGCCTGACCCTGAGAGCTTCGGGCTGTGTGTGCCCAGCCAGAAGACAGAAGCTGAAGAAATGTTGAGCCAAATGCTCAGATGTTAGCAGAGCATTTGGGCCAAAGTGCAGAAATGTCATGCTTAGGGCAGCCTAGTAGTTGGCCAGATCACCGAGCTGCCCACATAAACAATTGTAAAATTGATTTAACGAACTTTAGTTGTCACTAGAGACAGAAGATGCTGCATTTTAATTGAGTTGGCTTTCCGTATCTTAAGCTTATGAGTGTACTTGGTTGTTCAGTTTTGAGCCAAGACTTTATAGTTTTCCAAATAGAAAGGTCATGGCTTTTCTGGAAATAGGACAGGGTTGCAAAAGAGCCTTTTAATGAGCAAAGTTTAATGAATCAAAAGCTTAAGGATTAAAATTTCCATGTATGTGGGCTTGGAGAAATGTTATGCATGAAGAATTTTCTGAGTTTATCCAAATTCGGAACATGTGTTAGATTTAGGCTGGGCTAAATTACATTAGCGGTGTGGTGTACTCCACCCTCTTAACAGTTTCAGCTAGACAGTTCTATCACAAGAAATAGGCTGTTTCCACTGTAAAATCTTGTTCTACTTAGGAGTCGGGTACAAAGAAGATTGAAATACAAATTCTTTTAGAGAAGAAAATGGGATCTCTAAACCTTTGAATTAAAAAGAAACACTAAAAAATAGTGAATCCAGTTTCACAAGAACTTTTTTTTTTTTTTTTTAAACAGATTATTTTTGTTCATTTATTTGTTTTTGTTTTTACTTCTGGTACCAGGAATTGAACTCACGACCTTGCGCTTGCCAGGCAGGCGCTGTGCCACTGAGCTAAATCCCCAGCCCGAACTTTTTGGTTTTAAAATTTTAAGTTCCTTCAAAGAGCAAAGGTTGCTAGTTCAAACAAGTATTTGACTTTTCTTTTCCCATGGAATGGAGCAGTTGCGGGAATAATGAAAGTCCCTTTGGACACACTCTCTTAGCACTCTCTCGTGCTGTTCCAAACGGAGCCCTAGTCACAGAATGGAGAAGAACTATTCATTCCATCAAGGAGAGGGTAGAAGCGCAGAGCTCTAGTGTCTGAGCAATGAAAGGATGGTGGCTGTCTTGGGCAGTGCTTTTGAAAAGGGAGTGCCAGCTCAGTGGTTCTCAAGCCCCGGACCCCAGGGCACCTCATGTTAACACGCTGAGCCTCAAGAGGGGCAATGTCCTTGCTCACACCTTGCACATAGACACCCTAACCTGCCACACACTGATACCCCCGGGTGCCGCAGGATCTCAGCCTGGGCGAGTTTAATAATAGGCAATGAAATGATGCTTTGTGGTAGAATGTCTTGGTCACCCAGGCATAGTGGCTCATGTCTTTAATCCCAGCACTCAGGAGGCTGAGGCAGGAGGATCGTTGTGAGTTCGAGGCCAGCCTGAACTACAAAAAGTGAGTTCAAGGCCAGCCTGAACTGCATAGTGAGACCCTGTCTCTAAAAGGCAAAAAAGAGACAGAATGTTTTAGTCATCTCCATAGAGAACCAATAAGGTCGAGATGTTTCTAGGAACTATTCTTCAGTTTTTATTTTGCTGTCAGTTCTATGGTGCAACATTGTTTTTCTGGCACAAACTTGAAAGACCATGAGCTAGATAGACAGGTGCACAGTCACAGTTTAAAACCTTACATCACCTCACTAAGCGTGCTGCTTGTTTTGGACGTACTACAGTTGAGATCTGGAATATCCCCAAAGGGCCATTACTTGAAGGCTGGTGCTATCTGGAGACCTTGGAACCTTTGGGAGGCGGGGCCTAGTTGAAGGAAGTGACATCACAAAGGGTGTGGCCTTAGGGACTATTTGAATCCTGGCCCCGCCCCTTTCTTTTTTTGTTTCCTGGCTTCCTTGGGCTCCTGCAACTATATACGTACAGTGCCACCCTGAGCCCAAAGCAACAGGACCGAGACCATGGCCTGAACCTTTGCCAGGGTGGTCCAAAACAAACCTTTCCTATCTTTTATATTATGTATTTTCATATTATACTCGGGATTGAACCCAGAGCCTCACATATGCTAGGGAAGCACTCTTGCCGCTGTCATAACCCACCCCTCCTTTTGTTTTGGGTCAGGATCTCACTAAGTAAGTTGCTCAAACTGGCCTCAGACTTGTTATCCTTCTGCCTCAGCCTCCTGAGGACCTGAGATTACAGGAGTGTACTACCGTGCCCGGCTATTATTTTTAATTTTTCAGAGCTGGGAAACACTTGCCAGGCAAGTGGTCTACCTTGGAGCTCAGCCCCCAGAGCCAGCCTCTCTTCCTCAATTACCTGTTACTTTGTCACCGTAGTGGAAAGCTGACACATTCCATTTCCGAATTTTTGATTATCCTTGAAACATCTTGAGATAAAATTTTCCAGATGAAATACGCATGCAAGGATGTACCACAAAGGACAGAGGAAATCGTACAAAGTTGTTAATTTATTACAAAATGTCCACTCACAGAAAAACACAAGAAAACTTTTTATATTTTTATATTTGGGAAAAGAACTGGTGTCTCAGATACAAAATAATTTACACATAATCCATACAATTTTATTTTATATAGAAATAGGTCATTATTACAACAGCTGTACAGTTCACTACACTTCCTCTTATAATTACATAAAATCTTTTCTTTAGAAACATCCCAACTTAACAAAACATACAAAAAAAGCAAAGTGCATTTGAAAAGGAAAAACCCAATTCTTGGAATCATCATGAAGAATAAGTAGAGATGCAGTACCCTCACTTAAGGGGGGCTCCTGGGGTCTGCACCCCTGGGGTGGGAGCCTGACCTGGGGAACCTCTTCCCTTCTTAGAGTTCTCTACAGAATTCTGCATTAGCTGAAAGACTGTGCTTTGCTTGGAGTCCACCTTTGTAGTTGCAATCAACAACGTAAACAGGAAATTGTCCAGTGTTATGGTAGGGGGAATCACCCGGGAGCGCTGGGGCTGAAGAGCTTCACTCCACTAGGGTTGGGGTCTGCAGGGGAAATGGGTCTATGGCTCGGTTACGAACAACCGAGATAGCCTCGCTATCTGATTGGTGGGCCGTGTTTATCAACGTGGGCTCCAAATAAAGTCATGAGACTTTATTATTTTTAAGAACAGAAAGTGCCTAAGTTACTTCCTCGGTGCAGCTGTGCAAATTAAAACAAAACAAAAACAACCATTTAAAAATAATGAAAAATAATCTCTTTATTCTCTCTCTGCAACAGATCTTGGACCCAGTCCTTCTCCAATGCAAAGAAACACGGCTGAGACAGCGAAGGCCAGCTGGGGCGTGGGGACAGGGCCACTGCGTGGAGTAACCCGTGCACCCTCCAGGAAGGCGGCCGGGGCGCTACCTCTGCAGGTGCACGGAGCCCCGCCGCCCGCCTGGGCGCTCGGTTCCATCCCGTATGGCTGTAGAGGGCGCCGAGGAGCTCGCGGCACGGAAGCACGGCCCTCCGCGGTGCATCCAGGCGCTCCGAAATGTACGCAGGTGCCGGAAGCCAGGGCTTTAGCTCAGACCGCTTTCCCGTCTCCCGTCACCACCCCTCGTCCATCGGTCGGAGCTGATCGTGTCCCACTCCAGTGCCGGCGCACTACCGGGGCGGCTGCGGGAGGCCCGACGACTCGGACACACGGCTGACCCTGCGGGGTGGGCGTGTGGGCGGGGGCTGCACGGGGGGTGGCGGGGCGAAGCCCAGGGCCCCGGGCTGCTGGGAGTAGGTGGAGAGGAGCAGCGGGTCCGACTGTTCACTGTGCAAAGAGGTCGGCGCCTGTGCCGGGAAGGAAAGAGAAAGGCTGCAGAACAGGCAGAGGCTGGCCAGCCCCGCCGCCGCCTTCGCGTCCCTGCAGTGCCCTGCGGTTGGCAGGGGCTGGGCTGGGCTCAGACCGAGGGGCTGAGCTCTCTGCCGGCCGGGTGTCCGGTCGGGAGAGGCGGCTTGGCTGCACCTAGCGGCCGTGAGTGGAGGTGAGAGCAGCCTCAGCCCTCCTGGTGGAGGGGAAGAGCTCTCCGCCAACCCTGCGCTTCCCCCGGGCCCAGTGCGCCCGGGCCGAGGCTGCGGGGATGGTTTCTTGTGTTCCACATCTACACGTGGCCTGAGGGGCCTGGGTGATGGGGCCTGAGGCGTCGTGGGGACGGCCAACAGGGCGGAATCTGCACATGTGTGCAAGATGTGATGGAAATGTACACTGAACACTTATGTAAAAAATGATTACAAGCCAGGCATGGTGGCGCATGCCTGTAATCCCAGCACTCGGGAGGCTGAGGCAGGAGGACTGTTGGGAGTTCAAGACCAGCCTGGGCTACAAAGTGAGCTCAAGGCCAGCCTGAACTGCACAGCGAGACCCTGTCTCAAAAAGACAAAAACCAAAAATGATTACAGTAGCAGACACATTGCCACGAATCCCCCCTCAGAATCTTCCCTACTTTCTGAAGCAGTTCTAGAGCCCACTTTCAGGAGTGTCTTTATGAGGTGAGATAAAAAAATGCAGGGAGTTCTGTGGCTCAGCACCATCTGGTGGAAAGGGAGCTTGTAAGAACATGATGCTGTGTCCACATCCACTGGAATGGGCACTGTGGGTCTTTCTGCTGCTCCCCAAAGTCAAAATGACCATGAGAGGCCGGTGTTTCAAAAGGGTTCAGGACATCGGGGCAGCCAGGACAGCACAGCTAAAGACACTCGGAAAGAGAACTCCAGAGCTGCTGCAGAAAGTGGGAAGAAGGAGGGGTAAGTGTGTGTGAGGTGAAGAGGGTATTTTGAGGAGGTCCCATAGCAATGTGTCTTTTACTGAACTATGTGAAGAGTGTAAAATTTCACCGTATTTTTTGGCTACACCGTGGATCTGCATGCTTCCCCTGCTGGTCCTGATCCTATGACTGTCCCTAGCACGGCCTCCACAGCACCTACTGGGAAACACGCTGAGGGTCAGAAGCTTTGGCCTGCAGACGCTTTGGTCTCATATCCTTCTCTTCTTCCCAGTCCATGTCCCCCCTGAGGAACTCAGTACCCCGACCCCACTTTCGGAGCTGCCCAGCACCCGTCCCCCATGCCAGGTCCCTCATCTCTGCTCCTCTCCCTGCCTTCAGGTCTTTCCCGGAGCTGCTGGGCTCTGTGGCAGGTACCTGCAAGGCCTCTTCTCCCCAGCCCCTGCCTCTGTGGAGCTCCCCGCCCGTGCCCTCCCTCTGTGCTCCCCAGAGCCTGGCTGTGCACACGGCCCCAACCCTGAAGTCCTGAGGGCATCGAGCAGGTCCAGAGCTCTGCGTCCTCGCCTGGCACCTGCATGATGCCTCTCCTCCTCCTCCCGCTTCCTCCTCGTCCACCCCAAGTCCTTGCTGTGCCCCAAGTCTGGCAGGTCTGCAGAGCCAAGCTGGAGCTGACCCCACACTGGGGCGTTGGGAGATTGGAGAATTACTGAACAGGTGGCTCACGGCTTTGGAGGAAATTACATCCCACACCGCAAGGGTGATGCTCTCCGTGTCTGTCCCACGGCCCTCAGGAGGCCCCTGGCCCGGCCAGAGCAGGAAGCCCTGGGCACGTGCCGAAGGGGCAGCCTCAGTGGGCCTGTGGCTCCCATCTGAATCCCAGACTGGGGGCTCCCACCCCTCCCACCCTCCCTCCTTCCGGTGTATTTGATACCTTTGTGAAATAGTTTTTGCCTCGTAAGTAGTAAATGTGCTCCATATTCCTGGGCGAGACCCAGTGTCACTCAACATTGTATTTATTAAGACAGTTTGACGGGTATTTAAATGTGATTCATATTTGTGTAAGACTTTTCTTGTTATTTATTTGTTTGTTTATTTATTTAGTGTGAGACAGGGTCTCTCTATGTAGTTCACTGGCCTTGAACTCACTATGTGGCCCAAGCTGGCCTCAAGCTTTCAGTGATCCTCCTGCCTCAGCCTGCTGACTGCTGGGATTGCAGCACTACTATGCCTGGCCTTTGTTTTTCATTTTTGAGACAAAGTCTCATTTAACTGCCCAAGCTAATCTTGAACTTTTCTTTTTTTTGAGACAGGGTCTCCGTAGGTAGTTCAGGCTGGCTTTGAACTCACTAGGTAGCCCAAGATGGCCCCAAACTGGTAGTGATCCTCCTGCCTCAGCCTCTCAAGTGCTCAGATTACACGTGTGCAGCACCATGCTCAGCTCAGCCTTGAACTTGTGATTCTTCTGCCGCAGCCTGCTGCGTAGCTGGGATTGCAGGCGGCTGTGTAAGACTTTATACGTGTACCCAAAAGGCCAGCATCAGCAGGCACCAGGGTCCGTTTCTGCTCTAATAAATTTGGGCACAGCAAGGTGCAGGGTCAGGAAAAGTGAAGGCCTCCCAAGGACCTTCTGAGCATAGAACCATGTGAGTCACTGCAGCCACTCTGCATTTCTCAGGCTCCATACGCACAGATTTAAAAGCCTCAGGCACCAGCAGCAGTTGAACCCGGGAGGACTGTGCGGGGCAGTGTGTCCCGGAAAGCGGGGAGGGGACTTGGCCTTGCTCCTGGCCCCCAACCCCCGCCCCCCATCCCGGTGCCCACTGCCCACCTGCAGGTAGTGCGGCTGCGGCTGCAGGGCCGGCTGCGGGGCGGGGAAGCTGGGGTGCAGCACCGCCTGCCCCATCAGCAGGACGGGCGTCGAGGCACTGCTGCTGGCCGGGTGCGAGTCTGGACTGGGAAACGCGGCCTGGCTCGGTGCGAACCTGCTCGATTCACGAGGGGAGGAGAAAACAGACCCTTTAAGAAAAAGGCACGGGTGTGACACCAGAAGCACAGGAAACACGAAAAATCGGCAAAACGGCACGCAAAACTTCGTACGTGGGGACGCTGTTAGCGGGGGAAGGGCAGCCCAGGGGCGGCGGGGGAGGGGAACATTTGCAAATCCTGTCTGAAGAGAGATGGGCGCTGGGAACAGATCAAGAGTTCCCTCAGCTCCGTCACCCGCACGGCCACCAAACAGTGACACAGCCAACTAGAGCGCAGGCGGGGGCTCAGCGACCTCCCCCGAAGGGAAGATCCGGGTGCCAGACGGCGTGTGATGCAATGGTCCACGTCAGAAGTCGACAGGGAAAAACAAATCGGAACCAAAGGGGCGGCTAGTTCACCTCCGTTACCATTAAAAAAAAACAACAAAAACCTGAGCGGCTGTGATGATGGCACAGTCCTGTAATCCCAGCACTCTGAGAGGCTGAAGCAGGACGATCCAAAACTTGAGCCTAGCCTGGGGAACTTAGGGACTTGGCAAGACCTTATCTCAAAATAAAAAGTAACAAAGATCTGGGGAAGTAGCTGAGCTCGATGGCCCTGGGCTCAATCCCTAGTACCACAAAAACAAACCAAACCAGTAGAAAAAGCGCTTGTTGATAAGGACGCGGACACACCGGATTCCTGTGCACCGGTGCTGGGACGGTCACATGGTGTAAAACAACGCTCAGAGTCCTCAGAAAATTAAACCCAGAATGACCTTGAGATCATTCAGCAGTGCCACCCGGGGTAGGCACCCAAAGATGGCAGGAGCAGGCACCGAGCAGGTGATTGTGCACACGCAAACACCGTTCAGTCATGCTGAGAGGCGGAAGCCACCCGGGTGTGCACCGACGGATGCAACCACACAGCGGAATACTACGCAGCCCCCAAAAGGAGAGGGCTGCTGCTGTGTGCTCCGGCAGCAGGGAGCGTGGGAGATTTAGCATAAGGGAGGCAAACCAGCCACCGAGGGACAGCAGTCTGTGTGGTACCAAAACAGAGACAGAGAACTAGAAAGGGGAGAGCTGGGGTTCACCAGGGGCACAGCTGCAGTCGGGGGAGATGGGAAAGTTCTGGAGATAATGGTGGTGTAAGTTCCGCGGCAGTGTGAGCACGCTCAGTGCCACACAGTGACACACGTCCCATAGTTACAAGGATGAATACTGTACTAGGTATATTTTACCACACACACACTCAGGGGTGGGATCTAGGGAGAAGAGGCAAAAGCCAAAGCCAAAACCAAAACCCTGGCCCAGGCAGGGGACGTCAAGGCAGCTGCCGGCAGGGTGCAGGCCTCCGCCACCCTCCCTTCACGTGTCACTGTTCCCGAGGGAGGCCGGAACATTCTGGCCCTGGAAAGTCCTACAGCAGGGCTGGGTGGAGCTCAGCGGCAGAGCATGCCCGAGGCCTTGGCTTCCGGCCCCACCAGCCCCTCAGTATGCTGTCCCAAGGTTGTGGGGAGACCTCAGAGAGGGCCAGCACGGTCATCTTCGAAGTCTCAGGACAGTGCAAGGGCCCCGGCTCCTCCCCGGAACATGCGCATCATGGCGACTGCAGCCTCGGCCCTTTCAGGTTCCATCGGCGCTGATTAGGAGAGGCAAAGCGTCCCTGCGCCAGAGTCTCTCCAGGGACGGGGCGAGGGGTGGTGGTGGGGAGGCAATATAGGGCCCAGAAACGCTCAGGTCCCGTTCCTGCGGGCTGCCGGGCCCTGTCCTGGATACCTGCGGACCCCAAGTTCCGAAGTTCACACAAGACTGACCCGGGCATTGCAGTCCTATCCTCGCTGCCCTCAAGGGGCCGGAAAATGTTTTCTAGGACGAAGGCTTCGCCCGGGTCTGCAGGAACCCGTGCCTGTGCCTCGTCAGAAGGCAGCTGACACCCGCTGTGGTGCGGGGGATGGGAGGAGCGCAGGCTGTGGTTTGACGTGGACCCCAGAGGTTCGGCTGTTGAAAACTCAACCCCTGGAGTCCCTGCCTGCTAGCGGTGCCTGGGAGTAACCGGGGTGAGAGGAAGTCCTGGGGCGGGGCCCCTAGGAAGGCCCTGGTGGCTTCATGAGAGATCCAAGCCAGCACCCTCACTCTCTGTCCATGCGGTGCCTCTGCCCTGTGATGAGGAGGCAGGAAGGCCTCCCAGCCTCCAGAGTCATGACCCATACCTCCTTACACCTCCACTGTTGCTTTTGAGACAGGGTCTCAAACTATGTAGCCCGGGCTAGCCCCAGATGCTTGGCGATCCTCCTGCCTCAGCCTCCCGAGTGCTAGGATCATAGGTGTGCACCACACAGCCTGCTCCTGAGCATCGGTCTAAGGAGCCGGGTGGAGCCGGCACGGAGACACCCATGCAGCTCTGGTCCGCCCCGCCTGCCCCGCCACCTACTTGACGTGCTGTCCTGTCCTGCTGGCCTCTGCGGGTGGTCTCGCGTCACAGGAGCCGGGCATCATGGGCTGGATGGGCTGGCTCAGCAGCAGCCTTCGAGGGAGGAGAAAGGGCCAGCGTCGGCCAGGTGTCCACCTCCCACTCCGTCCTCAGGGGGGCGCCCCGGGACCACCAGTACCCCACACCCTCTCCTGCCACCTCCTGCAGAGCCCTCGGCCTCTGTCTGAGCTCCGCCTCCCTCCCAGGCACACAGGCGAAGAGGGTACGTGGTGCCTCAGTTTCCCTTTTCACGCAGCCGGTGGGGAGCATCGCACCTGAGCTGCCGGTCGTGGCTGAAGTCGGGGCCCGGCTGGCACTGGCTGGCATCCTGGGAGGTGGGCACGGGGGCGGCCAGGCTCAGAGCCGGGGGCAGCAGTGCCGCAGTGCTGCCAAAGGGGGGCGGCAGGCTGCTGGCCAAGCGGC
Organism: Chinchilla lanigera; assembly: GCF_000276665.1. NCBI lineage: Eukaryota > Metazoa > Chordata > Mammalia > Rodentia > Chinchillidae > Chinchilla > Chinchilla lanigera. The sequence goes on along the minus strand of NW_004955470.1, from coordinate 6,899,731 downwards.
TGCTCCCCTGAACCACCTGGGGGCCTCGCATGGACTTCGGACCCTGGAGCAGGGAGGAACAAGAAAGAAAAAAATTTAAACTGGAGCTGGGCGTGGTAGTGCATGCCTGTAATCCCAGCGGACCAGGAGGCTGAGGCAGGAGGATCTCAGTTCAAACCCCGCCTTGGGCAATGTGGCAATTTAAGGAGACTGGAGACTAAATAAAAAATTAGGCGGCTGGGGATTTAGCTCAGCAGCACAGCGCCTGCTTGGCAAGCGCAAGGTCTTGAGTTCGATTCCCGGTACCGGAAAAAAACCAAAACCAAATAAATAAATAAATAAATAAATAATTAGAAAAGGACTGGGGCTGAAGCTCAGTATGACGGCTCTAAGGTTAGATTCCCTGCAGCACAAACAAACAAACAAACGCAAAGCCAAAAACCAAACAAAAACCTTAGACTCAGCTCAGGTCATCTCCACAGGAAACCTTCCAAATACAGAGCTCCTTCTACCCACCAGATTTTTTCCCCTGAGATACGGAGTCCTTTCGAGGTTACAGCTGGCTTCCCACTGGGTTCACGGCTCCAAAGGGATCCCTGGGGTCCCTCTGGTCTGGTGTCAGTTTCTCAGTAGCCAAGTAATACATGCGCCTTGAACCAAACCCTGTCTTCTGCTTCACAAATTCTGCCCCAGATGCAAGGCCCCACCAGGCCTCCTGCTGCCCTAGGGTCTTTGCACAAGCTGATCCTCTGTGTGGGATGTCCTGCCCTGCTACTGCTGAGGGCCTGCTTTCCTCTCGGGTCTCTGCTGCAGTATTGTCTTCTTCGGGGAGCTCCTGTCCACCTGTTTAACACCCCTGCACCCTAACTACCTTTCCCATAGTGACACTGAGATTACTGTGATTTTTTACTCCCCACCCCCGTTTCTCTCTGTTCTTTTTGCCCTCCGTGCTCCCTCAGTGTTGGGAAGTCAGTGCCTGGCACGCGGCACCTGCTTTGTAAATCCTGGTCCAGCGGAATCACGCATGGAGGATTTGCTCCCCGGTTCCTGTCTGTCCCCCGATGCCCCTCCCCCAGGGATGCCACAGTGCTTTCCCACAAAGCCCTGCGGGATGCGCAGTGTAAATCCTGCTCGTTTTCTCTTTTCCAGAATTTTCTTGGCTAATTCTCACCCATTCATTTTTGTGATGAGCTTTCAAACAAAAAGCCTCTAGGTTCAGGGAAAACCCTTCCGTTTGGATAAGGCTGGGAGAAAGCCTCCTACACATGGACAGTCAGTCAGCTCTCATTACCCACGAACTCCCTCAACCACTGCTCAGACATATTTGAAAATAATTACGCTTTTACTGAACGTATGCAGATCTTTTCTTCTCATGATTCCTCAAGGGATGCAACTCTTTTCGAGGCACTGTTATCACAGAAAGTGTTTAGGGTCATCTGGGGTGGTTTAAAGGGTGCGGGGTGCGGGTCACAGTGGAGAATTTGTCTGGTATGCACAAGGCCCTGGCTTCCACCCCCAGCACTAACCAGGTCTTCAGGAGGACGTGGGTGGCCTCCATGCAGATACTAGGTCATTTTATAAAAGGGACTTAGTTAGCATCCCCAGTTCGTGGTACCCACTTGGGCCTTGAACCCACACGCTCTGGTGCCGAGGCTGACTGCAGCCCTATCAGCTGCTCCCTGGCTGAGTTCCCCACCGCTGAGGGCAACGACCTGGCCAATCCCTCCGTGCCCTGCAGACACAGGGGCTTAAAGGATGCTCAGGGAAGCCGCAGCAGCCTCGGTGTGAAGGCTGAGGGCAGACGGCTTCCTGCTTCTGGCCTGTGACCCAGGGAGTGGCGGGCCTTGGGACTTCTTGAGTCCACTCCACTCAAGAGCGGGGTGTGCCAAAGCAGCGTGGGGTGGGTGTGTGTGGGGGTTGAGAGTGACCCGGAGGAGCAAGGTGGTCCCGGGTGAAGGGACAGTGAGTGGAGCAGGCTGCTCCGGTGGGCAACGGCAGAAACGAGGAGTGGGTGGGGGATAGGTGTGAGGGTCTAGGGTGTCCTCTGCTCCAGCTCTACCGCAGGATCGAGGTGGAAAGCTGCCTGGTGTCTTCAAGGGCAAAAGTGCAAAATACAGAAGGAAGCCAATATAACTCGGACCTGCAAAGTGACTTTTAAAAAAGTAGAGAAAAATCCATCCCCGTCCAGAGGGACAGCTGCCGTCGTTTCCCAGGTCACATCCTGGCCTGCGAGGTGCGCCTGCTCCAGGGAAGGACCACGCCAGGACCAGCGCGTGCGTACCTGGCTCGCAATCACGCTGGACTCTCTGAGCAGGTGCTGGCTTGTGACCTGGGCCGAGGCCATCTGGCCCGGAAGCTGGGGGCTTGTCACAAGCTGGGGCTGAGACACAGCAGCCACCCTTTGCGACAGCTGCTGCTGCTGCACCTCGGGCCGCTGGGCACTGCTGAAGCTCAGGGAGATAGCCGGCTGCTGCAGGAACATCTGGAGGCGGACAGAAACAGTTGTCAGGGCGGCAGGTGTGCCTCCCAGGTGCACACCTGCTGTGTCCCCTGTCACAGGAAGGAGGCGGGTCTGGGGTGCCCCTGAATGGCTTGGAAATGGTGCATGGACTCAGCTCTAGCCAGAGAAGCCCAGGATGCCCACCCCGGGCCTGGACAGAGTGGTTAGGTTGAGGAGACCCCATCTGTGCCCTCATGAAGGTCATCGAGTGGCTGAGATCTGATGGTGTGAAATAAGCCGGGAGTCAGATGCTTGAGGAGCAATTTGACGCACTTGTGGCAGCTGAAGCTGGCTCAGTTTCTATCTGAAGGCAATGTATGTGGGAGGGCTTATAGCTCTGGGTTCAGTACCTGCAGATTCAACCAGTCTTGGATCAGAAATATTTGGGAAAAAATTCCATCTGTTACTGTTTGTGTCTGGACGTCCCCCCAAAGCCTCATGCTGTCATGGGGCGGGCTTTTAGAGTTTATGATTGATCCATGGGCCAGTGCTGGGGTTATGGGTGTGAGTGCTACACCCTCCCTGGGGCAGGTAGTTTGCATACAATGTAAGGGAGGGAAAGAGGCTGCCCACGTGTCCTTTTCCCTTTTGCTCTTGTTGCTTTTGCTATTTTCCACCGCCATGAAAGGTTGCCCTCTGCCATGTGCCACTCTGCCTTGGAGCCAGCCAAGTATGGACTGAAACCTTTATAAACTGTGAGCTAAGTAAACATTTCCTTCCTTAATTTTGGGAGTCAGGTATTTTGTCTCAGCAATGAGAGAAAAGTAACCAAGACACCATCTGTACCAAACCTGTACAGATTATTTTCTTTACCATTGTCCCTAAAGCATAGAGGACAACAGCTATTCACCCAGCACTTACTGGGATTAGGTATGTGGACGCCACACGGTAACCCAGAGGTGACTTGTGGGGTGCAGGTGGGTTCCATGCAAAGGCCATGCTGTTTCCCATGAGAGACTTGAGCACGGTGGGTTTGGGTTTCTGCGGGAAATGCTGGGACCAAACCCTCATCAGCCCTGAAGGCTTACTGTATTTTATTTAAAAGAGCTTAGTGTTTGGGAGGATTTTACTTGTTAGGTTTATCTGTTTTCTTTGCTAGGTACTGGAAATGTTTGACAGATTCAGATGTGTGAAATCTGCCAGGAAAGGGGTTGATAATACTGATTCTTCATAATCTGCTGAACTTATAAACTAAATCAACACAAAAGAACCACAAGTGGAAGCCTTGTTCCTTTAAGGCCAAATTAGTAGATGTGTAAGAAAAACTGGATCTGTAAGTTGACTCTGGATGTTGAAGAAAAACAGCTTTAAATGATTTTCATAATAATTTAACCAAGTAGCCGGGTGTGGTGGCGCACGCCTGTAATCCCAGCACTCAGGAGGCTGAGGCAGGAGGATCGGTGCGAGTTCGAGGCCAGCTTGGGCTACAAAGTGAGCTGACAGCCAGCCTGAACTGCATAGGGAGACCCTGTCTCAAAAAGACAAAGCAAAAACAAAAACAAAACAAAAAAAAAAATAATTTAACCAAGGACCTATCAATACCTCTTTTAGGAAAATCCCTTCTTTGGCATTAAAAACACCCCCTAAGCTTAGTGAGGTCACCTTCGGCTGTGCGGTTCTCAGGAAACACTGCCCTCTCCGGCACCTGCATGTTCAGCCCCGGGCCGGGACACAGTGACGAGCAGACCCAGCTGCACAGGGGGCAAGTGTGGCCTGGCAGATGAGAACTGGTGCCCACAGGTGCTGGGAGGGGCCCCAGGGCGGGCCAGCTCAGGGCCTCCTTCGTGGTGGCTGGGGTCACTAGGCAGCTACCCAAGGTAGACAGGTGCCACCCTGAGACTTGGCTGACCTACGCTCTTCTCCCGTCTCCTCTTGTGCCCTGCCCCAAGCCAGAAGCCTGCAGTTTCTGTTATTGTCTTTTGTTTGTTTTGGGGCACTGGGAATCTAACTCAGGGCCTCATGCTTGCCAGGCAGGTGCTGCGCCACCGAGCTAAATCCCCAGCCCAATCTACAGTTTCTTAACAGGACACTCAGCGAGAGCTGGGAAGACTCTCGTACCTACCACGCTCGTGTTTGAGGGTTAGTGTTATGTGTAATTCCAGCCAGCTCTTAGTGTATAGCTTGTTTATGCAAACAGGTAACCTATTTCTCACCACTTCCGTGAAAACCTAATGTTCAAACCCAATTACCATACATTTTTGGTATGATACAATTTACATGGATTAGAAATCAAATAAATTTGTGCTTTGTTTATGACACATTCATTACTATCTAGCTGAAGAGAGGTATACTTAGGTTCCAGTCCCACCTTACCCTCTATGAGCAGTAGAACCTTGGACACTCTAAATGTTTAGTTTCCTGATACATAACTCAACAACATTAACAGCAAATACTTCATGAAGAATTATAGGAGCTCAGTGCATGTAAAGCACCTGAGACTCAGGAAATGGTGAATAAATGTTAAGCAATAATAATATAAAAGAGCTTGGCGTGGTAGCTCACACCTGTAATCTCAGGACACGGGAGGCTGAGGCAGAAGGATCGCAGTGAGTGTGAGGACAGCCTGGGCTACATGGTGAGTTTGAGGCCAGCCTGGACTACAGAGTGAGACCCTGTCTCAAACTGCGCCCCCATATAGAAGAAAGAATATTTTTGTTCCTTTGACTCTCGAGGTATATTAAAATTATCTGATGAATGAATGAAAAATACATGAGTGAATGAATAAATGAGTGAAATGTTTTGCTCAAACCATTTCTGCTTGTGCTATGTAATAGGCTGTTTCTGCTTCTCTGTCCCCCTGATGTAGGAGTATGTTCTTGGACACCAGAAAACCTGCTCTGGTTATTGTTATGTCCCTGCAGTGCCCAGCCAGGTACTTGGCGGAGAATGAGTGCCTGCCAGGTGGATGGATGGATAGATGGGTGGGTGGAAGGATGGATGGATGGATGGATGGGTGGAAAGATGGATGGATGGATGGGTGGAAAGATGGATGGATGGATGGGTGGAAAGATGGATGGAAGGACGGAAGGAAAGAGGATGAGTAGAAGGAGGAATGGGTGGAAGGAAGGGTGGGTGGGTTGGGAAAGGATGGGTTGATGGATGGCAGAAAGTACCAATCAAGGGACAGACATGTCGTTTACCATGGCTACAGGTGTCCATGTGGGCATTTACCCGAGTAGCCACTAGAGGGCGCACATGCTCCCCAAAAGAGCAAGAGGTGGCCTTGCCCTTACTGTGGGGCCACAGGCCCTTTTCCAGGGGAGCCGGGGCCTAGCTGGGGCCCCTCATGACCCCAGCAAGATGCAAACACCATAGCCCTAGAGGACCTTCCCTCCTAACCCAATTAAAGGTTCACACTCAGCAAACTCCAGAAACAGGAGGCCTCCCTGACCCTTCTGAAGCTGAGGTAAGATGGGAGGAGTCTACTGAGCCGGGCGCGGCCGGACACCCTTGGGGGGGGGCCTGCTTTGCTGCCACACGCATCCACGCCTCTGATGCCTCAGCAAAGAGTAGAAGTGGGTTTTTGTTGCTGTTTTTGTTTTTTTGAGAGAGGGTCTCATTACGTAGTTCTGGTCTTGAACTCACTACCTAGCCCAGACAGGCCTTGCTCGGTGATCCTCCTGCCTCTGCCTCTCAAGCACGGGGATTACAGGCCTATGCCATCACACCGGCCTAATAAAGTGGAATTTTATGGCTTAAGAAGCTGATTTCCTAAAAGGGTTTTGGGATCAATTTTATAAAAAATATGTAAAAACCAAACCAAACAAAATACAGTTTCCCAATTCAAGGAGGAAAAGTTATCAGAGGGAAAAAAATCCCTAATATTCAAGAACAAATCAACCCTACCCTCACTCATGACTCTTCATTTTTTATCCTCTCACTCTTATGAATTCTTGCCATTTTAAGTCCTAGCGGAGGTACACAGCTGCGGAAGCGGTAGGATGAAACCGCGGGCACGCATGTGTCAGTCTGGGATTCAACAGACCTCACTCTCCTCGCCTCTCTTTCATCCCTCCCGCTGCCAGGAGAATTTTTACTGGCTTATTCTGTGCACATGAAGCACACAGTTGTTTGTTTTTTCTTTTTTTAAAACAAACGCCACAGTTTGCTTAAGCGCTGTGGAATCATTTCTTTAAGTCTTGTGAAGAACAAGAAGGCCGACTGTGGAGGCGGTGTTCTGTGGCTGAGCCTCGGTGGCTTTCCCTGTGCATTGGAAAATTCCATCAGAAGACAAGAACAAAGGAACCAGCTCGAGGAAGGAAAGAACCCACAGGAGGAGCGAGCTGAGGGTCCGATGTCCCCGGCACCCCGAAAGAACTCGGGTGCTCTTCAACACAGGTGCCTTGTGCGTTAACAAAGCCCACCGGTCCTAAGGGAAAACGCCATCTTTCTTTACAGTGGGGGCTCAGAGCAGTGGCTCTGCTGCCTGTTATTTTAAAATCTTGCTGCCAGGGGGAAAGCAGGAGGCAGAAGAGCCCAGGTGCGAGGAGGATGCTCTCAGGTCGCCCTGGCTCTCAGCAGCTTCCGGCTCAATTTCCCCTCCCGGGAGTGTGAAAATCTCATACACTAACTGAGTCAGGCAGAGTCTGGGCTACCAACCTCTCCCTGAGCTCAGGGAGGAAAACATTACAGTGGGGACGAGGTAAGCAAAAGGGGGCAACCACCCTGCTTCTCTCACCAGTGTGGGGTGTCGCTGACGTGGGGGAGGCAGCAGGACGTGAGTGCGGCCTTGGCTGGTGTAGACACCAGGCAGTGTGGACACAGGGTGGGAGGGAGCAGCCAGTGTCCCTCCTGGGTCCTCCGGCCTCCAGGCAGAGCTGCGGGAGACCCCGGGAAGAGATGGCCTGAAAGAGGCCTCTCCAGCCACCAGTGAGACCTGGGAGCCTGCCCGTCAAGGGGCTCCTGAGCTCTGGGAGTGGGGTGGCCAGGTGGGGCAGAGTCTCTGTGGCAGGCATGGGACAGAGGCAGGGACAGTCCTCGGCCGCTTCTACTCCATCTCTCCTAAATGCCTGCAGTTCCCAGGGCAGCTGCCAAGCTTGGCGAGGAGGTCATCTGCACTGAAGGGCTGGGTCCCCCGGCACACTCGTGGACACAACTGTCCTGGCCTGAAGTGACTAAAACTCGGTAAACAGAGTCTATCCTTGAAAGAGAGCCGATCTACTCAGTTTTTCCTCCCCCTAAGAAACTGTTCAATAGGACTCTAAGAACTGACATGTGGGGGTCACAGTGGTATGGTTTCTATCTTGATCCCCTCTCAGGAGCCTCAGGCACTCCGAGGCAGGGCTTTTGGAAGGCGACTGAATTCTGCGGGATTAGAGCCCATGGGCTACTAGGAGGCGGGGTCTGGCGGGAAGAGGTGGTCACTGGGGGCGTGGCCTGGAGGGTTTCTCTCCCTCCGCAGCTCCTCCCTTTGCTCTCTGCTTCCTGTTCGCCGTGAGGAGAGCAGCCCTCCTCCACCAGACCCTCCCACCACACAGCTTCCATCTGGAGGCAGCAGACCACCCAAGGACTGGGGCTGTGAGAATTAAGCTCCCTGGCATCCAGCAGGGTGATCACGTGCCAGACGCATGTGTGACCTTGCGCTGGGGCGGCAAAGAGCGCTTCCCCCAGGGTGAAAGTGAGGGGTGAGGTGCCGTGGGGACCCCGTAAGTGGCCTGGAGCTGGGGACAGGAGGTGGTGCTGCACGCCATACTTTGCCTGTGGAGGGGATCAGGGAGCCAGACTGAGGGCCATCCCAGGACAGGGGGTCACCTGCACGCTGGAGTCCTGCACCAGGCACAGCTGCTCCTGGATCTTGTGGAGCTCTTCCTGCTGCCACCGGATGTTGGCCTGCAGCACCCGCGTCCTCTGCTCCAGCTGGTCCTTGATGGTCTGGAACATGCTGAGTTGTGCGGAGAACTTCCCGCAGAGGGAAGACACAACGCTTCAGAGAGCGAGTTCAGCCTGGCTGGTGGGTCTCCACCACCACTCCCCTCAGCGCTGGACACTTCCCTTCTGCTCCCTTGGCCATCCTTCCTGGCATCCCTACACCACAGGGGTCACGGGGCCCCAGCCAGCTGTCCTTAGGCTGGGATGACCGCAGGTCACATTTACTGCCTGATGGCTGGGAGGCCACAGAGGGGAAGAGAGCCTGGTGAGCCCGCCATAGGCGGGAGCTCCCCGCTGAATCGGGTGGACAAAAGCCTTCGGAGACGAAGGTCGCAAACAGGCATCTGAGAGTTCCTTTTCCTCCTAGGGTGAGGCCGACTGTAGCTGACACTTTGATGGCGTTTCGGGGCCCTGTCTGACCCTGGCTCTCTCCTGTCTGACCCTGAATGCGACCGTGGCTCTCTCCAAGCTGGCCAGGGACCACAGAGGCCTCCTCTTCCCCCTCCCATCCCCGGCTCACTTGCTGCTCTGAACACGCACACCCATGTGGAAGAAGAGACGGCCACTGACGTTCCCCAGGGGGACTGGCAGGGACCTGCAGAGGACCTAGGTCTGCTCTGCTCAGAGCACCCAGTCTCCCAGCTCCTAGGCCCTTAGCGCCGTCTGGGGACAGGGCTGGCTTTAGGAGCGTCCTGCCGGGGACCTGTGCCTGTCACCTGCCTACCTCCTGCGGGGTTCTCCCACAGGATGTGTCAGACGGGAGCAGGGCTCACTCCCGGGCCCCCAGTCCTGCTGGGGCGCTCTGCACTGTGATTTGCCTGTATTCTTTTCCTTTCCTTTTCCCCCTCTCCCTGCCATCCCGCCTGCCTCCCTTCCTTCTTTCCCTCCTCCCTTCTGTTTCACACTTCCCGTCATCCCCTCCTTTGGGGCCCACGGACTTGCAAATGTCTCCGCAGCCTCACTCTTCCTTCTGTGGCCACTGACCTCCTCTACATGGGAAAGCAAGGGGACCCCGAGTTGAGAACACAGAAGGGAAAACCCGGCCCCATTCTCCCTGCCTCTTAATTCTCCCCTGAACCTACTAGCCATCCTTCTGAGGCCAACCCAAGTGCCACCTCTGGGAGGCCACTGGGACTGTTTGTCCTTGATCCTACAGAAACATGGGCCTGTTATGGTGGTTTCTCTGTTTATCCACCTGCCTCTCCCTTTACCTCTGGGAACTAAGAGCAAAGACCTTGTTGCAACCCTCTTTGGACCCCAGCCCCTTGCCCTCAGACTGAGCCTCACTGTAGCTCCCTCAATGTTGTGGAAGCAAGGAAGGAATCACTCAGCAATGCTGTAATTTTTTTTTCGGTGGCAGGAATCAAACTCGGGACCTTGCACTTGCCAGGCAGGCACTTGTGCCACTGAGTTAGATCTCCCGCCTCAGCAATGCTGTCATCTTAAAAAAAGAAAACAAAACAAAACCCAAATATGGTATTTATAGCTCTGGACCCACAGCTTTTAGATCCTTTCAGAGTCTTCTTATGATACTTGGCTTAACTCAGATCTTTGCTAAACACCATGGCCACTTTGGCATCATCAACAACGAATGCTACGTGGACGAGTGGCAGAGGAATGACCAGAGATGGGTATGAGGTGAAACACAGAAAGAGAGCTCTTAGAACATGTGAGGTACGACTGAAAAATAGGTGGATGTTTACATTAAGAAAAACTTATGGTAAAGGACACACTGCCATGAACCCACTTGCTGTGAGCACATGTATCCCAGGGCTCTTGCCACTTTCTGAAGCAGTGCTGGAAGTCCTCCTGTGGGAGTGTCTTTGTTATGCAGTTGTGACTGTCTGATGTCCTGAATCCATTCAAAAAGATTCCTTTCATGCTCATTTGGCTGTGAGGAAGAGCCAGGAGTCACCTGGTGCCAGACGCAATGAATAAGAGGTTGGAGGACAGTGTCATGTTTTCATGAGCCGGCTTTCCATTGGATGGCGCTCGGCAGCAGCGTTCACCATATTTTTGATCTCACCTCATAAAGACACTCATGAAAGAGGACTCCAGAGCTGCTTCAGAAAGCTGGAGGAGGGGCTGGGGATTTAGCTCAGCGGCACAGTGCCTGCCTGGCAAGCGCGAGGTCGTGAGTTGGATTCCCAGTACCAGAAAAACAAAAACAAAAACAAAAAAACCCCAGGAAGCTGCAAGAACCACAGGATCAGCAAATTGGAAGTGCGGAGAGGATTCTGAGGGAGATTAACGGCGTCGTGTCTTTTGCTGTAGTAAATGTTTACGATCTAAGCCTTCCCTGTGCACGGTGACGTCCGCGTGTAGGGGGAGGGGCCAGAACGGCAGAGAAGGACAGGTGTACAGATGGGGCTTTCTCCCTCCACTTGTCCCACCTGCCCCTTGGAGGAGTTGCCCCATTACCAGCCCTGGTTGGGGCCCTCGTGTGACCCACACCAGCGCCGACAGCCCACACCCTCCAGAGGACGTCGCCCGCGTCCCAAGCCCCAGACCCACCTGTGCCACGGGGGCGGGCGGACTCTGCAAAATGGTCTGAGGCAGGAGCTGCTGCGAGAGGTCACAGGACGAGGGGGAAGGCAGAGGCGCCTGGGAGAGAGCGGGGCTTCAGCAGTGGGCCCTGGGGTCCCAAACCCACGGGGGCCCTGGGGCTCTGGCGCAGGTGTGAAACTGAGCTTTATCTTTAAAATCTACTTGGGTTTTGTAATCTGCAAACATCCACATCAATCTTGTTATAAGGCTGGCTTCGCGTCCCCTCCACCCCCAGACCCTCTGTCTCCTAAGGGAAATGGGTCCTCGGGAGGAAACAGTGTCCACCCCATCCGGCCACACCCCTGCGGAGGAGCCTGGGTCCCACACGTACTGGCATCGTGGCCGCCTGGCTGAGCCCGGGCACCGGTACCTCGTGGGGGAGGGCAGGTGAGCTCGGCACAGCTGCGGCGCTGGCCTCGGCCATCAGCTTGGTGGGAGTGGCTGTAAGGAAGCAGGGAACACCCAGGTGACACGCGCACCCCTCTCCGCCATCTTAGCGGGAGGGGACGGTGTGCAGGACACGAGGGCTGGGGTGGACCTCGGAGGGTGGAGGCCACTACCCATGGGAGTGGGCGGAAGCCCCCACACGGAGAGCCCAGACTTCATTTCTGCCACGGGGTCCAGCCACCTGCCGAACAAACACCTTCCAAGGGGCCCTAAAAGGGGCCCCATTATCTGAGCTGCTTGTCGTGAGTGGCAGTGGGGCCCGTGTGGGTAACGGGGATCGAGGCGTGGACAGGGGATCACAGGCAGGAGGGAGTGGAGAGAGAGAGGACCGCAGCTGTCCGGGTACAGACGCACGGGCTGGACACAGGCCCGACCCGGCTCCCGGACCGCCCAGACCTGCACTCACAGGCGGGCTCCGACACGGCGGTGTGAGTGGACTTGTGGGAGCTCGAGGACGCGGATGGCGAGGGGCTGGCGTCAAGGCCTGGGGCGCCAGCGTCCAGCGTGCTGAAGTGTGGCTGGGCATCCAGGCTGGAGTCCTTGTCCTGAAACACAGGCAGGGAAAGCCCAGGTGAGCACCGGCGTGAGGACTGCAGCGCGGCGCACTCTCCAAACGCCTGGAACTATGTGGAATAGTGGGGACAAACCCCTGGCTTCTTGGGGACAATTCTAGACATCTGAAGGAGGAGCAGCTGCACTCCGTAACCTGACCAGCATTGAGATAAGTCACTAAGTTGCTCTGCTGGGCTGGAACTTGTGATCCTCCTGCCTCAGCCTCTTAGCATGCTGAATAATGGGTATATACAACCATGCCTGATTTACAGAGAATTTTTTCTATTTAGGTAGAGTACAGCATTTGAAGTGTTTTTGTTTTCCTTTTTTTGGGGGGGGTATGTGTGTGATACTGGGGACTGAAGTCAGGGCCCTTATACCTCACACTGACCTACATTTCCAGTCTTTAAAAAAAAAAAT
>NW_004955470.1:6874848-6886758 GCF_000276665.1 Chinchilla lanigera | reverse complement strand
CTTTTGCCGCTGAGCTAAATCCCCAGCCCCTTCGATCATCTTTAGAAACGCAGTTTCATCTGCTGCACAGGCTTCTGCCTCCACATAAGTAGAAGCTGCTCCTGACAGCTGTCCAGCCTGGACTCAAAACTCCTTGAGCAATTACATGTTACATTTCTTAAAAGGTTTCTCTCAAACACACCTAGAACTCACCATACCGAGGGAACTAGTCAGTGACGGGTGGCCCTCCCCTCTCAGCCTCGGGCGAGGGCAGGGCAGAGCGACCAGGCTCCAGGGTCACAGGATGCCGTCACCTTGTTCACTCACAAGCTCCCGCCCTGTGTCTCTAGAGGCGCTCTCTGGGATTTTCGAGGTCAGAGGGGAAGAGCCCCAGGCTCAAGGGGGAGGGGCCCAGCCTTCTCTGGGCATTCAGGGCCCCTGGGGAACACCCAGGCCTAACGCTGTGGGCAGGCGGCCAGGAAGTCGACTGCCAAGGTCTCCAGGGCAGGCTGGGAACTTGGATCCCTGATATAATGTAGACACTTATCCACAGCTGGTGTGTTGTACTGTCTAGGGAACCGCAGTGATAAGAAAAAATATCCTATGTGTTCCATACAAATGCAATTCTTAAAAGCATTTCAGGGCCGGGGAGATAGCTCAGTGGCACAGCACCTGCCTGTCAAGCACAAGGTCCTGAGTTTGATTCCTGGTACGCCCCCTCTTCAAGAAAAAACCAAAACCGAAAAAAACATTTCCAACCCACAGCTGGCCACATTCATGGATGCAAAAGCCAGAGGCCGTGCAGGGCTGGCTGGGACCTGCGCCCTTCTAGCCCTTTTCTCTTTGTGTTCCTCAAAGGCTCTTTTTGAAACCAGCTTCAAGCTGCTTTATGTTCTTAACACCTCTGTCATGGGGTGGAGGGGAGAAGGACTTTCCTCATTCACCCCGGAACTCGGGCCCCACGCAGGAGGTGACGACGACACGCTGGGCCTGTGGCCTCCCTCCCAAGCTCTGCTCGGCCACTAGGGACCACGGGGACCTTGTGCCACGGGCAGCCCGGCTTCCTCTGAACACCGCGTCCTCCGTGGACAGCAGGGGTTTTAAAAGCATGAGAAATAAAGGGAGGATGTGTTTGAGTTATTTGGAGGCAGCGTTTTAATTTTCTTCTCAAAACAGTGACAGGGAGGGCCGGGGGAGGGAAAGGAGATGAGGGAAAAATATGTAAGTAGGTCAGGGAAGCAGGAGCTCGCTAAGAAATATCCCGGCAGCTTGGGAGAGTTCACGGGGCCTGCAAAGGGGCTGGGTTGGAAACTCCAAAGAAACTTCGCCCTGGCTGGACAGGGCTGCGCCTGTACCTGGGCGGGGGCTGAGCTCGGGGGCTGGGCCAGGCCTGGGGCTCAGGGGGCTCTGAGCCGGCCGGCAACCCCGTGTGGTCGGGGCCCGGCCCCGTCTAGTACCTGACGACCGAGTGGGTGCACACGATGAACTCGGGCTTGGAGTTCCACTGGTGGTAGGTGATGTAGTAGTGGGTTTGCAGCCAGATCCACTGCTGCCCTTTGGTCAGAAACCGGTAGCAGCATGACTTCCCTTTGCCGAACTGCATCACTGCGGGCGGAAGACAGAGTCTGCATGTGACACACGCTAAGCCGCGCCGACTTCTCCCCGCGGCACGGCTGACTCCATGTTGGAAACGGCAGAGCCCGGGGCTGTGTGCTGTTAGAGCAATGGTGGACACCGATGCTTCTTTGCTGTGGCACCGGGGACTGAACCCGGGGCCTGGTGCGGGTCAGGCAAGCACACTAGCCCGACCAGCGCCCCCAGCCAAACACGACCGAATTCTTAACAGACAGAAGCACGAGCCGTGCACTTTCCAAACGCTCAGACGCTCAAAGAGATCTTCAAACAAGGGCAGATGTGGACAGCTGGGAGTTTAATGACAGAGGCCCTGGTTTTCTAAGGGCTCCTCCTCAGGCTGAGGGGTGCCGCTGCAGGGGTTCAGAAGGCAGAGAGAATCCGGACTCCGGGAGAAGTGGACCCGAAAGAGACCGGAGAGCTGGCAAGTGCTGGGTGGAGCCGGCTCCCGTCAGCACTCCGACTCCGTCCATACGGCTGTGGAAGAGTCTGGTTCAGACGCCTCCACCCCCGGGTCTCCCGAGGCTGCCCAGCTGACCACAGGCCCCAGGGCTGTGTGTGGCTTCTCTGGGGTGCCCTGATTTTTTTCCCTGAGTGTAATCCCTTGGCATGAGCGCTCTGCTCTGTAAAGAGTCAGACATAGCCATGGATTTAAAGCAGTTATGATTATTTTTTTGGTTTGGTTTTTTGAGACAGGGTTTTGCTCTGTAGTTCAGGTTAGTTTGAACTCACTATCTAGGCCAGGTTGGCCTCAAACTCACAGCGATCCTCCTGCCTGTCTCCTGAGTGTTGGGATTACAAATGTGCGTCACCATGCCCTGCCATAAAACAGGTGCGCTTTTTCAAACGTGAGTCCACACAAATCACTCAGAATTCTCGTGCCAGTGGGTATTCTGACTGTAGGCCTAGGGCCAGGGAGCTGACCTACAAGTCTAGCAGAGCCCTAGTGTCCACGCAGCTGGTCCCCAGACCACACTTGTAGGAGCGAGGGGTTAAGGTTTCAAAGATGAGCCTTACGTCCTGACCGCTGAGCCAGCTGCACCTCCAGCCCGTTCTCTTATCAACAAGGTCAGCAGACCGGAAGGTCCTAATGGGCTCTGAACAAAGCATTACCAGGGTCCAGGGTTTGAGGGCTGGGACCCAGAGCCCAGGGGTAGCACATACATTCTGGTTCAGAGCTAAGAGTCAGCATTGAAAATACAGCTTTTTGTTTGATTTTTTTTTTTTTTTTTTGAGACAGGGTCTCACTGTGCAGCCTATGCTGGCCTTGAACTCCTGCCTCAGGCTCCTGAGTGCTGGGGTTATAGGGGTGCAGCACCCTGCCTGGCTGAAGACATAGCTCTGAGTAGTTAATTCTTGACTCCCCTCTCGAGTAAGAACTGAAAAATGTGCCATTCTCGCTCCTCCACACCCTGAGCCCTGCGCCCCCTGCGTTTGGTAGCGTGTCCTCTTTTCTATGAGGGAGGCTTTCCCACCGCCGGTCCCGAGCCTCCAACACCCTATATACCCACAAAGCCTCCCGTTCCTGCACTTCCCAGCAGAGGTCGCTGCAGCAAAGCGCGAGTCACCGCCCGTGCCCATCAGTATCGCCTCGCGCAGAGGAGAACCGCGAGCTGGGAAACTGGCGCTGCGGGAGCCAGTCGTGGGGGCGCGTGGGAGCCGAAGAGGAAGAAGCTGAGCGCCTGGCCCGGCTTGTGCGCAGCGACCGCTGCCTGTCTGCTGGCTAAAGAACGGGCATGCAGATGCAGCGTTTTGTCATTTAAAATGCCCCATGTTGGGGCTGGGGATTTAGCTTAGCAGCAAAAGCGCCTGCCTGGCCAGCACAAGGTCGTGAGTTCGGTTCCCGGTACCAGAGAAAAACCAAAAAGACAAAACAAAACAAAACAAAAAAAAAAACAATAAAATGCCCCATGTGGCTTTACAAAGCATTCCAGCGTCGTCATGGTCATCGTTTCTCATTCGGATTAAGGAATGTCCACATGGATGACGCTAAGAGGGGGCTGGGGGCCGGGCAAAGTCAGTTCTAGGATACAGCAGGATGTTCACGCAGCCTGGACCTCCGCGCCCTGCCCAGGGCACTGTCCTGCCGAGGAAGCGGAGTCTCGGCTCAAGAAGAGACAGGCGAGGTGCAGTCCTTGGTGGCACAGAGCCTGGGGACACTGGGGCCGGCCCGGTGCCCGTGGTACTCACGGTGCTGGTGGCATCTGGCCAGGAGCTCCAGGTCGTCGATGTGGTAGTAGTCGTAGCCCGAGGTGCCCAGCACTTCAAAGGGCAGGTATCCTATGATCGGAGGGGCTCTGCAGGACAAAGGGGCCGGTCATCCGAGGAGTCCTGCAGGGCTCGCCGTGCCGGCTGTGGTATCACACACGGGGGACGGTCGTGTGGTTTGCAACCCACACAGAGGGCCTCAGCTCCCAAGAACCAGGGGAGGAAAACGCATCTCAGTGATCAGACCCGGAGAGACCATGTTTTCCAAAGGGCTCCACTTCGTAGGCTATTGGGACACTCCGCTCACTGGGGCCCAGTAAGAGCAAACTTATTTCTATTGAATCATTAAGAGCCGCTATGCAGGGGGCCAGCCCCATGGCCAAGTGCAAGGAAGGGTCGGGAGGGGAGATGTTCAGCTTTTCATCTGTGTTATAAAGGACAGAAGAGAGATGGGGCTAGAAGATAAAAGCAACTGGGAGAAGCCAGAGCAGAGACTGCTTTCCCACCTGCTTCTGCCTTTCTGGGGAGGGAGAGAGCCCCAGTGAGGATCACCCCAGAGATGCCTCAGGCCGGGCCCTAACCTGAACACAGAACCTGTGCAGAATAAGGCGGTACATGGGAGGGAACTGTTTCCCCTTGGCCAGGGACAACTGCTCCTACGCTAGGATGTCCTTCTGAGTCCCGGGCCAGGCCGGACTCTCCTCCCAGGGGAGCCTGGCTCCTATAAACAGCACTTGAAAAGAACCCAACCCAAATATGTTTTTCTTTTCACAAACCTGTGATCCAGAAATAAAAATTTCCATTCCAAGCTGTGCCTTGAAGTGAATTCCTCTAAAGGTTCATCAACGATGCACATTTCCTGTATTGGGAGGAGGAAAACATAATGTAGCTTTGGGGTGCCAGACGCTCACCCCAGTTAGTACGAAAGGAAGGGAACACTTGGTGGGGAACAGAAGCTAGAATCGTTCCCTGCCAGTCTCCCAGTTGCGTCGGACTGAAACGTCAGCTGTGGCTAATTTAGGTATTAGCTGATACTAAATTTATTTCCCAAGCTGGGGGAAGATACCTAGGAGCCAGAATGTCACACTGCTCCCTTCCCATTTTCTGGGAGTGTGGCACACAGGAAACAGCTTTTCATCTGAATGCGAATCACTCATTTAACTCCATCCACACTCACGCCAGGGACAAAAGCAAGTATAGATGAGGGGAGACAAGGAATGCTCTGCTTTTTGGCGTTCAGGGCTCACTCATGCCCCCGCTGTGTGCCAGAGGTGGGAGGAGGGACAGCACTGTCCTCCAGCACTGCTGCAGGCTGAGCTGCCTTCACACAAGAGAACTTACAGGAAACTCAGGTATGGGACAGGGCAGGGGTGGCTGGCGCAGGAACTGAACACTGTGTATTTTACAGACAACTTCAGAGCAACATAATTCTGTCCCATGACAGACAACGAACGGCACAGAGCCAAAGCTGACTCCCAGCAGCGACTCCTCGGCCGGGGACGCACCTTTAAGAACTGCGGTGTTGCCAGCCGGACGGTGGCGATGAAGCAGACCTCCTCTCCTAGTGGCACCCGGCAAGGTCTCGAAAGGGTGTTGTCAAAGCCGTTACAAGACGGGCTAGGCACTGGGGGCGGGGGATACACAGGTTAGACCTAGAAGGTGACAGCAGCTGTCAATTCCTCCTTTTATGGTGACAAGCCAGGCTTCCAGAACTTCATGGACACTATGTGATCAAACGCATGGCATGTTTAGATTTCTAAAAATATTTATTATGGTCAAAGGCACATTGCTATGAATCCTGCTCATAATACTCTCCCTTGCCTTGAACACACTGATCCCATGGGTCTGGCCACCTTCTGAAACAGCTCTGGAGTCCTCTTTCCTGAGTGTCTTTACAAGGTGTGATAAAGAACGCAGTGAGTGCTGCTGACGCATGCCATCCAACAGAAAGGCACCTTGTGCAAACACGAGGCCGTGTCCTCGCCCACCTTATTCATTTCATTTGGCACTGTGGGACTTCCGGCTCCTCCCCAAAGTCAGAATGACTGTGGAAGGTCCACATGTTTTGAATTGATTCAGAACATTAAGGCAGCCATGACAGTACAGTGAAAGAAACTCACAAAAGAGCATTCCCAGAACTGCTTCTGAAAGTGGCAAGAAGGAGGGGATAAGTGTGTATGAAGCGAGGGGGCATATTTTGAGGAGGATTAATGGTAATGTAAAAATTTTTTTAAATGTAAACATTTAGTGCATTTTTAAAATTCCATTCTGCATATTAACTCACTTTATTCTTACAATAACTGGCCAAGGTAGGTACTCCTGTTGTTCCCCATTGCACAGATGGGGAAAAAGAGGCACAGGGGGCTGAAATCACTTGCACAAGGCCCAGTAGCTTGTGAGAGGCAGAGTGGGGAGTTGAGTCCATGCTGGTAGCCACTGGGCCGCACTGCCTCTCCCTCTGGCAGCCTCTAGCCCCTGGCTTCCAGAGCGGGGAGGAATACTTTGCAGGATGAGCTAATAGCCCGCTGTGCAGGACGGGCCTGAGGACTCAGCTGGGCTGCTGTCCTAAGCGTGAGCCCCACAGTCACACGGTGCCTGGGATGTCAGGGTCCCAGGGAAGCAGTCTTGGCCCGGACACCCCTCCCCTTGGCTCTGGTTTGGCACACTCGGGGCTGCCTGGCTTCTGCCCTGAAACTTGGCCTCCAGAGCCCAGGCTGATGGGGGGGCTGGGCTGTTGAGAAGGTGGCCTCAGGATTCAGGGTGCTGGAGCTTGGATATAAAACATCCCCAAGGCCTGTGTGATGCAGACTTAGTTTCTGGCTTGGCATTCTACGGAGGTGTGAGAAGCTTGAAGCGCTGGACCACAGGGGAGGTTTCAGGCCACCGGGGTGTTGCCTCTCGGCAGCCCTTATCTCCCCTGCTCTCTCTTTCACCTCCAGCCATAAAGGGACCACTGTGCTCTACCGGGCACTCTCTGCCACAGTGCATGGCCTTAAGGGGCCCAGGGCAATGGACCAGGGATGGAAGCCACTGTGAGCCCAAATAAAACTTTCTCCTTTTTAAGTTGGTTATCAATGGCATTTTGTTATAGTGACGAGAACCAGGCTAAGACCTAGGGTCATCCTGAGAGGTCCATGGTGTCCATGATCACACAGTGACCAAATCTGTTCCCGTGTGACTTCCTGTGTTTCCTTACAAGTCTGGGAAGGCTTGATGGCCAGCATGTTAAACCTGAGGAAACGGAGGCCAAGGGAGCGTCTCACGATGAACGAAGGTCACTCAGAGTGGAAACAATAGAGCAGGCATACAGTGACCGTGGAGAACTGACTGGCCTGGGGGGGTGATCAGAAAAATTCTGCTATCTTTAGGTGGAACTTAGTAGGGAGGGAAAAAAGCCCATGACTCTGCACATGCGTGGAACTCTTCTGTCTCACTCTGCGCATGCTCCTGGGCCCTGGGCCCTGGCTGCCTGTGTCCACCCGGCTTGGCCGTGCCAGAAACCCAGAGGCAAGGCCCAAACACAGCATTTTCCAACCCTCTGCAGGCCACTAGGAGTCCACACCACCTTCTCTTTCTAAATGTGGTTGGTTACAGTGGGCCTTTCATTTCCAGGGGCTCTGAGTCTGCAGATGACGCCAGTTGCAGATGGGAAATATTTGAAAAAAGGAAACTGTACAGGTTTTTTTTTTCTCTCATCATTATTCCCTAAACAACAGTACAATGACATAGCACCTGCACTGTCTGATAAGTAATCTAGAGGTGATTTAAGGAATATGGGAGTTTCTATGACATATTATGCATTTATAGAAGGGACTTGATCATGCTGGTACTTCGGTCTCTCCAGGGGTCTTGGAACCCATTCCCCCGTAGACTCTGTAGCCTGTACACTCTCCACTTGCAGACTTAAATGCAATTATGTTTTCCAGTCTGGAGCACCAGAAAACTAAATGCATTATAAGATCGAGTCTGCAAGACTGCCTTTGTATTTCAGCTTTCCGATCTTTTTGTTTTATATATTTACAGGTCCCCAAACGATTCCATAATGTGATCTTCTCTCTGCTAAATTCAGCGGACCACACATATTCTCTGAATTCATTCACACAAATGCCAATAAGTGTTTCCAAACATGAATATAAAGTGGGTAAAATAAAAAAAATAGTGGCCTCTAGAGAGTTTACATCTGTTGTACATTGGCTCAGGCTGCTGCAGACTAATTTGTAGGGTGAGCCAGGACATTTATCAAGGGGAAGGAAAACAATTCCACATAAGGGAAGGGCCTGCAGATGTGAACATCTGTGTCATAAAAAAAGCCATTTAAAAATTTCCCAGATGTGAATCCCTTCTGCTTAAATCTAAGAGACATTACCCAGCCAGATAATGATCTCATAAAAGTCTCCTGACAATTCTGGAATACCAAGACCTTCCAAGCAGACTTCTGAAGACTTCGTGGGAATTTAAGAGAAAGCCTCCAACTGTCTCTGCACCTCTCTGGAGTGATCCTTTGACCACCACGCCCAGGCGCTCTGTTTCCGGGGCTACCTCCGGCTTTAGTGCGGGAAAATGATGATGAAGTGGGGAACAGGCTGCCTCTTGTTCCTGCTCCAGGGGTGCAGAGACAGGGCCACGGTCACTTTGTGGATGTTTTCCACAGCTTACTCTCGGCCTGGCTGCCTCCCGACGTCATTTTCTCTGCTCTTTTATAACTTCAAAGTCTTTGAAGATGAAAATGCACCCGCAGAAGGGAGGTTTCCTAATTGCTTGAAGCCTGCACTTGATCAGCTAGATGTTTCTCAGATGGGCCCACAACCGAGCAACTTCTCCTCCAATGGAAGAGGTTTTCACATCTGAGGGGCCAATTGGGGTGGGAGATAGTAAACCAAGGGTGAATGTTTCAACAGAGGCCTCTGGGTGAACCAAGGGGAGGGAGCCGTGCTAAACATTTGGCCAGCTGCCTCTGAAACGACTTTACCCACAGCATGAGTGTCGCTGCCTGTTCCAGAGTTGATAGCACAGGGAGCAGACCGCTCCTGAGACTTCATCGTCCTATTTAGCACTTGGAATAACTCTCTGGCACTTTGTATCCCGAGGTAGTTTAAAGCCATTAATTAAAGATTCAATTAGCAGTTTCAGTTTAAGTAACAGAAAAATGTATATCTATTGCTCCTGGCATCCTTGGCCTCTCTGAAGGATTTACCGCTCGCTGGAGGCGCAGACGGTGAGCTCCATCCCCGACCACTCCTGACACACAGGAAAGGGATTCTTGCTGGCCACATTTCTCCCATGGCGTCTCCTTACTCAAAGTTGATCTCACTCTTGCTAAAAGCTAAATAGGTCGCCTTCTCCGTGATGGGAGGGACTGGGTGAGGCTCTCTGTTTCCAGCTCTGAGCAGCTGGACTGCAGGTACTCAGCATGGGCCTGTTGGGTGAATCTCTCACAAGAGGACTTTCTGTTTTGTGTCCAAGCATGGCATGAGGCTCAGCTCAAAGAGACACTTCCGACGCTTGTGCTTGTGACCTCAAAACGGTCAGTTCTCTTGTGTGGCATGAGCTGGTCCCACTGCAGAGCACGGTTCTGGTACCCCTGGCACTTCTGCCTCAACTGCCCTGGTCAGGAGGAGGCTGGGGCAAGGCAGCTGTAGGACCTGCACCCCACAATCCCCACTCTGCTATGGAAACAGTGTAAGAGCCTAATGTGGGCTCTTGTGTGGATAGGGGCGGTGTCTTAGTTATTTTTCTTCTGGCTGAGACAAAATGCCCCACGCCCAAAGTTTAGGAGGAAAGGTTTATTCCAGCTCAGTTTGCAGAGGTTTCAGCCCATAGTCCACTGGCTCCAAGGCAGGGTGGCACAGCGGAGGAGAAACAGTCCAGGGAAGGCAGGCAGAAGGCAGCAAGCAGGAGAAGCAGCAGCAGAAGCAGCAGTCTGGCTGCTTTCTGTCCCTTTATATTCCATGCAGGATATAAGCCTATTGATTGATGCCACTCACAGTCATGGTGGGGCTTCCTTTATCCAGACCTTTAATCCCAGCATCACACCCTTAATCCATATTCTCACACACCTCAATCCATCCACCTTCGGGAATCTCCCCACCTGGGAGTGCATGACATTTTGGGGGAACATCTAGATACAAGCCGTAACAGGCTTCATATTAAAATATCCCACAGATTTTCAAGTCCTGAACTTTTCATGACAGTCTCTAATTCCAGACACCCTGAAAGAGTTTTTCTTTGGGCTGGTGTCCTTGGGCTTCCAAAAATCAGGATCCCAAGGTTCTCCAGAGACCCAGGATGACTAATGTCTGTTTCATGTGATGCACCTGAGAGGCTGGCTTCCAATTCTGTCTCTCGACAAAGATCAGCCCCCAGTCAGTCCTGATGGGGGCATGAGATGACTACA
Organism: Chinchilla lanigera; assembly: GCF_000276665.1. Taxonomy (NCBI): domain Eukaryota; kingdom Metazoa; phylum Chordata; class Mammalia; order Rodentia; family Chinchillidae; genus Chinchilla; species Chinchilla lanigera. The sequence goes on along the minus strand of NW_004955470.1, from coordinate 6,876,545 downwards.
GGGGCAGGGACATCTCCATGGTGAAAGAGGTCTCCATTCAAAAGGGGTCAGAAAGAAGGAAGAAACAGAGGCCGTAACTGCAAACATTAGTTAACAGCAAAGCACAAAGAGACGCTGAGACAGAGCTATTGGCTCTGTCCCACCAGCTCCAGTCCTGGTCATCAGATAATTAAGTGTTCTCATCAGAGATGGCCCACTGATGACAAGGGAGTTGCAACAGCTACGGAAAAAACACACAAATGAGCTGCAAAAGCGAGAGCTTTCTTGGCACTTTCTTTGGAAAAGGGAACCACAAAGCTGACAGGTGTCTGGAAAAGCTGGAATAATCATGCAGAACTTTACTCGGAGGAAGGAAGTTCCTAAACTCCAACTGCCATAGCATCAAACACACTGGAGCTTGAGTTTTGCGATGTTGAAGGGAAAATGATTTTCTGCATATGCGGGGGAGTCATCCTGCATTAATGAAGTGCTAATTTCAGCCTCTTTGCCTGGGATTCTTCCTGGCCTGGTCACTGCCTTCCTCGTGCAGGGGATGCTTAGCTCTTCCTTCCTTCCTGCCACCTCAGTTTAGCAGAGGGGAGCCACGTGGGAGACAGGGTGGGAGCCACACCAGAAGGCTGTGGGTTTGTACTTTGCTGTATTGAACAAAAAATTACTCTCAAGGGAAGCTACATATCTTACAGTTCCTCTTCCTCCTGACATGCACTGAGTCTTATTTTGTTTTTTGAAGCAGGGTCTTGCTATGGAGCTTGGGTTAGCCTTGAACTCACTATGTAGCCTAGGCTGGACCTGGACTCACAGCAATGGATTGCAGGCATGATTGCATCCCTGGCTTCACTCACTGAGCATTTGTAATGGCACTGAGGATTACAACGGCATTGTCAATGTGCCCACAGAGGGTTGGTGTGCACAGGGTCAAATCACTGGTATGCGAGCAAGGCAAACTTCCTAGAGGCCCTCATGTCATCTCTCAGTTGAGCATCTCCTGTGTGCTTTCATTACAGTTATGGGACAGAAGCAAGTAGAAAGATGTCACTGACATGTGTGCAACCAGCCCTCATTGTTCCATTTGAATGCAGACCTTCAGTGGCTGCACAGGGCGAAGTTGCCCTTGGGTAAGAAGTGTTCCCTATCCTAATCTGAGGCCTGTGCAATCTACTCTAGCAGCAGTGACCCATATCAGGCAGGGCGTGCTGTGGTAGGCTGTGTGGAGGGAACACTGTGTGCAAGGAACACTGTGTGGAGGGAATACTGTGTGGAGGGAACATTGTGTGGAGGGGACGCTGTGTGGAGGAACACTGTGGAGGGAACACTGTGTGGAGGGAACACTGTGTGGAGGCAACACTGTGTGGAGGGGATACTATGTGGAGGGAACACTGTGTGGAGGAAACATCATGTGGAGGGAACACTGTGTGGAGGGAACACTGTGTGGAGGGAACATTGTGTGGAGGGAACACTGTGTGGAGGGAACATTGTGTGGAAGGAACGCTGTGTGGAGGGAATGCTGTGTGGAGGAACACTGTGTGGAGGGAACATTGTGTGGAAGGAACGCTGTGTGGAGGGGACGCTGTGTGGAGGGAACGCTGTGTGGAGGGAACATCATGTGGAGGGAACACTGTGTGGAGGGGACGCTGTGTGGAGGGAACACTGTGTGGAGGGAACACTGTGTGGAAGGAACGCTGTGTGGAGGGGATGCT
>NW_004955470.1:6859892-6874748 GCF_000276665.1 Chinchilla lanigera | reverse complement strand
TGTGTGGAGGGGATGCTGTGTGGAGGGAACACTGTGTGGAGGGAACACTGTGTGGAGGGGACGCTGTGTGGAGGGAACACTGTGTGGAGGGAACATTGTGTGGAAGGAACGTTGTGTGGAGGGGACACTGTGTGGAACGAATGCTCTGTTTCCTTCTCTTGGAGGCTAGAGATGGACACACAAGACTTTCTTTCCCCCAACTGTGCAAGTTCAAGTCTCTATTCCCTGTCTGGTGCGCATGCACCTCGATCTCGTCACTGAGACAGCTCAATTAACTCAGCTCTGGGGAAAAACAAGATAGAAAAAAAAAAAAACAAAACCAGCAAAACAATAAAAAACAAAAAACCACCCAAGAACCTCAAAGCCATCGAATGAGGCAAGCTTCAGAAATCCCCGGGACACACGGAACCCAGTGTTGAAAGCTGAAAGGTCTCTGCTCTGCCAGGCTCACAAATCTGGCTGTGTGGTTAGGAGCCAGTAGGGGAAACGAGGGCAGGGAAACTTTTATCCTCTGGTGTGTGGTTTCTGGAACGCCCAGAGTGGAATGTTTGCCGAGGGTGACCTATTTGGAACCATACCAGCCACTTTTGAAATACTGCGCTCCGGGTCTTAGTCGGACGCACTCTTAGATCCAAGTCCAGGGGAGGCGTGAGGGTGCAGGCAGGAGCTCTGCTCCGGGCTGGCCTGGCTTCTGAGGACCCCCGAAAGCAGAGGCTGCTGGTCCCCCAGGTCTCGGCCCGCAGCGTGAGGGGCCTGTGTGGCACTTAGGGGTGGGGTTTCGAAGGCTCCATGGGTCCCACGGCTCATTGGGAATGTAACAAGAGGGCTGGGGTATTTGTCCAAGAGCACCTCCGTGCTCTTCTCCCTCCTTCCCGCCCCTTTCCTCTCCTCCTCCCCCTCCTCCTAAGATATCCATCACAGGACAAGCATATCTTAAACAAAGTTCTCTGTTTCCACTGTTCTGAGTCACCGTCTCGCAGAAAGGATGGGATGTAGCCCGGATGCCCCGGGAGCTCTCCCTGGACTGACTCACATGCTGTACTCACGCGAGTGTTTAGGAGAGAGACCACTTCTGACCCCACCTCCCGGCACTCACATCTCCGCGTGTGTTACAGCTCTAGGTCAAAGAGGCAAAGTTAAACCGGGTGTGGTGGTACACACCTGTAATCCCAGCACTCAGGAGGCTGAGGCAGGAGGATCACTGTGAGTTTGAGGCCATCCTGGACTACATCCTGAGATCTTGTCTGAAAAAACAAAGAGCTGAAGTTCTGACTCCTCTCTCGTCCCCATCCCTACACTGTTGGGGGCAAATGATGGCACCCTAAGCATCACCAGTGTGTCCAGTGGGGCGGGGGGTCCTACTTGGACAACAGTTGCTGTGATCCTGGTGAGCCAGACACTTCCCATGTGAGAGGGTAATGCATCGGCAAGGACAAAGGTGCTCCTGTCCCCTTCTCCCTGCAAATGCTCACTGCTCAACCCCTGCACTGCTTCCCAAGCCTGGAAAACCCCCGCAGCTAACTGGGCCAGTAGGTGAACAGGTGGATAGGTGGATGCTGACCTCTCTTCCAGGGTCACCCAGAGCCCTCATGGGCTCAGTCTCACCCTTTCTCTTCCCAGCCCTAGGGCTGTGCATTTCTTTAAATTGATACATAAGAACCACACAAACTAAAGCTGTGTGAGTCAGGCGTGGTGGTGCATGCCTATAATTCCAGCATTCTGTGAGGCTGAGGCAGGAGGACTTCAAGTTTGAGCCTAGCCTGGGCAATTTAGTAAGACTGTTTCAAGAAATTACATAAAGGGCTGGGGATGTAGCTCAGGGCAAAGGCCCTGTGTTTAATCCCCAGTACTGTGCACATGCATGCACTGAAATGTCCGCGTCAGAGTAAGTATCCGTATCGCTGCGTTCGTGCATCACGTCTGTGTGGTGAGAACAGCCAGCACCCTCTCCTTGGGGTTTGGAATATGCAGTGGCCATGTTTCCCTGAGTCAGCTTCCTGAGCAGCGGAACACGGGGCTCACCGCTGTGCCGCAGCGCCCCCACTGCCAGATGCGTCCCCTGCTGTAGGGTCCGAGAGCCTACCCTACTCCCGTAGTCCCCTCTGCATTTACCAAAGCCCTTCTCATTACGGTTTCTGCCACACTACTTGCTTGGCTTTCCATTTTCTACTTTTAATGCCGAGTGTCAAGCAGTCATGCTTTTTTCTTTTAAAGCACACACATAATTTCCACACCTTCTTCCAAGCAAGCAAACAGGAAGTGAAAATAAGACCTTGTTGGTTAAAAAACCACAAAAAACCCAGGTATTCAAAACACGAAGCCTGCCTGTTTCCTTAAAATCCTCGGAGATGGGACAAGCGACGGGTGCTTCAGGGGACGATCTGACCACTCCGCAGGACAGCTGCAGACATGTAAATTCCCACAGGGTGCGCCTACCGCTCACTGGCCAGTCATGGTTGGTTCTCTGAATTGTCGCTGTGCGCTGTTGTCATGGGGACACCTGGGGCCACATCCCATAATGCCCACAGCCCTTCCCCAGGGTCTGGCTGCTGGGTGAGAGCTCCACCCCTGAGCTACCCCCAGGCCCCGCCCTCTTTTACTCATCCAGGTCAGTGGTCCTGCACAGACTCATCTTATCCTGCAACTCTCCCCACCAGCCAGCTTCAGGACTCTTTTTATCTCACAGAACTGAAACTCATTCAACAATTACTTCCCGCTCTCCAGCCTCTGGCAATCCCATTCTGTCTCTGTGAATTTGGCCACGCTAGGTACCTCCTCTAAGCAGAACGAGACCTGCCTTATTTTAGTTAACTTAAGGTTCTTTAAAGCATGTCCATGCTGGAGCACTTGTCAGAATCACTTTCCTTTTCAAGGCTGAGTAATATTCCACCGCAAGGACATGCCACCCTTTATCTGTTCACCCCTGATGGGCACCTGGGTTGCTTCACCTTTATGGCTACTGCAAATAATAACCCACGACACCTTGAATCAGACTCCCAGATTCCTGGGCCTCAGCATCTTCAGGACAAGGCCCAAGGATCTGAATTTTAGCAAGCTGCTGCATTCTACAGGAGACGGCAGTGTCTACAGGAGGGTTGTGGAAATGTAAATTCATGCACTGCCTGGGGTTGGCTCGATGTTGGGTTTTCTATGAGGTGCCTCGTAGGTTAGGTTCTCTAGGCGAGCATCCCAGAGGCCACCCTTCCCTGCTCTGTGTGGTCCGTTAAGCGTCTGTCTCTGAATTTGGGGCAAGCCTTTCGGGTGAGTGGGATGAGACGTGGTCACACCTGGGCATTGTTTTGCTTTGCCCAGATGTGACGCCCCCTTTGGGAAGCGGGCTCCCTAATCCTTCCTGCCACTCAGGCCTCTGGAGCCCTGGGAGGGTCTGTCTGCCAGGGAACCCACTCTCGCCAGAAGCCCCGGGGAACAGAGCAAGAACATCACTCTGGTGGGCGCACAACATTTAGCATGGAGTTGAAGCCATTTAAACAAAGCCTGTGCATTTATGCAAATAACACACCACAGGGGGTCGTTTGAGGTTGAAGGAAAAATCCGGGTTGGCATCAGCACTGTGAGGCCAGCGCTTTGGGTGGTTCTCGTGGGCTGTCGGGCTGCTTGGCCTGGATAACAAACACACAGGGCCCACAACGGAACACCAGCGAGGAAAGCAGCGGAAATGAGTACTGTCCTCGCTTCCCGTCTCTCCTACCTGCCCTCCCCTTCATTTCTGGTTTTTGGTTATTTTGAGACAGGGTCTCACAGGCCGGCCTTGAACTCACTATGTAGCCCAGGCTGGACTCAAAGTCACAGCGATCCTCCTGCCTCAGCCTCCTGAGTGCTGGGATTACAGGTGTATGCCATCACGTCCGCTCCCCTTCATTGCTGCAGCTCAGCTTTCGGTCTTTGTTTTTCTTAGGTATTTTTCTTTCCCCCTCTTCTCTCCTCTCCCCATTCCCTGTCAACACTTTCTTTTATTTTCTCCTATCTTTGCTGCTTTAGCTCTGTCAAAGCTGTTTGTTTTGAGTTGAGTTTTGAGGAATGCAGTAAACAAAATGCAGGCTTTCTGCGCTGGGCCGCAATGGGACTGGTTTCCGGATTCCTGGCATTAGTACTGCGCGTCCCTTGGCAGGCGTGAAAGGTAAAAACGAACGCTGAAGTCTAGTTTAGAGTTCATGCTTCTGCAGTCAGGGTTTGGACAACTAGTTAACTGTAATTTCTGAGAAGACTTCGCTGCCTGCGTCTCCTGTGGGATCCCGGGATCCCGGAGCCAATGCAGCCCTCAGGCGCCTGGTAAAACAGCCCTACACAGTGCAGTAGGTTGCACACTAAGCCGAAGATCCACAAGCCAGGCCTAGCACAGCGCCCCTGCAGCGGCACCGGAAAGACGAGATAATGCAGAAAACAAGGTTCTGGGTGGGCGTGGTGGCCCACGCCTGTAATCCCAGCACCAGGCTGAGGCAGGAGCATTGCTGTGAGTTTGAGGCCAGCCTGGGCTACACAGTGAGTCCGAGGACAGCTGGAACTGCCTAGCAAGACCTTGTCTCAAGAGAACAAACAAAGGAACAAAACCCAACCAAACAAACAAAAGGAAGCAAGGTTATAGAGTTCCATATCACCGTGAAGGCCTCTTTGGCAGGGTGTCGGCTGAGCCTGTTTTTGATTAGCTGTAAGTTGTTTCTCACAGTAGAGTTATTTCATCAGCTTGAAAATAAGCGAGTCACACGCAGTTGGGGGGCCGTGCACACCCGCAGAAACAGGTGTGGGAGTGCGTGCTCCCTGAACGAGAGTGCGGGGAGGAGCACGGCAAACACATCTGGGGAACAGGAAAATCCAAACACAAATACGGAAAGCGGATTCCCCCTCTGACCCCTCCCTGGCTGATTCTTGCGTCCTCAAGTACACGTTTGCATGATAAAAGACACCATCGCAATTACAGGACAATTGAAGCTTACCATTGTTGTAAGAGCGAAAATTTCCTACAAATTTTATGTATTCATAAGTTGGAAATTCCTTTGGGTTCAAGCTGCCTCTGAGAAGATGGCAATAAAACTCTAAGTCGTTGTCCGCTGGGCCGTTACAGGAAGAAGAGGAGAGAAAGGAGACGAGGTTACCCAGACTGCAGACTAAACAAGGCTCCCCCTGCAGACCCTGGGGGCCGAGCCCGGGCCTGGCCCGAGTATTTCTCTCATTACGACCGACTTCCGAACCTGGCTTCTAACCTTTGCAGTGCGGTTTTTTTCCTTCCACAGCTCATACATATTCTGCATTCTATACTTGGACCCAATTAGTCTTAATTTGCTCACAGATGTCTGCGGTGGGTGATGCCGGCATTGATGAGTTCCGGTTGTTTCATATGCTATATTAAAATAAAGCTGCTCATACAGAGCCATTCTCTTTAATTTAATCCTTTGGCTTTCCTCTGAAGTAAAATCAGATGTATGACAGGGCAAATTATTCATGGAAAATAGACTGAGGCCTGCAAAAAGCCCGGCGTCCTTGCTACCGCATGCAACTCTGCCTGCTTCATTAAGTGGTGCAGTTCCTGACACAAAGGCTGCCTGCTCTCCAGGTCACCAAATATTTTGATAAAAACTTTAAGAGCCCATACAAGTGAAAAGGAATATAAATAACCAGATGACAGCCTCAGGAGGACAGAATTTGAATTTCTGACCTGATTATTCAATCACCAGTTGGTTACTTGGTATTATACAAACTTAGCATTTTAGTGTCCCCTGAAATAGCAAATTTTTTTTTCTCTGACTCTCCTACCATTTTTTACTAAAAGACTCACATAGAAAAAAAAGATTCTCTTGTCATACATGCAAAACAAGTTATTATCCTTGAGCTCTATGCTTTCAAATTTTCCAAAGAAAAGCTGAATGTCTTACGTATTCCAAACTCCAGTTTTAGCTCTAAACCTAAAATACAGCTCAGAGGATGTTGGAAATATTCTGAGTCATGAGGAAAATTAGTCCGCCCTGCTTAATTCATCCTAGCTTCCTTTCAGAAGTAAAACTCTTTATCTTTTTAGATCTGGTAAACCCAGCAACATGCAACTTACATTTTAGGAACTCTGGGGAGGGGGACTCCGTCAGAAGCATATGAGAAGAAAGCATTTTATAAACTTCGGAATGTTCTTGTTCCGGGAGGAAATTTAACAAATTCTGATCCATGACATCCGACTGCAAAAGAAAATAAAGAACAAAAGTGCACACTCCATGGAAATGACAGATAGAAGTAAGGGGAAAACCTGGATGTTCTTGAAAGTTTAGAACTCGTTCCTGAAACAGGAAGCCTAAGATCCGAATGCCCGTGGGGAGACTCCTGGATTGAAATCTAAACGGTTTTCCGGGGCTGCGGCTGTGGCAGAGAATTTGTGTAGCATGCACGAGGCCCTGGGTCCCATCCCTAGCACCACGAGATAAGTCAGTAAGACAGAAGTATAGAGTTGTCCCTGGCGTCCTCCTGTGGGCACTGAAGTCCATGGACACACAAGTCTCCTAAAAAGACAGTGCAGAATTTTCATGGAACCTATGCAGTCCTCTCGCAGACCTCAGATTCGAATCCTCACTGCAATGTAACGAATGCTCTTAATAGCTCTTACACTTTACTGTTTAGGGGATGACAAGAAAAACATTTAGATGTGTCCAGCATGCATGCAATTTTTTTCCAAACATTTTTAGTCTGTAGTTCGTTGAGTCCCTGGCTGGGGGGCCCAGCGGACACAGAGGGTCCCCTGCATTTGCTCAGATGCTTCCAAGAACTCAGGGCCGAGCCCGCTAGGCACAAGACAGCAGAGAACCCTCTTGCTGGAGGAGCCTTGTTTACCAACACTCTGCATTTCTGCAGGGCAGCGAGGGTGAGGGTCATCTGACCCCGGAGTCGCCAGTCACTCATTCAAATGGCCCAAACATCCACAGGTCCCTTCCTGGACCTTCAGGGTGGCACAGAGCATCCACCGACTTCTTAGACATCGCTAATGGGTGGAGTTGCCCTTTTCCCCTCAGCGCCTGGACGCTGGTATACCAGATACCTGAAAGGCAGAGTCTGGGAACAGACCTGGCGAGAGGAGGGAGATGGCTCAGTCTGCGCCATGCAGGGGCCGCCGGCACGTGGCCGCGGAAGAACTGAAGTTGCCATTTCATTTAATGTTCACTGAAATCTGAATAGCCACGTGTGGCTGGCAGCTACCACAGTGGAGCGGGCAGGGAGGCGCTCACCATGGAGTGGGGAGCCAGGCACATCTCGCCCTGGCTCAGTTTCCCTCAGCAGTCTTACGCCTCCCCTCAAGCTTCAGATGCCACCTGTGAACACCCGACACCTGGGCTCGACCCTCCAGCTGCCGCTCAGAGTCACACACGTCCCCTCGGTCATCGCTTGGCCCCACGTACACCCTGTCCCCAGCCTGGCTTCCCATCTGTCAACCTGGCATCGCCCATGGGTCACCTGGCCACGCCCCACATGCACCCCCAGGTGGCACCCTCGGCTCCTCCCTCTCACAGCTGGACCTCTGCCCCCAACAGCGTCCACACATCACCTGGCTCTCCCCCTCTGACTCTCCTGTCTATTGCCACGGCTCTGCCCGTGCCGGGTCACATCCCCGCTCACCTGGGACAATCTGCCCATCCCAAGAGCCCCACTTAGGGGGACATGAGGCTTGGGGGGACATCTAGACAGAAACTATAACTGCCCTCTCTCCATCCCTTCCCTGATTGTCTTGTTCACACTGACTGCATTATGGGGGTTTAAAGCTGGCTTGCCATTGGGAAGTGGAGTTTGGCTGAAGAGGTGGTCACTGGGGTGAGACCTGAAAGGGTCATCTCCCTCCCGCTGTTCCCTTCTCTCCCTGCTCCCTGCTGCTGCGGCATCAGCAGCTTCTTTCCCGTCATCCCCTTCTGTAACACCACCCTGCTCGGAGCCAGGTGACCATGGACTGAACCTCTACAACTGTGAGCCGAAATAGACCTCTCTTCCTTTTTGTTGTGGGTGTTTTGTCCCAGAGAAGAGAAAGTGACTCAGACAAGGATAGAGCCCAAAGCACTCACTCATGGCCCTACTCCAACCAGTACCACACAGGGAGGGCACAGAGGTGCCAGGCACTGTTTGGGCACCACAGAGCTGGCAAAGCCCCTGCACTCCTGGCCTCAGCATCTCAGTGAATGAGGACTTGGACACAGCAGGCAGTGACTGGAAGGCGGGGGGAGGAAAGGAAGGCCCAAGGACGGTTTAGACGGGTGGCTCCAGTTTTATCTCCATGGACAGCAGCCCTACCAAGCCCTCCCTAAGTCTATGCTGTCATCGCTCAGCCTGCTTCTCTACCTTCCTTCCGAGTTCTTGATTTTATTTTAAGCCCGTTCCCTCTAGCTTTTTTAGCACATGACTAATGTTCACGGATGACAGTCGGCTTTCTTCTTAAAGAGCTTTCAGACACTTTGGAATGATAACTAAGTCGCTCATGGTCTTTTCTTTCAGGCTTCCACTGGAGGCTGCTTCCCCAGGGGGTGCAGCAGGGGATGAGGCTGGGGGCCCCTTGGCCTGGTGGCTCTTGGGGGCAGCCGTAGGCAGGTGGGTTAATCCACAGGGCCCAGAACTGTGCTTGGCTCTGGTATGACTACTATGCCATTTCCATGTACTGAAAATTGCCACAAACAGTGACAAGTTGACAATTTAAACCCTAGTGCTGATCGGAGGGTAAATTACATCTGCAGCTGAACTCTTCCTTGAATGAGCTGAGCTCTGTTGATTAAAATAATAGCAATTAGGGGCAGGGGGGCAGGGCGGTGCCACCTGCAGCAGCTGTATCACATTATCAGCAGCCTCGATTACCTGTTGCAGCTGCAGGAGGAGGCCCTCCCCCGACCTGTCCCAGGCTGCAGTAGGCAGAGTTAGCCCTTTGCTGAGCTGGCCAGGAAGCCCGGCCTGCATTCCACACCCGTCCCTTCGTGTTTCCCCCATGTGAAGCCTTGGGTCCCTGGGCAGAAGCTCTGCTGCAGTAGGACTGGAAGCCTCTGCCTTGAACTAGCAACACCAGCTCAAGGGCACCAGCAGGTGAGGGGGCTTCACAGAAGCAGCTGGAAGGCTGGGTGCAGTGGTGCATGTCTGTCATCCCAGCACTCTGGGAAGCTGAGGCAGGAGGATAGCAAGTTTGAGCTCAACCTGGGCAATTTAGAGAGACCCTATCTCAACCTAAAAAATAAAAAAGGGCTGGAGACATAGCTCAGGGAGACAGCTTGGGTTCGATTTTCAGTGCCCGCATCCTTCCCCCACACACAGAGGGCACACAGGAGCGGGGCATCGGGTGGACACTCAGTCCTGGAACATCCCTGCGGGGCCGGTGCTCTCTGGAGGCGGCTCGCTGGGGGATGCTGGTACCACCCATCAGGAAGGCAGATGGATGCGGCAGCACTTTCCCAGGTCCCCCCTGCAACAGGTGCAGGGATGGTAGCACATTGCTGCGGTGGAATCCGAGGTACGAGAACACCGCGCTGTGACAGAACCTGGGACCGCGGCACGGAGCACAAGGAGTAGTCTCGAGTCTGTCTCCACTACGGAAGAGGACTTCCGTGGTGTCAGGCAAGGGGCAGTGCAGGCAAAGCGTCTGTAATGCAGACATCCACCATCCAAAGCTGCTGGAGGCTGGCCTGATGCTACAAGTGGAAAATTCCACGGCAGGAAGCTCTTTCATGCGCAAAACTCTTAAAAATATTGTACAAAGTTACCTTCAGTCTGTGCCTGTAAGGTGTACAGGAAACATAAATGCATTTTGTGTTGAGACTTGGGTGCCATCCTGAAGGTAGCTCATTATGCAAATACCTAAGCATATGTAAATATATGCAAACATTCCAATAGCTGGAATATCCCAAATCCAAAACACGTCTGGTTCAAAGCATTTTGCATAAGGGATACTTATCTCCTAATTATAGCTTAGTGATTAATTCAAAGTTGGTAAAACTACAAAGACAGTTTTAAAAATCAGGAAAACAGACCCGGTCTGTTGGTGGCACATGCGTGGAAGCTGAAGGTGATGGGAAAGAAGCAATGGAGCTTCTGTGGTCTTGGCCCTGGTTTTTTTTTTTTCTTTCCTTTTTTTTTTTTTCCACCCTGGGACTGAACTTAAGGCCTTTGTACTGAGACACACTCCTGCTCTTTTTAAATTTTGAGATGGGGCACTAAGTTGCCCAGGTGCGGGGCTCAAACTTGCCATCTTCCTGCCTCGGCCTCCCAGAGTGCTGTGGGTAGAAGTGTGTGCCACCACGCCTGGCCTGGCCCTGTTCTAGTTCTTAACCACCGCGATGATTTGCCCACTTGTTCTAGCTCAGCCGTTAAGTTAAATACTGGGCATATGTTTTAAGCGCACATCTGTATGTATGCATATAAAAATCAGAAAGCATAAAAAGTTTTGTATAAATACAGAGACCTGACCTAGACTCTTCTAACCCACGATGCACACCTGCTGGGCATGCCCTGCTCTGGAGCCACCTGAGAAACACCTGGACCAGGTGGGGTCCTCAACAGTGGAGGCAGGCTAGGCTTGTTTTGTTTTGTTTTGTTTTGTTTTTTGAGACAAGGTCTCCCTTTGTTGTTCATGCTGACCTTGAATTCACTACATAGCCCAGGCTGGTCTCAAACTCACAGTGATCCTCCTGCTTCAGCCTCCTGAATGCTGGGATTGCAGGTGTGCACCACCACACCCAGCTCTGCATTTTATGGCCAGGGACTCTATCTTCTCTTTTCTGTGACCTGTTCCCTGCTTGTCCCTGCTGGGGAACTTGGCCCTATATCCCGTGTGGTGTTCTTTCTCCCTGAGGGAGCTTTCCAGGGCTCTGCCATAGACGCACCCTGAAGCCTGCCAGTCTCTCCCGCTCTGTAAAAGCTTGTGCCTTACGTTACTTCCTTCTGGGGAGACTGGGTCATCCATGCGCCTGTTTCTCACTTTCACTGTGTGTCGAGCCTGTGGCCTCTGGAAACACGTGCCCCTCACGATCCTCCTGCCTCGACGGCCTGAGTCGGCTGCAGATGCTGAGAGAGGCTGGCAGCGCTGGGACGGCGCCGGGGAACGGTGCGGACTTGATCGTAAAATCACGTTCCACTTCGAGCTACCTTTCTTTCTTTTCTGTCAAACTAGCAGAAATGTTGGGAGATTTCATCGGAAGGGACATCGCCGTGCCAAAGGCTGCCCCTCAAGTGCCCATCCTGTCTGAGATTCCTGCACTGGCCAGGAAGGGGACCTCAGGCTGCCACACCCTGCCAGCCCTGCAGACGGCAGGCCCTGTGCGGGGTGGGACTCCCACAGGCCTTGCAGCTGGGACCCACAGGGGCTGCCTGTCCCGTCTGCACTGGTCCCGAGGTCTCCCCAGTGGCCCCGTCCACACAGCCTGCCCACTGGCTTCCAGCCCCTGCTTCCTGTCGCCCACAGTCTGGTCCTTCCTGCCTCCTGTCTCCTGGAGAATTCTGTGTGGAGCTGAGGACCAAGCTCCGGAGCCCCGGTGACTGAGTTCAGACTGCGGCCCCGGCCCTGTTGGCTGTGCAATCTTGGGTGAAGGAGGCTACCTCTCTGTGCTGGCTGCCGCTTCCTCACCTGTGACAGGGGTCATGGTGAAGGTCAACAGGAGGGCAAATGTGGCCCGGCCCTACTCTGCCAGCCACCTGTCCTGGCCTTCATGCTCACTAACAGGTGGCCGCGCCCCCTAGTGGTGGCTGCGCCCCCTAGTGGTGCCTGGCGCACGGAAAGTGCTAGGTAAATAAATACCAGTGCTTAGTGGTCCAATGGGTGGAGGTTCAAAAAAACCTGAAAGCCAGGAAGGAAAGGCAAGCTCTCTGTTTTTTTTTTTTTTTTTTTTTTTTTGGCACTGGGGATCGGATCCTGGGCTTTCACAATGAGCTACATCCTCAGCCATTTTTAATTCTTTATTATAAGACAAAGGCTCATGAAGTTGCTAAATTGCCCAGGCTGGGCTCCAATTTGCCATCCTCCTGTCTCAGCCTTCTGGAGAGCTGGGATTACAGGCTGGCACCAGCCCCCAAGGGCCTTGAATGCTGTTTGCTCTGTGGAGAGGTCCTGGGCTCACACTGGGGAATGAGTCAGTACGAACTGAAACAGAGGCGGAGCGGCTGAGCTGCGTTCGAGCTGCACCCCGGCGCCCGAGAGAGAGGAGACGGCTGTTTATCCCACATCTGCACATGCTGCTCCTGGGAGTGGGGGTGTCAGGGGCTGTGGGAATACAGGATGGACCGGCAGGGGCAGGACACAGAAGGCGGGGGAGGGCCCATGAGGGACGCCCAGAGGTGGGTCCTCTGTGGTCCTGCTGTGGATCTGCGAGCTGGAGGTGACCCAGGAGCCAGCAGGGTGTACGCAGAGAAGGGTAAGGCCGGGACGGAGAGAGTGAAGAGGAGGAAGGAAGGCAGGAGGAAGGGCGGGATGAGTGGGGAGGGACACTTGTCTGCCAGGGCCTGTGACACCTCCAGCCGCCCGATCCAGGGCCCACCCTGGCTGCAGAGCTGCCTCTCCTGCCGTCTGCCCAAACCCTCTCCCCACACGCTCTTCCAAGACACAGGCCCCTCAGTGTGTCCCCAGGGGTTGTCCCCGCTGCCAAAGCATACCACCATCAAGCATCACAACCTACCTGCGACCTCAGACATGGCTCCGGGGGACCCCCGACTCACCTCATCACCCCAAGAGATGAGCCATCTCTTGCCCTGTCCTCGGGTCCCCTCTCAGCTGCCCTGGGATGTCTGGGGTGCTCTGAGTTCTGCTGTGCTGTGACACTCATGCCGAGATGACAGGCTGTGCCCCAGTCCCTACTCCGGGCCTGGCCTTGCTGAGATCATGGTGTCTTTCATGCCCGTTCCCGGGTGACACAGAGCTGCACCTGCCCTTCATCAGAGACCCTGAGCCCGGCCCCGTCTGGTCCCCCCGGACTCCTGGCTCCGTGCGCCTCCCTCTGCAGCACCTCCCACCTAAAGGACTCCAGGGAAAGATGACAACGTGCACAGCAAAAGCCACCAGAGCAGCAACTCACCGGCAAGTGCCCGAGGAGCGGTGTGATGCTGTCAGAGACGTACAGGATGCTGCCGTCTGTCGTCACTGCGATGATGAAGCCATCTAATGCCTGCAGAAAATGCAACATCAGGAAGCTCCTTAGCAGTGATTTCGTGGAGGCTCACATCACCGAAGCCAAGGACCCACTTTCTGACATGGGCTTTGTTTTATAAGCCTCAGAATACTTCCCCGCATAGCTTCAGACCCCTTTTCTGTCTTGCACACAGGACAGTTTGCACAGAAATGCCCAGCCTGGGAAAAGCGCTTGCAAACACACTATAGTCTTGGTAGAAAAGTTCAGCCCTCAGCATCACAAATACAATTTAGCCATCGAAATTGCTTCAGTAGGCTTAAGGACAGGAATGCTACTGAGCTGAAGCGGAAATCTCATCATCCCCACTAAGGACATCTGCAATAGCTTATAGTCTCCTCCCCTTACCCAAGATCATGTTGAGTTCAGCAGTAAACATTTATTGCAAATTATAAGACCAAATCGGTGCCTTACAAACAGAAATTGTGCTGGTTGGCCAAGGTGGACCCCTGCCTACACTCACTGCCACAGCAGAGGAGCTGCTGCAGGAACTAACATTATTCCTAGGCTGGGAGGGGGTCCGCTAGCTCCGCTGGATGTGTAAGCATTCCTGAACACTGGAGAAAATTCGTTCAGGTTAAAATAGCTACTGAGTCCCTCTGTCTTCTGGGTGAAATGTCCCTGGCACTTGCACTGTAAAAGGTATAACGTGGACAATGCCTTTGGCAGATGGCAGATGCTTTAGTTGTTTTGGTTTTACAGTTTTTATTGAGATTTATTTTAAGGTGGAAACTTATAATGCTTTTTCCGTAAGACACAGCTCAAAAAAAAGTTGATTTCTGAAAGTCAGATTATGTAACTCAGCTGAGAAAGAGGATGTTCTAAAAACTGGGAGAACCAGGGAGATGCAAGGGGTTAGAAACAAACTCCCCTCACCAGAAAGCCACTCTGCTGGGGAGTAACCCTGTGGGTCCCCAGCGCACACCCGTCACCGATGTTTTCCTACCAGACCATGCAATATCATTGCTCGTAGGTCTGGAAATTTTTCTCCTTTCAGGAGGAAAGTGAAGTACGTACTTAGAGAAAGCACTGTAAACATTTTGTTTGCCTTCAGCTAGATCCTCTGGGTGTTATTGATGCTATACCTGGCCAGGGGATGACATCTTTGCAGTTTGGAGGGTGTGACTGGACACGGGCCACTCACTACATGCAGGGCACCAGGGGTGACATTCCAGGATGGAAGGGCGCCCTTCCACCAGGAAAACTCACACAGGCCAGGTTATCATTTTACACTGATCTACGTGAATCTGAAAACTGAAAACTACACAAACGTATGTTGCTTCGATCTCATCCTTGCAGATCACATTGTGAGCCAGGTGTGGTGGAGCAGATCTGTAATCCCAGCACATGAGAAGCTGAAGCAGGAGGATCATTGCAAGTTTGAGGCCAGCCTGGGCTACAAAGTGAGTTCAAGGCCAGGGTGAACTACGTAGTGAAACCCTGTCTCAACAAACAAACACACACACACACACACACACACAAACAAAAAAACTAAACAGTTTATATCAGTAGCTCTCAACTTAGGGACCTCTGGTGATGTCTGGAGATATTTTTGCTTCTCATGACTGGAGCAGGTGGTGCTGTCACTGGGTAGAGCCCAGAGATGCTACAAAACATCCCATAATGCACAGCACAGTCCCTATCCAAGAATAGGGCCCAAAATGTCTGTCATGCAGAGGTCGAGACACTGGACTCATGTGTGGGTTATGGAGAATGAAAGAAGAGC
>NW_004955470.1:6857780-6859692 GCF_000276665.1 Chinchilla lanigera | reverse complement strand
CTACCACTTTGTTTGTAACTCTGTATTGTCTGTACTGTTCTTTTGCTATTTTGTAAAAGGTTGTCTGTCTGTTAATGTTTTCCTCCTTTTATTTCTAAAATAAAAAAAAAAGGAAGAGCCTTCTTGAGGCAGAAACCACCAACTGTGCTTCCATTTTGTTCTTAATTCTTTTGCTAAATTATATTTTCTTTTATTTTTGAATTTAAATAATTTTTGCATTTGTCTTTTGAGACAGGGTCTCACTATGTAGTTTAGGTCAGCCTTGGACCCACTATGAAACACAGGGTGGCTTTGAACTCATGGGGATCCTCCTGCCTCAGTCTCCTCAGTGCTGGGGTTACAGGTGTGCACTAGTGCGCCCACATAGAAATTTTAACTGATAACACAAAAATATAAAAACTGCATCTATTTATGGGACTCCATGTGACATTTCAATACATATGTAGATAGTACGGTGTTTAAATCTGGTTGAATGTATCTGTCCCCTCAAACAGTTGTCATTTCTTTATGGCAAAACTATTCAAAATCCTTTCGCCTAGCTTTGCAAAGTCACCTTCCCGGGCAACAGTACAACGAGCACTTCTAATTCTCCTCTTGCTGTAACTCACTGTCTGTGGACCGATCTCTTGCCACCTCTCCCTCTGGTCACCCCCACACTGCTCTCCACTCTTCGCGTCCCCCCTGGAGGTGAATTTTTTAAAGGGTGGAGGGCTGTCGATGACATCAGCTGGACCTTTCTGGGAAAAGCAGATTGAAGCGCTAGGAAAAACAAGATGCACAAACCGTCTTTTTGTGCAGCAAGCCCAGGTCCCTCTTGAATTTGTCAAGCAAGTGGGTGTAAAAAGCTGAAGGTATTTATAGACAGAGGCTCTCTTCTGGCCGCTCACTGGCATTTTCCATTGGACGGACAGGAACTGTGCCGAGCCGCGGTGTTGAGCACGCTCGTCCTGGCTTTGGAAGCCTCGCGGTGGCATCTGAGAGCAACGCCACCACGGCCACCGCACCTTGAGCGAGCGCTGTGGCAGGTTAGGTTGGGACAGACATGGCCAAGGGTGCCAACTGGCCCGGAATTTATGCCTGCACATAGCAGAGAAATAAAGCTCCCCTTCCCACCAAACCCCCAATCTGATGGCACTGTCTTGTGTTCTTGGGACGGCCTCCAGGCTGAGAGAATAGATCGCTGTGGGCTTTCTGATTAAATTCAGTAGTATGAACTCCTGCGCCCTGGCCAGCGAGAGCTTTCTGTCCATTGGGGTCAACCTGTCCAAGCGCTGGCGCTTCCACTGTGGCCACAGGGACTGGCTGGCAACCTGGCGTTTTTACTCTTCCAAACTCCACAACTGTGCGGGTCCTCCTGAGTCTGGTTGTGCCTTTCTGAGAGAAGAAGGTAGAGGAAGGAGGGGTTCGCACCTGGAGGCCCCAGGGTTCCTCGGGGGGCAGAACAGGTTCTCTCCTAGATTCTATCCTCGTTGGGACAAAGGGACCTCCTGGGTCCCAGGCACAACGGTTGGTCCTCCTGACCTCTGAAATGGCTCCGAGAAGAGGACAGCACGCACATCTGGACGTGATCCCTGAGATGATGACATCATTTGTGAGGGAGCCCTAGGGTGAGGGTTGGCGTCTCAGGCCACCAGGGAGCAGACGGGAGAGCCCTGGTCACCGATGCCAAGTCTGTGTCGACAGAAGAGGGCCTGTGGGAGTAGCGCCTTGCTCAGTCCCAGATAATTCAAAGGCACCAGCTGGTGGATCTCCGAGCTGGAGCTGTGCTTCAGAGGCCACTGGTTGTGCAGCTGCCTCTCAGCGCATGCTCATTCGACCTGTGTGTCTTCAAGGCGTGCGCACTGCAGCAGGTGTATAAAGACCACAGGGGGCTGGGGATTTAGCTCAGCGGCAAAAGCGCCTGCCTGGCATG
>NW_004955470.1:6765052-6857670 GCF_000276665.1 Chinchilla lanigera | reverse complement strand
ACCACAGGGACCATCCGCACAAATCTGAAAACCTTTTTCTAGAAACTCCAATCTCTTGACTCTTAGTCCTTCCCAGAAATACATTCATGTTTAACTTTATAAAAGTCTGGTTTCCTCAAATTCTTTTGCTACTTTGAAATTCACTGAAAAAGGGAAAAGGCTGTGGGTGCTACCAGCTCTTAAAAAAGAGGCTGATGCCAGGAGGTTATGTGTTTTAAGTACTTTTCCATAAGAATGGAAAGATAAGTCAATGTACATCAAGTAGCACAACGATGCATTAATTCAACATTATAGCTCACAAGCCGCTTTAAATTTAACATACTTAAAATGCACTGCCTCTGCAGAAAGTTCTGTATTTTCTTTAAATATAGTTCCCATGTAACGTTAAGTAGCTTTCATTTTATGCAAATGTTCATTAATGCATTTATATTTCATAATATTTGGACATCTTTATTCAGGCATTTTCTTATTCCAGTACTTTCTGTTTTCTGCAGAATTTATGTAAGTTGAAGTTTACATCAGTCGAGTAAAGGTGCATAGATGAGATATAGAAAGAAGCCACTCTTCCTGCTGAACTGGCCTGTCCCTGCTGTCCTCGGTCAAGAGCCAGGACAGGGTGGGTCTGAGGCTTTCTGTCCTCACGGTTGTACCCATGCCCTCCCAGGCCTCCTGTCAGGTTCGAAGGCAGAGCACCCAGCCGGACACTCTGTAGAGGTGGCATGCTCCTCCCCGTCCGAGGACTGCCACCCATGGATCAGTGCGCAGTGCTAGGAGGGCCACTTCCCTGAAGGTCAGCTCCCGCCAACATGACCTGTAGGTGAAGCGGGCAGCCGGTCCACAGGAGGGAACACGGGCATCTCAGCGCAGCGAGGGCTTGGGCTGAGCGGGAGGCTCAGGTCCCCAGGTTCACTGGAGGCCATGTGAATGTCATAGGAGCTCAAGGCAGAAGCGTAACTTTAAAAGGAGACTTGTATTCCAAATGTGTTTCTATTAAGGGGCAAACATAATCACCGCATCCTAAAGAGGGGACACTGGGCTGGAGGGCAAGTGCGGAACAGTGTGATAGCCCTCCCTCCTTCCCTGTCTGCCTCTGCCACCCCCCCTCCGGGTCCCAGCCCCAAGCCACTGCACCCACAAGCATATGCCAGCTCTTTTTTGTCTTTTTGAGACAGAGTCTCGCTATGCAGTTCAGGCTGGCCTTGAACTCACTTTGTACCCCAGGCTGCTCTCAAACTCACAATGATCCTCCTGCCTCAGCCTCCCGAGTGCTGGATTACAGGTGTGCACCACCACTCCCAGCCTAGCACATGCAGTTTGGTAATTCTTGCTTTTATCACCTAACTCAGGCACAGAAGCGTGCGTATGGCAGGCAGAGCCTCGGACAGTATCTGTTGCCAGCCAGGGTCAAGGCTGGTGGTTTCCTTTGGGTACCAGGGCTTATCAAGGACAAGCATGGACAGCTTAATTTGCATCCCATGAAACTAATCTGAAAGGGCATTCACCTCCAACATCAGCTGAGTGAACTCTTCATTGCTAAGGAATGAAGGCTTCCAGTCTTGCTGAATGTCACAGATTTCCGTCTGTGCCGAGACTTCTAAAAACAAAACGAAACACAAGTAAGCTTTTATGTTCAAGGGCACCGAGAAATTGGACTGAAAACTGACACACGTTTACTTCTGTACGGTTTTGTGTAAGCCTCTGTGCAATTTAATTCGAGAAGCCAACACAAGAAAATACGTTACACTGATTTCCAGGGACTTGGAACTCTGGGTATCACGGGCTTAGAACACTTTTGGTCTTCTCACATCCTTTTAGTGAAGCCTCCAGGAAGACCGCCCCCACACTCAGCCTGGGTGGTGCCTGGCACTTGCGGGTGGCACTGTGCCCTTCCAGTCAGGTAGATGCCACTTGTCAAGGCAAAGGGAACAAAGACTGGGCTGCCGGGCACCTTCTTAAGCTGCTTCTTCATGGTCAAAGCAGAGCAAAACCCTTCAGAGACCTGGGATTTTCAAAATTCCAAGGGCTGCAAGTGTAGCCTCATGGTACAGCTGGTATAGGTCATGTGTTGCATTTGTAAGGCCTTGGGTTTGGTCCCCTGCACCCCAAGAAAGAGAGGAGGGGAAGACAAAGGGGAATAGAGGCGGGGAGGGAAGGAAATGGGAGGAGGAGAAGAAGGAGGAGAAGGAGAAGGAGGAAAGGGGAATAGAGGCGGGGAGGGAAGGAAATGGGAGGAGGAGAAGAAGGAAGAGGAGGAAGACAGGATGAGGAGCAGGAGGAACAACCCTACAAAATTCCAGAAGCGTCTAGGTTTACAGTCAATAACTCACTGTGTCATGCAGGATATAACAGATTTTTCAGCATTTCCACTACTGCTGTAAAAATACACATTGCTTAGTTGTTTTTAAGGACCACCTTTACTCTTCTCAAAGCTTTGTGGGGTTAAACTATATCCATTTTATGTAACCACTGTGTACTGGAGATATCAGTCACATGTGCCAATTGAATAATCATCAGCCTACATAGGACCCCTTATATCGTCCAGCCTATTTGCAATTTTCAAAACATAGTTTACTGTGAAGTTACTGCTGATAAGATTACTACAGATGGCATAAATGTGATGTCTTGTTTATTTGGGATTTTTTCCCTGTTTATTCTACATTTTAAACCAACACTTTTCTCCACCTTACGTGGCAAGAGGCCTCTTTAAAGATTTTTTTTTGTTTTGTTTTTTGGTTTTTTTCTGGTACTGGGAATCGAACTCACGACCTTGCGTTTGCCAGGCAGGCACTGTGCCGCTGAGCTAAATCCCCAGCCCCTATAGATTACTTTTTCAATGTTTAAAAAATTATAAAACTACATGGCTTATACTCTAGAGAATAAAACTAGCCTGTTGAAAACTTCCTGGAGAAATGCAAACTGTTTAGGCAGCTAATCTATCCATCTATTCAGGAGAAAGATTTCAAGGCTCTCTCCTTTGCATTTTTTCTTTTTCTTTTTTCAGCCCTGAAGATAGAATCCAGGGCCTCATGCATGCTAAGTGCCCACTCTGGGACCAGGCCACATGCCCGGCCCTGCATCCCTGTTTTTGGCAATCTCTTTTAGGTGGGGCAAAATGATGAATCCTGCTGTGTGGGTGAATGACACTGAGTGAATTCTGCAGGTTCTCATAAACAAGCAGGAGGGAAGGGCCTCGTTACACACCTGACAGCTCTTCCCCTTCTGCCCGTCATCTAAGGTTTCTGCCAGTGCCCGGTGGTACTGGGGAGTTTGCTTCCTTCCAGTGTTTGAAAGAATAACACTCAGCTGTTCTGAAAGATTGGATTTATTGTTCTTTATGGCTTTTAAAGGAATACAAAAGTGCTGCTAAGAGCTTTGGCAGTTGAATTTGGGAAGAAATCCAGGAGAGGAAACCATGCTGGCCATCAGGCAGTCAATAGTACTGACCAGGGCCGACTTACGAGGGTCGGTGTGTGTGGCTGCCCCACAGCGCTGGGCGCCATGATGCCTGTGGTGAAATGCATGCTGGGAAGCAGAGACAGGCACCCCGCATGCATCACGGCCAGTGCACACCCTGGGGTGTTGCCCAGGCAGGAGACAGAGGGTGAAACTCACGGGTCTTAATGCATGGCTGCCACACTTTGACCATTTAGAAAAGAGATAGAGCCCATAAACATCTTCTCCCTTCTTCCCAACACAAGTGAGATGCAGTAAGGCCCAGTTTGCTTCAAACACTCTGACCCATCCTTCTTGCCGCTTCCTGAAGCAGTTCTGGAAGTCCTCTTTCTTAAGTGTCCTTAGTTCTGCTACTGTGGTTGCCACAAATGTCCCAAACTGATTCCAAATGTTTACCTTTCATGGTCATTTTGACTTTGGGGAGGAGGCAGAAGTCCATGGTGCCAGATCCAGTGACTAGGCAGGGACACAGCGTCACAGTTTATGAGCCGCCTTTTTGTTGGACGGCACTTGGAAGTGGCACTCACTGTATTTTTGTTCACACCTCGTAAAGACACTCAGGACAGAGGACATCCAGACCTGCTTCAGAAGGTGGCAAGAATGATGGGAAAGGTATCTTTAAAGTGAGGGGAGTATTCTGAGGGGATTCTAGCAATGTGTCTTATGGTAATCAATTAAAAATTAAAAAAAAACTCATTGTAGTTTTTGATCACACCTTGTACACTCATCTGAAAAAACTCCTGTGACCAGTAGCATTGAACTGTAGATAGTCCAGGAGAGGAGTCTCTCCAGCAGCCCAAATTTCATTTAGGTAGAGGTCCATTCAACTTGGTGAAGGGACATGAAGAAGCCATTGCTTAGACCTAAGTAACTTGTGGATCACTCTGTGATGGCTCAAGATCAGCTCAACAGTCCTGAGAGCAGCCTCGCATTCACTGTGAATTTCAACAATCTGATTACAGCCCTGAAAGTTAAGGGTCAATCTGCAGTATATCAAAAAGATGTAAGGTGGATAAGATGTCTCAAAGCAAACAAAAAATGTTACTAGAATCACACCTCCACCGGCGTCTGACAGGACCAATTTCCTAAGCTGCAGGGCGGATAGAGTGACTTCTAAGTAGCAAGGAAGGAGGAACAGCCAGGGCCATTTCTATAGGAAAGCATTACAGCTGAGAGCCAGCCACCCAGCTTCTACTCTCGTGGAGCTTGAAGTTGTGGAGTGCTCATCCACAATTGCTCCCTGTGTGTCTGAACGAGGGGCGGGGCATCTTGCATGTGGTCAAAGATAAGTCAAAAAATGGGCAGAAACCCAGCCACAGGGGTGGGTAAATACTGCCCGACCAAGGGACGTTCCTCTGTGTTCTGCAGCCTTCCCTTCCCTCCTGCTAGGCACGAATGCAGACACCGGAGAGGCTGGAGGAAGAATGGGATTTGACAGTGGGACAAAGTTCCATCGAATCAGCTCGCTATTCACACAGGAAAGAGATGATGTGTGGGCATCCGGGTCCCGTAGGCCCAGCATTCAGATAGATGTGGATGGCCATGTCCAATTTCCTAAAATTTGCATAATACAGGAGTTTCTCTGTTATAAGAAAAACTGCTGACACAAAACCTCACTACAAAGAAACATGGTCAGACTGTTGATTTGGACTACCTCTAAGAGAATAAATATGCATTCCAGGGTCCAGCTATATGCCCCAAGCAAAGAAAAAGGGGTGCTGGAAAGATTACTGGGGAAAGAGCTAAATAATTATAACCTTCTGGCCCTTCTGGTCTACCTTGAGCCTGAAGGCAGAAAGCAAACGCAGCTTCTTAACCCTGGCAGCACGCTGGAGTCACCCGGGGCACTTCAGAAATACCAGTGTCCGGTGTCAGGTCTGCCCCGATGGTCTGCTGATCCACAGGGCTCCCCGCCACCACAAAAGGCCCGGATTTGGAGTGCTGGCCCACTTCTGGGTAAATACTTCTACCGAGGCTCACTTCGAGCTACCATATTGATGCAAGTGGCTTGCAAAACTGAAAATGTAGCAATTGTCCCTGGAGCTGGCAGGAGCTGGCTCCCGCACACTGCCCCTCACCCTCAAGAGATTTGGAGGCGTTGGTCTGTGGGGCTTTACCGAGCTCTATGATTTCTCCAAAAGTTGCTTGGATGGTTCTAGCGGGCAGCCACAGTTGAGGACCAGCAGCATAAATGGAGGTAACAATGCAGCTCCGAGGTAACAGTCTTTGAGAGCCCCCCCCACCTCTTCTGCAGAAGGGGCATAAAAATAGGTCTGCTGGGCTTAGAGTCCCCATCTTCCTAGCTGCCCAGCTGGGGTTAATGACTCAATCTCCTGTTCCTCCATGTGTCACCTGTGCAATGGGACGGACCCACAGGGCTGCTCTGACTCTCAGGGGAGTTCTGACACAGAGCCCCTAGCACAATGTTGGGCTCACAGGGGCACCAGCTAAATGCTGAGTCAGGATTCTCCACCCTGTGTGCTCGTGGGGCTCATGTCTATGTGGATGATGTGGGGAATGAGTGCAGGATGTGATCAAAATGTGCGGTGAATGTTTCTATTGAAATTCATCACAGTGAACGTATCAATTGCCATGAATCCCCTCAAAGTACTCCTCCTCACTTCAAGCAGACATAGTTCATCTTTCTTGCCACTTTCTGAAGCAAGTCTGGATATCCTCTTTCCTGAGGGTCTTTCTAAGGCATGATAAAAAATGTAGCAACAGCTGCTGCCTAAACCATCTAACTGAAAGGCAGGCTCGTAGAAACATGACACCGTGTTCTCATCCACCTTATTCACTAGATCTGGCAGCGTGTGACTTCTGGCTCTTCCCCAAAGTCAAAATGACCATGAAAGGTAAATATTTTGAATCAATTGAGGACATCGAGGCAACCATGACATCGCAAGTGAAGACACTCAGGAAAGAAGACTTCCAGAACTGCCTCGGAAAGTGGCAAGAATGATGGGATCAGTGTGCTCCAAGTGAGGAGAAGAGTTCTGAGGGGGATTCAGG
This sequence comes from Chinchilla lanigera, assembly GCF_000276665.1. Taxonomy (NCBI): domain Eukaryota; kingdom Metazoa; phylum Chordata; class Mammalia; order Rodentia; family Chinchillidae; genus Chinchilla; species Chinchilla lanigera. The sequence continues at coordinate 6,851,205 of NW_004955470.1, read as the reverse complement.
GCAATGTGCCTTTTACTGCAATACATTAAAAAACAGAAACATTGGCTGTATGTTTTGGTCATATCACGCATTTGTTTTTTGCTTTAAACCAAGGGATTTTCCGCCTGCTTTTGAATGTGGAGTCACAGGGTGCAGGAGACGCTGGGGACCCCACTTGCTGTGAAATGGGTTGTGCACAGCCGGCCTTGCCTGCAGAAGCGGGTGAGACCACCCAAGCCTTCCTGGTACGAGTGGGCTGAGCGGCTGCTGACCTGGCCTGGCCGGGTTCCCGATTTGACAGTTCTGTAATTCCACAGTGGACAGAGCCCCGCATAAATGTCACACTGATGAACTTGATCCCAGCTGTCCTATTTAACAGCTGTCCTGCTTCTCGGTGGCACTGACCTACTTTGAGTCATTTGCACAAAATATCTTGGCCATCAAACCAACCTGCTACTTCACTTGGCCAAATCATCATTTAGGAAAAGTAGCATTTTGATGAAATTACCAGGGCAATTAAGTACTGCTAATGCTTTACTCCAATCCTGCTCTTGACTGGTCTTCCCTGACTTTTAACAAAAGCAATTAACATGCTCTTTCCTCTCCCCTGGACAGTACTAGAAAAACAAGAGGAGGATCCATCATCCTTGTTCCATTCTTAACAGGTGTACACAATTATCAAGGAAATAATAAAAGAATAACAAGTATAATGAAACTTCCCAATTCCCAGCAGTGCCCTCTTGCATGAAATCCTGTCTCAGAAAACGTTCAGGGCAACAGCAGCATTACCGTCAGCACAGAAGAACTGTAATTACTTCCTCAATAATTCTGACATTTTGACTATTATGTTTGGTGTCTTGGTTAAGGCAAAAAGAATTCTTATCTTTCTGCTTGTTAATAGCTCCCAAATGCTCTCAAATATTCTTCAGCATTTAAACATTTTTTTTGTACTAAGCAAGGTGAGTGGCAGGGTAGGCGAGATCAGGACAGTGAGGTGAAAGGGTTCAAAGAGAGTAAAAAGGAAATGGGGGATCTGAGAAGGACACAAGTTCAAGGCTGGCTTCAGGGGAAGCTTTGTGTGATGGGACAGTATCTACCCAGGAACATGAACGAGCCAGAGGGCTGGAAGAATATGGAAGATTCTCACAGGCATTACAGGCAAAATGCATTCTTCCAGCTGTCAGACCCTAAGAGGCAAAACCTTCCTATGGTAGAGGAAGTCAGAATAGACGTGCCATTTGGTAAAAGCAAAAGTGGATAGGAAAGGAAAACCCTGGGAAGCTTGCAATTTTTTTTTTTTTTTTTTTGGCACCAGGAATTGAACTCAGGACCTTGTGCTTGCCAGGCAGGTGTGTGCTGCCGAGCTAACTCCTCAGCCTGAAGCTTCCATTTCTTGACCTGGATTTTTGTTGTTGTTGTTTTTGAGTGTGTGGGGGAGAAAAATGGAGGTTGAACCCTGGGTCTTCACACTGAGCTACCTCCCAGCCATTTTTTATTTTTTCTCTTGAGACAGGGTCTTGCTAAGTTGCCCAGGCTGGGCTTGAACCTTTGATCCTTTTGCCTCAGCCTCCCAGAGTGCTGGGATTATAGGCATGCCCAGCCGTGCTGGTTTTGACTTGGGTTTTAATGCTTCCCTGCCCCAGGGATTCTTGACAAAGACCCACCCACTGGGAATGCCACCTGTTCCAGCTAGAGCTGTTCTGAAGTCCACTGGCTAAGTAGATAAGCTGGGAGGGCAGTGTCCTTGCCCCAGCTTGTTGGGCATAAGGCTGCCATGGAGGGTGGGGGCCTTGGAAAGGGAAGCCCAGGAGTAACAGGGGAGAGTGTCCAGGAGGCCTGGCCTGACGATGCTACCTACAGGAAAGCGGGGGCGGGGGCAGAAAAGAGAGCAGTGTGGCCTTTACCATTGTGTTTCTGCAGGAAGCCGATGACCTTCTCCAGCACGGTGGTCTTGTCCATCTTGCGCGTGTTCCCGGGCAGCATGGAGCTGAGCTCTTTGATGAGCACATTGAACTGGTCCCGACGCTTCTTCTCAGACTTGTTTCTCGAAGCTCTGGAAACACAGGTGCTTCATTAAGGCCTTGAAGAAAACAGGTGCTTTCTGTCTGCACTCCTTCTACCCAGCTCGCCTTAGCAAAGATTTTCAGGAAGGGACATCTGCCAGGTATCAGAGCTGAGCAGTGGGGAACAAAAATGTGCTAGACTTACAGACCCAGGGCTGAGGGATTTGGCCCTGTGTGCAGCTGTCGCATTGCTGAGAGGGGCGACAGAACTTTTAAAATGTGGAACAAACTCAAATGCTTATCAGTAGGTTGAAAAGGCCACACTGAAAAAGCCATGTACTATTTCATCCCAACTATATGGTGTGAGCAAAAAAACAGTCCATGTTTAAATTAAAAATAATAAGATTTATTACAGGAAAAGGCACATCACCATGAATCCCCCTCAAAACCCTCCTCCACTGCAAATACACTTATCCCATTGTTTTTGCCCCTTTCTGAAGCAGCTCTGCAAGTCCTCTTTCATGAGTGTCTTTACCAGATGTGATAAAAAAAATACAGAGAATGCTGCTGTGTCACCTAATGGAAAGGCAGCCTTGTGAACACATGACGCTGTGAAGAAGATATCCATCTTATTCACTGGATCTGGCACCGTACGACTTCTAGCTCTTCCCCAAAGTCAAAATGACCATGATAGGTAGATGCTTTAAATCAATTCAGAACCTCAAGGCAGCCACAACAGTGCAACTGAAGACTGGCTGTGCATCCACAGGGCACAGGGTATGCGGGAAATCTCTGTACCTATCATTCAATTTTGCAGTGACCCTTAAGTACTCTAATAAAGTATGAAGTCTATGTAAAAAAAGTGTCATCCCACCTTTAGAAGAGATGAAAGTGAAGTGGCTTAGTTTGAGGGGAGGGACCTTCCTTAGGTGCCTCTAAGGAACCTCAAGGTCCACAGGCATCAGGCAGGGAGTCAGAGCTCTAACACAACTGAACCAGACCCAGTGATGGAGGAGGCACCGGAGGCAGTGCTGCTCACGGACCATGGTTCTTAGCAACACATTAAATCCACTTTGTCAATCACCAGCCTATTCTGAGGGGACCCAGGGCTGAAAAAGCTGTCCCACTCCTCCTGAGTACGCCCAAGATGGACTTGTCCTAGAAAACCAGCCCCAGAAGAGGGAACGGGGACCACCATGGTAGAGCTGCCTACAGGGTCAGTCTGCTAGTCAGGCAGCTCAGGCCCTACAGTCAAGGTTTTTGGGGAGCTGACTCCTCCTAGGGGGATGCTGGCCAGTGTGCGGTCAGGATGGCAGATGCAGGTGACTGTGGTTGTCCTCCTTTGGGGCAGGAATCCATGTCTATAAGCATCGGTATCAGGGAAGACCCTGCTTCCCCAAACAGCCCTTAGGAACAAGGGATACACCACAATATTCTTTACCTAAATATCACAATGGGTGTTTCTGCTGCTTGCTTCTGACCATAACACAGCGTGTCTTTATTTCAATACACCCATTTACAAACCCTCTTACACTGGCTTCTGTCACTCTAAGCTGTTTCCTGATCATGTATGAGCAGTTGTTCAAAGCCCACCACAAGTGCATGGTCACTAGTCTCTCCTGAGGGTCTGCCTTTTCTCTTCTCTTCTGCTTTCTTCCTACTGGTTCTTGGGTTTGGGATTGAGGGGTTTCTGCAAAGGCTTTGCTTCTAGCCAAGCTGCTTCACATCACAGGCTGTGGCAGGTGTGGCGGGGAGCTGCTGAGGCCCTCACTGCTAGCTCAGGGTAAAAGGTACAGTATTCAAAGAGAAGAGAGAGAAGAAAGGAACCTTTCACTTTCTGAGCGACTGTCTATGCATTATAAATAATTTTTTGGCCTAGATTTTAAAGAGTGACATGCAACCTCCTTAGCCAAAAAAAGCTCTGTTCCTGTCCTAGTTTGCCTATTATAAATTATTTGTGAGCTGATAACACCCAGCTCATTATTGCTCTGTTCTTGGCTTCAATGGGTGCAATGACAACCAACATGGCCTGGCAGAGAATTCGATGAAGCTCCTATCATTAGCGACAGAAACACAAGCTTGTTTCCATCAGCCTCCGCCTGGGACGCACCGTGGAACCCACTGGAAATCGGTCAATGTCAGTTGGATCCGCAGCTCTGAGTTAAAGGAAGCCAAGAGCCTGGGCTGACCTTATTTCCAATAATGAGGTCTGCTCATGCCAGTGCTGAGGGGACAACAGGTTGAAAGGCGCTTAAACAACCAGCTTGTGGGATTTTTTTTTTTTTTTTTAAAAAGGCATCATTTGTGTTCTGGAAAATTCATCCCCTTTAAGGGTACAGTTTGGTGAATTCTGGTAATTACACAAACCCCACCAAAGCAAGATATACAATTCCTTTCCTCTAAAGGGCCTCTGCCTGCCTCTTGTTGATTCCAACTGCAGCTACCTAGTGCTGCCTTCTCTAGAATTTCACATAAATGGAATCACATATGTATAATCTTTGACTATCTTTTACATGAAGCTTTTAAGATTCATCCACTTGTTGCACATACTAATATTTCGTTTGCTTTTCTGCTGATCAGTATCCCATGTGTGAATATGCTGCAACTCTTTGGTGGTTTCTTGCTGAGAGGATTAACGAGTATGTATGCGTGTGTTGCTGCATAGACAGGCATTCCCTTCTCTGGGGTAAATACAGAGGCACGACGTTGCTCAGACACGTGCTCAGTGTGTGTTTGATATCCAAGACGCTGCCACCCTGTCACACAAAGTTGGCTATGGCTGGTTTTCATTCTGACAGACAATAGATGAGAGTCCAGATTGTAACAATCCTTGTCAACACTTGGGACTGTTGTCCTGCATTCTTTAGCCATTGAAGTGTTGTCTTACAGTGGTTTGAATTTTCCTTTTTCTGATGACCAGCAATATTGAACATCTTTTTGCACAATTAATAGCCGTTCATATATCTCCTTTTGTGAATTGTATGTGAAAATCTTCTGCCTATTTTTTAACTGGGTTGTTTGTCTCCTACTTGAGGTTTTTTTTTTTTTTTTTTTTTTTTAATTTTTGCACTGGGAATTGAACTCAGAACCTTGTGCTTGCCAGGCAGGCACTTGTACCACTGAGCTATATCCCCGGCCCTCCTACTTGAGTTTAAGACAGAGGAAAAAGAGGAAGAAAGGAAGGCAGGGAGGAAGGAAGAAAGAGAGCATGCTTGTGTGTTAAACACACAGCCTTGTAAACCTCACCCTGATTTTTTTTTCTTTTTGTCTTTTTTGAGACAGGATTTTGCTATGCAGTCCAGACTGGCCTTGAACTCACTTTGTAGCCCAGGCTGGCCTTGAACTCACAGCAATCCTCCTGCCTCAACCTTCCCGGTGCTGGGATCACAGGTGTGTGCCACCACGCCCAGCCCACCCTTTGATTTTTGAAGGCAGGGGTCACACTTTGCTGAAGTGCCCATCACTGGGGGTCTTGGGAAGGCTGGCACTGGTTGTGTGGATACCATCTGTAACAATATATATACAATGCAGTTAGAAACAGAAAAGTTAAGGGAGCGATTTCCTTCCTTTCATTCAACTACAAACCCAACAGCACTCTAATAATTGCCCACGTTTGTGCTCAGGAGGTCATGATGTCATCCATACCAGTAAATGACAGAATGGGAGCCAGCTGGAGTTAGAAGTGTCTGACCACAATGGGAGGCACCTGAGTTAGCAGTGCCTGACCCTTTAAATACTGGAAGCCTGAATTGTGTGAGTACTCCCTGAGGGTTGCTGTCCTTCCGTTTGCCCTTCACCCTGTTCCTGGTGCTACTGTCTCGTGGTCTTCAATAAACATAGCTACTTACTACTTATTACAAGGTGTATGCTTGGCATTTCTTTCCTTATGGTGCACAAGAAGCTGGACTATTTTTGGCCCATTCAAACTGTTATATATATTATATATGTGTTTTATTTTTATAATCACATAATTATGCAAAGTCAATATAGAGTTTAAAAAATCTGACAAACAAAATAAGAAATCTAGAACATTATTATTTTTAATCACTACTGTCCTATCATACATTCTAGTACCACTTTTCCTAATGTTTGGGGCTGCAAACTGACTGAGCCTTCCCTTGTGTTATTTTTAATACTTTCTGTAGAATGGCAAGATTGTTAAATTAGCTGGATTTCTTCTAGCATGGTTCACCTAGATTTGTTTTTTACTGTTCATATAAAAGTTCCTCTCAGCTTAACAACTCATTTCTTATGAGGTTTTCTGGAGGGTGTGTTTGGTTCTGTGCATGTGCTATTTCTAGCTCAGCAGCTAGCCCGGGGAGCACCCCACCCTTTTGTTCACTCCAGCTCAGTGAAGCTCAGGCAGACTCTCCTGGGCCTCACCCCTACCCCCACTTAAATACCGTCCCACCACAATAATCCTGAGGATGGGGGGAGAGATTAATGATTAATGGGGCACATCAGTGCTTCACTCTGATCACTTTCTTGGGGTCTAAGATATGGTTGAATTGCTTAATGAGATATAAAGTGGGCAGGCCACTGGTGGGAGGGAGAGGTAGACATTGTGCTGAGAGCCCCCCATCCCCATCTATAGAGACAGGAGCACAGTGATGGCCAGGGCTCCATGCCTGCAGTTCCCTGCTTTTGTGAGGCTCCCTACTTCTTTGGTGAAGAACACACGAAGATATAGAAGCGGCACATCCAAACAGAAGGTCTTGAGACCTCGAATTCATATTTTCTAGAAGATTTTACCCCTGAACAAATATTTTTCTGATAGTTTTTTCGGAAGCATTGTTTCTTTTTACTTAAAAATCTCTCCTTCAAAGGAGAAGATCTCTATGTACCATCCTCCTATTCGCTGTTCCTTAGGCTGCTAACCTGCGACGTAATCTCTGGAGACCCGTGCCAGAATGAGAATCACAGCCCGTGGTATTTTATCCATGCTTTTTATTAAAACATTCACCATAGTGCATTACAGCGTGTGTCAATGTCTATCTCCTTACTCCATTAAGACATAAAGCCAGGAACTCTGTCCTCTAAATTCCTATCCGTTTCTTTACTATAAATTGTCACTGACTTTTAACATGCTGGAAGAATAAGGGAATAGCCTACCTCCAAGTTTCTCTAACTGGTTCACCAGAAACTTTTTTTTTTTTTTTTTTTTGCATTAAGAACCAAGTAAGTTTACACTGGAAGCAGGAGTCTAACAGAAAGCAAAGAGCTGAAAGGAACGCGGTGTTAGAGGAGCTGCACACCCTGCCCGGTGACGGGGAGAACCTCCCACCCTGCGGACAGTCCACGCTCAGTCCTCCTTGCCGCCGTCATCCCGGCCGAGCCTGCAGAACGCGCCGGGCGCCAGGCCCTCCATGCGGGGCCCCAGCCTGCGCAGGTCGCTCAGGCACGCGCCCAGCTCCTCCAGCACCCGGGCCTGCGGCCGCAGGTAGTGGCGCAGCAGGAAGGCGCACAGGTGGGGGTCGCCCCTGCCGGCCGCCAGGCGGCGCAGCTCCTGGAGGCTCTGGCGCAGGGTGTCCTCCAGGTGGAAGGCGCACTCCACGGCCTGCGCGCCGCCGCGCCAGTCGTCGCTGCGGGGCTGCGCGATGTGGCGGAGGACGACGCTGCCGCCGCGCTCCGTCTGCATGCGCATGAGCTGCTCCGCCAGCTCCCGCCACTGGTGCGAGCGGCGCAGGAAGTAGCGCGCCAGCGGCTGCAGGCCCACGTCGAAGCGCTCGCAGTAGACGGCCATGGACAGGTACATGTGGGAGGCGTGGAGCTGCAGCTGGGCCTGCACGTTGACCGCGGCCTCGCACTCGGCGTGGTAGTTCTGGCGGACGCGCGAGGGCGCGGCGGCCATGGCGGGCGCAGCGAGGGCGACGAAGGCGAGGACGGTGAGGGCCGCGAAGTGGGCGCGAGCAGGGAGGCGGCGAGGTCCTTGTGGTGCCCCCAGGGTGGCCGAGGCAGCGGCCAAGGTCTGCGTCCGGGCAGAGGCTGAGGCGAAGTGAGCGTCTGAGGCAAGGCAGAGAAAGAACGTTCCAGAAGTAGGCGGACCGGAAGTAGAAGCTCCCAGAAGCAGCCTGGGCCGGAAATGGCAGCTCCAAGAAGCAGGCGAGTGGGAAGTGGTATATATGCGATTTACCAAAGTTACGTTGACGGGTCTTGCGTCTGTTTTTCCAGGGGATATGGGTCTTTAGTTTTCTTTTCTCATACTGTTTTTGTCAGGACAAAGCTGGTTGGAAAGTACTTCCTTCTCAAAGACTGCATAAAACGGTGATTTTCTTTCACTCTTTGGCACAATTCACCAATGCAATAATCTGAGTTTGGAGGTTTCCTGTTCGGGTTTTTAACTACAATTCATTAGATATAGGGCTCTTGATGCTATTTTATGTTAGGTGAGTTTGGTAGTTTATGGCCTTTAACAAGCCCATCTGACCTAAGTTCTTGAATTTATGTGGATGCAACTGATCAGAGCATTTTTTAATGGTCCTTTTAATGTATTAGAGTTATGTAGTGATATCTCCTGTGCCATTCTTGCATTGGCAATTTTTGTCTTTTTCATCTCTCTAAATAGGTCTATCAATTTATTTTTTCAAAGAACCTTTTTTTGTTTCGATTTTTCCATTTTCAGTCCTATTGATTTATGTCCTTTTGTCTATTATTTGAATTCTTATTCTTGCTGTGAGTTTATTTTGCTCTTTCATTTTTAGTTTTTTAAGGTGGAAGTTTGGTCATTGATTTGAAATCTTTTTTCTAATATGGGCATTTAATACTGTAAATTCCATCTACGCACTGCATTAGTTGTGGTCCACAAATTTTAAAATGTATTTTCACTTTCATTCAGTTAAGAAATGTTTGAAAATATTTCTTGAAGCTTTCTCTTTGGTCTAAGGATGACTTAAAAGTTTGTTGTTGAATTTCCAAGTTTTGGAGATTTTTTTCCCTGCTATCTTCTTGCTTCTCATTTAATTTTGGTTCATTTATATTTCTGTACATTTGTTTTATGAAACAACAATTGTTCTATCTTGGTAAATGTTCTTGGTAAATTGTTCTATCTTGGTAAATGTTCAAAATTGTACTTGAAAATCTGGGTATTCTGATATTGTTGACTGGACTGTTCTCTATATTGAGATTCTGTTGGTTTGCAGATGTTCTATATCCTTGCTGAATTTTGTTCTACTTCTTCTAAGGGGTATATTAAAGATACATCTCACATCTTCAGGCTGTGCTTCATGTATTTTGCGGCTGTTTTTAGGTGTACATCCAGGTAGACTTGTTTGTCTTGTTAAGTCAATCTTCTAGCATTATCTATTACTACTCCCTGTACTTTGCTCTACAGCCTGCTTTTTTATAGTAACAGCTTTTCTGGCTTTCTTTTAATTACTACTTGCGTGGTAAATAATTTTCTATAGCATTATTATTATTATTTTTGCCTTTTTGAGCCAAGTCTAACTATCTAGTATAGGCTGGCCACTATGTAGCCCAGGCTGGCCTTGAACTTGCACTGATCCTCCTGCCTCAGCCTTCTGAGTGCTGGGATCACAGGTGTGATCCCCCCAGCTATAGCTTCACTTTTAACCTACCTCTGTTATGATATTTCAGGCGAGTGTGTTGTAACAGCATGTATGTAGGCCATTTAAAAAACCCACTTTGACAATTTCTTTTAGTTGGCATATTTATACCATTTACATTTAATGTATTTGTATATTTGGGCTTAAAGAATAGCATTTTATAATCTGATTTCTGTTTGTTCACTGTTTGTGTTTTGGTTGTTCCTATTTCCATTTTCTTGTCTTTTTTGGGTAATTTAAACTTTTTTTAGTATTTCATTTTATCTGACTTTCCCCATCTTTATTCAGTGTTCATATTAACTGCAGGGCTTATAATACACAAAACTTCTCTTTTCAGAGCCCACTTAGAGTATTTTGCTATTTCTGTTATTTTTCTTTGAGTCCTCATAATCTAAATCTTCACTTTACTTTCATTCCTGAAGGATATTCTCACTAGGTATAGAGTTCTGGGTTAACAGTTCCTTTCTTTTAACATTTAAAAAATATTGTGCTAGCAATAGAAGGCTTTCGTGGTTTCTGGTGAGGAATCCACAGTGCTGTTTAGGCCACTCCCATATGACTAGTCCTCCACCCTGACTGGTGGTTTCTGCTCAAGTTCAGACCTGAAAGTCTGCTCATGGTCAGAGCTATGCATACCTCACTTGGGGGTCAGCCAAGGAGTTAACAACAAACTTCACAGGGTCTCTTCCTTCTATGAGAGCTTCCCCAAACTTCTGCTTCCCAGGGCTCCCTTTCAATCCTTTGGCCCAAAAGCTCTTTATTTAGCCTGCTCTCTCTATCTCATGCTTCCTGCATCTACACCTTTATTTTGGGCTAAGTGGTAGGAAGATACAAAGAGAGGGGAAGAAAAACAATAGGGTTTCACCACCCTCTTAGAACTGCAGCAACTTGGATTAGAGAGGGGTTTTCCTCCACCAGCACTTGAGGTCCCATATGGGTCCCCATTGCCACTGTCTACCTGTGCTCCTGGTGTTAGAGAGTTGCTTAGGGGTGCAGGAATATGGAGAAAAGGACAAAACACCGCAGATTTCCCCTTACTCAATCTGAGCATCAGGAGACCCTGTTTCCCTCTCAACCAGCCAATCCTAGTGGGCTTCTCCTGGTCCTTTCTCTGCCCTTGCAGGTGCTCATTTCTGGCTGTGGCTGCTCTGAATCTAGGCTGGGGCACACTGGAAGCTAGGGCACACTGGAAGGGAACAGGTAATCAACTCACTGCTTTTTTTAGTGGGGCTTCAAAACCTGGTGCTTTTCAATCTGCTCCATATTATGTATGCTTCAGGGACTTTGAAAAGCTGTTCCCTGTATTCTGCCTAGATTTATAAGCACATTCAGTTTGGTGGACAGGAGGAAGCAGCTGACTTCATGTTATCCAAACCCAGAAATCCTTTGTCCTTTTCCATACCCCTTTTAAGAGGGCTATAAAAAACCCAGTAGAATCAGAAGGTTCATAGATTCCACAAGCATGGTGGCAGAGGCTGTGCAGACGACCCTTCTTCAGGAAAGAGTAGTGATAAGCAGGGCAGTAGTTCCAAGAGACATCTAGGGAGCACTTTTGGGAAATTTTTGCAGAACATAAGTGTGTCATTCTGGCATGAGCTGACTTTTAAAAAAATGTCATAAGGAAGCAGTCATGATAAACCTTCACTGTAGTTTGCCCAGCTTATAATAAACCCAGCTCTGGGAGGCCCAGTGCTGCACCCTAGCAGTGAAGGTGCCTGCTTTCAATCCCGGAAGTGTTGGGATGGGTTGTAATACAGTATCAAGTACCCAGAACTGTGTCTACAATAAAGATGCCTGAGTTTGATTCCAGACTGGGAGTTCTGGCGTATCTTACCTGGGGTGACAGGGCCATGGTATAGGCAGAAGAACTTATAAGAGTGCATTTCTGAGCCTCTCAAATCTGTGTTTTATAAACTAAGCCAAGTGAACCTGTCAGCCTAGGCCTAATCCTTCCTTTGCAGTCTTCACACTGCCTGACGTGAAGGGGATGGTTGTCGAAGGGAGCTGAATTCTTCTGTGGCAGTGTTTGAAGAGGCATCTGTGGTGTACAGTGCCCCAAAGGGGTGAAATAAATTTGAAGCATGCTGTATGGTCAGACAGTCCTGTGCACAAAGGTGAGATTTCTTGGAAAATAAATTAAAGCGTGGTCATCCACACAAACAAAGAGCATTCCTGTTAAAACTGCATAAAAATGTAGAAAAAGGGTTGATGGGAATTATACCAAAATATTAATAGCAGCTATCTCTAGGTGGTGTGCTTATATATGATCTTTGCTTCTTTAAATATTTCAGGATTTTTCAAATATTGCTTTGCCATTTTTATATACAAGAAAATACACAAAAATGATAGGAATAAAGTCAGTCTACCTGTTGTACAAGACAGCGTGGGTCAAGGGTCTCTTGTGGAAAATCATGAAGAATTACTTTGAGAAAGGAGAGGGACCATGGCCAGAGAAGGTTTTTTTGTTGTTCCCGACAGGTGAGGTCCCCTTCCCCTGTCCCCAGTACTGGGGATTGAATCCAGGGCCTTTGCATTGATCAACATTTTGAGCCCTTTAAATTTTTTAAAAAAATTTTGAGATAGGGTCCTGCTTAGTTGCCCAGGCTGGATTTGAACTTCAGCCTCCCAGAGTGCTAGAATTACAGGCCTGTACTATAGGTCCCGCCTTGATATGTTTTAAGTGGCAGGATTGCATACAATGGAATAGACTTGTCTATTTGGTAGCTGTAGTTTTAGCACCTTTAATGTGGTAAGGAGTCCTGAGATGCTCCAAAAGGAAGAAATAGTAAACAGCCCTGTCCAAATTCGTGTGGGGAGCATTTCCTGGGAATAGCACTCCCCAAATACTTTCTGAGCGACTTGGATGTAAAGCAAGGTCCACCAGGGGTCAACACAGTCTGCTTCTTGGCCGGGCCTGGGTTCTGGGGACAGGCGCACATCTCGTGTCCTGCACACAGAGGCAGCGGGATTTGGGGGCACCACTGAGCTTAGGGCCTTCAGCAGTTTGGAACAAGACGTCATCTGGGTATCTGGGGAGAAAAGTGCCCCGACAGGGAGTGAGATGGGTCAGTCAGGCTGGTGCCGGGGGAGCACTAGTGAGCTCGCAATGGAGACCTGGCGCGCATCTGGGGGTGACCGCAAGCAGCTGAGGCTGCTCTTTCCCCCTGAGAGGTCACGGGAACATCTTTACTCTTAAGCACTGTAATCAGAAGATGTCTGGGTCCCAGTGGGAAGCTGGCCTCGTTTCACAGTGACTCTTAGTTAACTGTCACACAGGCAGCTTTTAACTGGAGCGGGAGCCTTAGCAACTCATCACCCAAATCCTAAAAGGAATATTTAGCCTTTTGTACAGAAAGGCAGCGTGTTCAACATGGTGGACCTCTGATGGGCCTTTCTGCCTTTGCAGTTGATGAAGTTAGCAAACAGGTTTTTAGTCAAGTACCTCTTGCTTGAGATGCCCCCAGAGAGGGTCTGGGTCTGTCTGAGCTGAGAAGTCCCAAGTTCCTAAGCCTGCCAGGCACATATTTCTCCTGTGACAACAGATCTCAACCATGCAGCAGACACCAGCAGGGAGAAGCCAAAAGCCCCAGTCAAGGGTGGCCCCTTTTCTGTTCTCCACCCACTGGGCCCAGGAAGGGTTAGCATCTGCCTGCAAGCACACTCCTACTTTTCCCTTAGTTGTGAGATCAGAATCACTCACCTGGAAATTACAGGGTGATGCATGTCCTGTGACCTCCCCTGTCCTTGAGATGCCAGTTTCTACCTTAATCACCACCAACACAAGCAAAGCAGAAGCCACAACATTTCTTCCTGCCATTTCCCCCGTGCTGAGCCTAGGTGATACACATACGCCAGACCCAATCCAGAGTCTAGGAGAAAACTTCAGCAGAATGAGGACAGCTGGATCCAGTGGGGTCATTGAGAGCAGGGCACAGGGCTCACATGCTGGGCACTCTGCAATCATGCATGGACTAGAGGTCCTTCAAGCTGGCCATGCCAGTCACGGCGGGACCTGCCCTTTCAGACCTAGAGAATTTACACCCGAGGTTCAAATGGCCAAAAAATACATGAACAAAACTGCTCAACAGGTGTGGCCACTATAGAAATGCAAATTACAACAACACTGAGACTCCATCTTACACCAGAGAGGGTGAACATCATCAAGTAATAAGTGCTGGAGAGGCTTTGGGGGAGAAAGAACCCTGTTTCATTGTTGGTGGGAATGTGGACTCGTACAATGACTATGGAAGTCAGCATGCAGACTCCTCAGAAAGCTAAAATAGAAATTCCATTCCACCCAGCTATCCCCTTCTAGATATCTTTCCGAAAGACTTAAACATCATATCATAGTGATTCATGCACATCTATGTTTATAGCAGCACAATTCATAATAGCTAAATCTTGGAAACAGCCTATATGTCTGTCCATCAACAGATAAATGGGTAAAGAAAATGTGGCATGTGTGTATAATGGAGTACTATGATGCCATAGAGAAGGACAGATTTGAGTCATTTGTAGGAAAATGGATGCACCTTGAGACCATAATGTTAAATAAATCAAAGGTTTAAGTATCACATGGTTTCTTTTATACAAGAAACCCAAAGTATAAATAAATGAAAGAGCAAAACAAAAGATAGTAGGAAATGGAGGGACAGAACTTTTGCAAATGGGAAGGGAACTGAGAGATGAAGGGAGGGGAGAGGGAGAAGGGAAGGGGATGAGAACAGACTTATTATGTGTTACAACAGGTACCAACTCGCCACAAAGAACGTAATCACTAGGTACTGCAAACATGGACTCACAGAAATAAAATGGTATCAATGAATGAGTTTGGTCCCTGGCCTTCTGCGCAAGCAGAAGGCTGAGGAGGAGGACCTTACGCGTTTTGATCCTGTGCTTGCTTTGGGTAACACAGCCTTTTCAGGGGTGTTTCCTCCTTTGCCCTTGTTTTTGTGAATGGCTTCCTGACTTGCTAACATCAGAAGGCAGGCCAGTGGCATGTGTCCTCTTTGAGCCTTAGTTAACACATGCAGAGGGGCTGGGCTAGTCCTTGGTCCACATCAACAAACTACCCCGTCTGCTCCCCCTCTACCTGGGGGACTGGAAGAAACACCCCGCCTCCAGGTGGCAGACACCTTGCCTCTGCCTCAGTCCCTGTGCTCCGTGGCAGGTGCAGCTCTTGCCTGATGTGTCCCAGCTCCTGCCTGCACCATTTTATCCATGTTGAGACTAAGGATTGGGGTCAAAGGATAAAAAAAGGTTTAGCATGTGTTTCAGAACCAGCATTCACTCCATTGAGAACCCCACGAATCAACTAATCTTGCCAGACATCCTTGACTTTTTGCCAGAAACTCACCTCCCACCCTCCACTGAATGCACGGGCTATGGTAACAGCTTCCTGGAGAGAGGAGGTTACAAATTCCTTTAATACTGGGTCATAGAGGAAGCCAGCAAACTGCAGATTCTTCTCAGCCAGGAGGAGCTTATTTACGCCAAGAAGCAGAATCAGCTGATTTTATGACTGCAAACCTGCAGAAACTCAGCTTCTTTGGGAAGCAAGGATTCCTATCACCACGTACTGACCTTGTTGGTTGTTAGGAGCCCAGCACTGGAAATCTGGTGCTCAAATCAGAAGCCCTGCCTGCCACTGACTGGCTATGAGCTCCCTGAGCCTTGGGCTTCTCAATTGTAAATAATAATGATAACGGTAAGAAAAATGTAGTAAATTCCGAGGGGTATTATAGGACTGGAGAGTCACTGTGAGTGTCCACAGGCCTCAGCATGGTCCCCAGTGCTCATACACAGCTGAACTGGATTCTTGCACTGACACAGGAAGCTGCCGCTGTCATTGTCCCCATGTTTCAAAAGAAGAATCTGAGGCTAAGAGATGTTTAGTGGCTTGTCCAAGAATAGGCGGTAACCCAGACAAAAGCTCAAGCCAAGTGTGTCTGATTCTGTCTAAGCCTTTGCACTTCCTGCTATACCGCGCCACTTCCTGGAACATGAACATATGCACGCGTGCACCCCACAACACTACATCACATCAGAATGACAAAGACATGCTTGTGACCAGAACACAAAATGGTGAACTGTGATCTTGCTACCCAGGGATCCCGAATATCTCTTAGTCAACCTGTTTCCCACTAGGGTACCAGGACTCCGCTTTTGTGCCTTCCCTGCAAGTAGCAGCACATGGTTGTGAACACACAACAGGCACTGGATGAATGCTCGCCAGAATTTCATGGGAGCTCATGGGAGAAAGTGGAGCTGTGTGCTGCTTGAGAATATGAGACCAGTCAACCCAAACACACCATGGATGCCCCACAGCTCCAAAGCCCGGCCTCACAGAAAGTATGTTTTTGGAGACTATGAAGGTTCTGACCTCAGGTTGAACATCTCTAATCTTATGAAATGGTGTGAGTGAATGCATGCCAGGCCTTAAGTGGGACTGCGGGAGGGCCCCCCATGTTGCTGCTACAAAACCTGCACAGTAGAAACTTTACAGTGGGCTGCTCTCGTGTTTGGTTTGCTCTCTCTGAGTCTTAGGAAGGCTTCTGTGTTGGTGCTGCCATTTTGGCAAGGAGCTGTAGATAGTAAGGACAATCCCAAGCCCACCGGCTATCTGAGGATGGAGGAGAGAGGGGTAATGGTCTTTCTACACTGGCACTGACCAAGGGGTGGTGTTCAGATGTCTTAGGTGGGGGAAGTGCTACACTTTGGGCGTGGTTCCCCCCAAGTGTTCATGTGTTGGATGCTTGGTTCTCCACGTAGTGATGTAAAGGGGTGGGCTTTAAGAAGTGGAGTCGGTGGAAAGTGGCAGGCAGGCCCCTTCCCTCTCTGGCTTCCTGGCCTGTGTTGTGATTTCTCTCATAGGCGTTCCCCCTCTGATGCCATCTGCCATGAGATCCACCCCAGCGCCTAGCCACTGTTGGCCTCATGCCCTGGAACCTCTAGAACTGGGAGCCAAATAAATCTCTCTTCTTTATAAGTACCCACCCGTGGGTGTTTCGTTTTATCAGCAGGCAACTTACTAATGTGGGGGAATATGCTCATGGCCCAAAGAAAATGGGGTTGAGAGTGACTGAAAAGAAACCCCAGTAGTCTGCTTTTCATTGCTGTGACAAATACCTGACATAAATCAATTTAAAAGGAGGAAAGGCTTATTTTGGCTCGCAGTTACACAGGTTTCAGCCCATGGTCACTTGGCACTGTTGCTTTGGGCCTGTGGCAGCCCAGGACATCATGGCAGGGGTGCATGAGAGGAGGCCTGCTCACCACAGGATGGCTGGGAAGAAAGAGAGGGATGAGATACAGGGTCAAGAGGCACTCCCAGAGACCTCACTTCCCATTAGCAGGCCTCCATGAAAGCTTCCACCATCTCCCAACAGATGGGTCTTGGGGACCCCCAGATCCAAACTGTACACTGGATATAATCTGGTTTATCTCTAGAGCTTTTGGCCAAGGTGTTTTTGGCACACACACGTATCTGGCAAATGCTGAGTGTGTGAGTGCCTAATCATGAATGTTCTCTCTTCCTGATAGGCAGTGCAGTGGAGAGGTTGGGGCCATGGAGGCTTAGCGGGGAAGCATTAAAGGGGATGATGGCAAGAACCAAACTCCCTTTGACTCCAAAGTTACATCAAAATGCAGGTCTTAGTCTGGGTCTGCCAGAGAGACCTGAATTTGTTCTATTTCCATTTTCTTTTCTTTTCTTTTCTTTTTTTTGTCTTTTTGAGACGGCTTTCACAATACAGTTGAGGCTGGGCTTGAACTCACTGTCTAGCCCAGGCTGGCCTCGAATTTGCAGTAGTCCTCCTGCCTCAGCCTCCGAGTACTGGAATTAGAGGCATGTACCACCATATCTGGCTTGAATTTTTCTTGTATGGAGCAAATCTCTTACAGTTTGAGAGGTAAGAGCAGAGTCTTTTTTTGTATTTTGTTTGTTTTTTTTTGATACAGGGTCTCACTGTGTAGTTCAGGCTGGCCTTGAACTCACGGCAGTCCTCCTGTCTAGGTGTCCTGAATGTTGGGATTATGGGTATGTGCCAGTAGGTCCAGTGATAGCAGAACATTAAGGAAATCCCTAGTTAACTTCCCCTCTGTGCCTCACAAGACTTTTCTGGTCTCTGACAAATTTCTCCCCCTCACTGAGCCTTATTGTCCTCATCTGTAAAAGGAGACCAACTCTGACATTCACCTCCAAGGGGAGAAGACAGGAGGCCGTGCACGTGGGGGAGCATGGCTCAGTGTGGGGTGTGCGTTAGGGCACGCGAGATGCGGTCAGTGAACGCTGGCCAGCGCTACTCCGCTAAGAGCAGCCTGCAAATATGCTATGGTAAAGCATTATTTTCCCTCGTCGTATAATCACATGTTGTGGTTAACACTTAAAAAGGAGCTGCTTGGCATATTTTGTGGCTGATTCCCGACCAAGCCCTGCAGAAGGTAGGACAGACATGACTGTCCTCACAGTGCAGTGAGCAGGCAGAGGCTCAGACACAGGAAGCATTCTAAATTCACTCCCTCAGGACTCTTCAGTAGCTTCCTGGAGGGAACCAAGGGAGAAGCACCTCAGGTAGAGGTGTGGGAAGCCAGGTGTGCTGGAGAGAGGGCGAAGGAGTCCGTGTCTCCAGGCCGGTCTGCTGTGGTCTGTTCACTGACTTGTTGGGGCCTAAATTGGTCAGGCACCTTTGCAGGCTGTGACCTGCAGTTTGCAGGGTATTGCAGCAGGGAGCCAGGGTTCCAAGCAACACGGGTGTCTGGTGGTGTGGAATAAGCTGGGCATCCCTCGCCTTCTTTGTTTGAATTTTTATTGTGGGGATTTCAAGCATATAGAAAAGATCAGGTGAGAATAAAGTCAGATAAAAATAGAAGTAAGTTCCCAGGCCTAGTCCTTCTCCCACACCAACCTGACTCCGTCCACACCACTGGCCAGTGCCTCCACTTCTAGATTGTTTTTTAAGGAAATATTGAGGGAATTTAAAACAACCCAGGCTCCCTGATTTGTTGCAGATTTAGATCTAGGAAGGGAGGCGACCTGTGTCCACCAGGTCTAGGATGAGAGGGGCCTCCAGCTCTGGGCTGGCCTGTTGCCCTGGATCCTGCTGATGTGTAGCAGCTGCCCGATCTCTTCATTCTCCTGTGCCCTCTGCATGGGCAGAAGGCCTCTTACTCAGTTTCCCCGGAGCTGAGCACGGGAACCGCCTACTTGGGTCGTTGGCAGTTGTGACATTCAGCATTCTTGACCTTCAAATTGTCAACATCATGACTCTTCCTTATCCCTTGTATGTTCAATAAATGTCCAGTGAGGGAATAGAAATGGACAGGGTTCTAAGACTACCACCATGGCAACTACCTAGCTTGCATCTCCAGTTCACCCAACCATGGTGCAAAGGCTGACACCCCAATCCATGGGGCCGGAGGCGTAGGAAGTGCTCAGCACTGGGCTGGGTGGTCTGCACGTGCTCAGGAAGGGCCGTAACAGTGATAATCTGATTTTGTGCAAAGTGAGGAGCTGAGTCCCAGAGCAGGGTATGAACACGCAGCCCAGCAGTGGTGTAAACAGAACCGGCGCTCATGAGATCTGGCAGCCAGACAGACCCTGAGGGCGCTGTGGAGTGGGGAGTGCCACTCCTGCTTACCTCTTGGCTCTGTCTTTCTCATCTTCATCCATTAGATTTTCTAGGCAGTTTTTCCTGCAAAACAAAACCAAAAAACACGGATGATTATGGTCTGTGTCTGGGTCTTTCTCACAGCTCTCTGGTCGCCATCATTTTGTCTTCGTTGACATCCCTTAGCCCCACAGCTCTCCAACTTTCTGGTCCTGACACCCCTTTGCACCCTCAGTGTGTACCTCAGAGTGTACCAAGCGCCCCTGGGTGCGTGGGTCCATGTTGGGAAATGTTCCGTAGATACACAAGCACTCTACCCTTAGGTGCCACAGCGGTGATGTCATCAGATGTCAAGTGGCTTCTGGAAAAGTCCAGTGTGCACTCATGAGAGGAGGGATTTTTGTTGTGGTTGCCTTTTTTTTTTTTTTTTTTAAAGCAAACAGTTCTTAGGAAGAAATGTTTTGCTGTCATGGAGTTTGAGATCCCTTGGAACACACTCTGAGAAGCACTGTGGAGACTTGGCACACTGGAGCAGCCTCCAGAAGTCTCACGCCTGAGGCCAGCAGGTTCCTCCTGGTGGATGCCTGTGACCTGCTGGTGACACTGCACAAGGCCATTCATTCCCCCTGGCAGGACACCAGTCACTATGACATCCTAAAGGATAGAGTGTAGGTGATGATCTTCCTATTCAGATACACAAAGGCTGTGCCCTGTGGCAGGAGGAATTACCCCAGAGGACTGTGATCCACACACTTCACCTGGACACACGCTCGGACCGGCGCTCACAGATGGGAGATTAAGTGATAACTCAGAGATGTTCTTGCTGCCCGTGTCCTCAGGGCCTCTCTCTGCCCAGAGCCTCTGCCATCTGAGCTGCAGCTCCAGGACCCTTTGGCTCAATAACTCAGTTTCGCCTCTTTCCCATGCAACCGGGATTGGGTCCCCCACAGAGCATGCTTGATTCCTGCTTTCATTCCCATGATTCCCAGAGCCCCACCTGTCCCCAGCACATGAAGCAGAAGCATTCCCAGATGTCACGAGGCCAGGGCTTTGCGGTACTGCAGGCAAAAGGTGGCAGTGACTGAGATGCATGGGGTAGGACAGCAGAGAAGCTTATATCACCCTGGCTTCATTTTCAACACAGAGCATTTGAGGTCCTATCTTCCAACCCATGCATTCAAATGGACTGGTAATTGTGCTAGAAATTTAAAGTTGCAGATAATTTTGTGTGTGTGTGTGCACGCGCATGCGTGTGTGTGTGTGTGTGTGTGTGTGTGTGGTGCTGAGGATGGAACAAAGGCCTTATGCATGCTAGGCAAGTGCTCTCCATAGAGCTACTGCCCAGCTTTAGGTAAAAATGTAAGGGAGGTTGCTCTGAGATAATGCAGTCTGTGATTCTCATCACCCACATGCACAGGATAGGAGGCGTCGCCTCTGTTCACGTACAGACCCCACTCAGCATATGGCAGCGTACTGGGGACAGACTCACAAGACATGCTCAGTAGCTGTGTCACATTTAAAATGGGGTTAACATCTGGAAACAGGCAAGTGCTTAACGTCTTCCAGATGCAGTCTGCTCCAACGTTATGACATGGAAAACAAGGTGTCCATTCATTCATGATGCTCCACCCACAGGGAAGTGGTGGTTGCCCAAGCACCCCAGGCAGGGGTGAGGCTCCCCTATGAGCCCTGTCACGGGCAGCCCTGGACAGAGCGAGTTCACAGAGGGCTGGCCGGCCCAAGGTGCTGGGATCCTGTTTGGGTGACGGAGTTGCTTAGTCATAGGCTAAACACTGAACAGTGACTAGGAGCTATTCTTGATCAATCCAGTCTTCTGAGAGTTATATCTGCTCATCGTTGGACATTGCCTGAATGCTTGAATCCTGGGTGGGCTATGCCCACCTCCTTTCTTCCCAGTCCCTCCCAGGTGCCTGCCCCATAGATCTGGGTCTTTCTCACAGCTCTCTGGTCGCCATCATTTTGTCCTAGTTGACATCCCTTAGCCCCACAGCTCTTCGGGCCACTCGAGCCCTGACTGAGCCATTTGGCTGAGCTGTACCCACGTGAAGAGGGGGTGTCTCAGCTCCCAGTGGCACCTGCCACAGATGCACCACACAGCATCTTGTTTTGTCACCACCATGTCTTTCCCATGTATTTTTATTTTACTTAAATATTACAGTGAAATATACACAGTGAAACTCAACACGTTAGCCCGCTGGCAGGCGCCAACCAGAGGCTAGTAGGCACAGCTGTGCAACCTTCCCTGCCATGCGGCCACAGGACTCTCCCTGTCTTGCAAAACTGAAACTCTCCATCCACGAATTGGTAGCTCTCCATTCCCCACTCACTCCGGCCCCTGGCAACCATCATGTCCCTCTGTCACTGCGGATCTGCCTCGAGATACCTCATGCGAGTGGCATCATACAGCATTTGTCCCACTGTGGCCGGCTTGTTTCACTCAGTCCAACGTCCCCAGTGTTCATCCAGCTCTCCATGTGTCAGAATGTCCTTCCTTTTGAAGGCTAAATGATACTCCACCATATGCACAGACCACATTTTATTCACTTGTCTCTTGAAGGACATCTGAGATGCTTCCATTTCTTGGCATTGTGAACACATGGGCACAGCCCCCATACATTTATTGTGAGTTGCCCCCTGGAGGGGCTGGAGAGGACCAAAGGCGAATAAGGACCCAAAGGAGGAAAAGAAGACCTAGGAGGTAAGGTTAGAGGGATAGCAGAGAAGTTTAGGAATATTAAGAAGTTTATAGGCTCAGGCCAAAGAAGGATAGTGTTTAATAACTCAAGTATATAAGAGTTTCCAGGAGGAACATTTTTGAGTAGCTATTTTTGGCCACAGAATGCCAGACGAGGGAGAATGAGCTTACACGAAGGAGATGAGGCTCTGTGTGGAGCAGAGATGTGACCTGCTGATGTGGTTAACCCCAGAGTGAACCACAGGGAACCAGGCCACTGTACCCTCCCCGGGTCCCGCTTTCACAAGGCTCACAAGTCAGGGACCCAACAGGGAACAGAGGGCACCGTGAGCATACCGGCAGGAGGACTGGGTACAAAGGGCTGATGGCAAAGGGCTGGGCAGGGACGAGGCGACCAAAGGGTGCTGCTGTCATCCAGGGCTGGTAACAGCAGTGCTAAGAATGAGAGAGAGGTGGTTTCCTAAACCTGAAAGTGTGTCAGAGATGGGAGGACGCTTTTGGTTGTGGGACACAGCCAGGAGGGGATACATGGGAGTAAGTACTCTCCTCTTTTTCTCTCCCTCCCTATAAGGAAATGCAAAGGCTGCAGCGAGTTCCCAACACTCACACTCACGGCTCTTACCAGTATCTTCCACTCCGATGGCACATGGGCCGAGTGAGCACGAACTACTTACGCTGACACACGGCTACTGAGCAGAATCCATACTTTCTTGAGATTTTCTTAGTTTTTACTTCATGTCTTAGTCCTCTCATTGCTTGGACAGAATACCTGACACCCACAATTTAAGGAAGGAGGTGTTTATTTGGGCTCAGAAGTTTCAGTCCTCATTGGCTGGCTCCAAGGCAGCACAGCAGTGGCGAGGGGGTCTGGGCGGAGGAGAGCTGTTCCCTTTATGGCAGATGGAAGTGGAGAGAGAAGGGAAGCACCAGGGAGGGAGAGCCCTTCCAGGCCACGCCCCCAGTGGCTGCCTCTTTTGACCTAATACCAGGTCAGCTCTGAGCCCCCGCAGTCCAATCACCATCCGCAAGCTCCCCATACGAACACGAGGCTCTTGGGGGACATCTAGACAGAAACGGTAATATCCAACATCCCTCCTCTGTCCTCATTTGTGACACCATACGCCATTTTCCTGTGACGGCCCCTTAGCCTCTTCTTGGTCTTGCTAGTTCCCAGACCGCCCAGCTGTTGAGCAGCCTGGCGATTCTAAGAAGCGTTTGCAGAATGTCACCCAGTCTGGGGCTGTCTGACGTTTTTCTCGTGGTGGGTCTGGGCATGTGGGTGTTGGGACAAGACCCCAAATGAGAGGTCTTCCTGTCCCACTGTGCTAGCAGTGTGACTGCTCCCTGTGGCTGTGGGCCTTGGTCACCTGGCTGATGGGTGATAAACTTACTTGGACACTGTATGTTAGTTGTGCTTCCATGTAGTATGTGTCATATGTGTTTCTTCAACTTTCAGATACCCTTTTACAGGTGAAAGCCATCTAAATTTAAAGCAGTAAATCCAGTTATTAATCTGAAAAAGAGCACAGATGGTAGTTTTCCCTGTGATGTGAAGACTTTGATGTGGAATGAGAGTGAGTGTTTCACTAGAAGATGTAACTACCAGCTGTTTAAGCCAAGTTTTCCTTCCCGACTCTGCCGCCCCCTGGCCCGCCTGCTTTTATTCCGGGGCTTCATTCCTGTAGTGTCACAGCAGTTGTTGACCTCAGTGTAGCAGGAGCCTCTCGAAGCTGCTCTCCCCTTTCCAGATTGCCCTGGCCATTTCGGGTCTTCGCATTTTCATGCAAATCTTGCAAGTACCCCGCTAATTTCTGTAAAGGTGCCTGCTGCAATTTTGATTGTGCTTTTGTGCACCTGGAGATGAAGTTGGGGGAAGTTACCAGTGTTGGGGGCTCTGATCTGTGAATGTGGCATTTTTTTGTAGTTGCTTCTCCTTCCCAGTTGTGTCGAGGCAACTAAAAGTGTTCCACGCAGTGAGAACTGTGCCTTGCGTGTGTGAGGTTCAGCATTGCTGCAGACGGTTCCTGAGGGCCAGGACAACAGGGATGCGCAGGAGAATGGGGCAGGTGTGGTGTTGGCAGGGGTGTGGAGGGGTGGGTCTTGCTTTGGTGTTTTAGGGTATCATGAAGGGCCTCCTGGGGAAGGCACCATTGGAGCTGTGCCCGTAGGAAGTAGGAGACCTGCCCAAGCATCCCGTGGGAAGCCAGGAGCCAGCGTGGCTGGCAGATTTGTGCCAGGGAGACAGAGTGAGAAGTGAGGTGAGCACCTTGGGAGACAGCTGCAGTCTTGCTTTTCATTTGGGTGGCAGAGAAAGCCTTTGGAGGTTCTACACCAAGGAACGACAGGTCCTGGCCTGGGAGGACAGTGGTGGGTTTACAAAGCCTGGTCCACAGCAGCCACTCAAAACCAGGATCCCTGCTGCCCTGATGGCAAAATTAACATAATGCATCTTCACTCATCTTGTGATGTCCAGCTCAGATCCTCAGCCATAGCAGGTGCTCAGTAAACGTGTAAGGGATGGAGAAAGGAAGGGAGGGAGGGAGGGAGCAGCCAGGGCCAAACCTCTCTCTGAATCCCCACGGTCACTGAACTTTCACTCTCACAAATGGTGGGGCAAGCTTGGCGGGTCCAGGCCAACAGCTCCTGTGACTATTTGATGGTACGATTATAGCCTCATGACTTCAGTCAAAGCAAAAACTGTGCAGGAGCTGTTGACTAGAGGGAAAACCACTGCAACCTGGATGGCAGCAGTGCCCACTGGTTGTCTTACCAGCTGTTGGCCACTGCCAAGTTCTGAGAAGACAAGTTCTCATCCCAGGTTTGCAGGCTGAGCGTGGCCGCAGTCATCCTCCGCTGACTCATTTGGATGCACCACCCCCAGCGGGACAGCACACAGCGCAGCCCACAGATGCGGACTCGGGACAGAGGGAGCGAGACCCCATCTGGGCTCCTCTTCACCCACTGCCACACAGGCTGGGTGGGTTCCCCAATTCAGAGCTGCCCTGCCAGGCGTGGTAGCACACGCCTGTAATCCCAGCGCTTGCGAGGCTGAGGTAGGAGGATCGCCTTGAGTTCGAGGCTAGCCTGGGATTCATAGTGAGTTCAAGGCCAGCCTGAACTATACACTGAGATCCTGTCTCAAAAAACAAAGCAAAAAACAACAAATTCAGACGTGTTGGATTTAAATTTTCAGGCCAACCCACTTGGCCTATGACATGGAGCAAGTCCCTTAAACAGTGACAGTCTGTTTCTCTCCTTGCCAACAAAAGGCTGCCCCACACTGGGCAGGAGGTGCACGTGCACTTCTGGAGCACAGCCCACCAAGGTGAGCCCACACCTGCCTCTCCAGACTGTCCTACCCTTGAAATGCTTGCTGCGGTCACTGTTGTGGCAGCTGACACCAGCCTCATCCTTTGTTCTTGCCGGCCTTGAATTTCTTTTGTCTGTGCGACGCACTTTATGTTTTAAAAAAACTGATGCATAGTAATTGTGCATACTTATGGGGAACAGTAGGATGTTTTGACATATGTATGCATTGTGTAATGATCATATCAGTGTAATTAGCATATCTGCTATCTCATTTGTTTATCATATCTTTGCGTTAGGAACATTTGAAACCTTTCTTCTAGCTCTTCTGAGACACACATTGTTGTCAACTACATCATCTCACTGTGCAGCACAGCACCAGAACTGCTTCCTCTATCGTCTTACAACTTCGTGGGCCAGGCTTCTCTACCCTGCTCCTCCCAGCCTCCAGAAACCACTGTTTTACTCTGTGCTCCTCTGAGATTAACTGATTCAGGTTCCACATACAAGTGAACCTGCATCTGGGTTGTTTCATTTAACATAATCTCTGCAGGTCCTCAAAAGTAGACATATAGCAGATCAACAGGTACATGAGGGGCTGGGGATTTAGCTCAGCAGCACAGCTCCTGCCTGGCTAGTGTGAGGTTGTGAGTTCGGTTCCCGGTACTGGAAAAAAACAAAACAAAACAAAAACCAGAAAAAAAAAAAAAAAAAAAAGAACAGGTACACGAGAAAATGCTTATTCAACAGCACTAGTTACCAGGGAAATGAAAATCAAAGCCACCATGTGCTATCATCCACTCCAGTTAGAATGGCTGTGGTCAAAAGACAAAAGATAACAAACGTCGGTGAGGACCCTGGTCCTGCTGTAAGTGACTACAGCCCTTATGGAAAAGATTATGGCGCTTCTTCAAGAAATTAAACACAGAACTACCACACAATCCAGCAGTCTCACTCCTGAGTATATATCCAAAGGAAATGAAGTCAGTATGTGAAGACATACTGCACTTGCATGTTTATAGAACTGTTCACAATAGCCAAGCTTTGGAATCAACCTAAATGTCCAATAATGCATGAACAAAGAAAGGAAATGTGGTATAGATACAGATGGAATACTATTCAGCCATAGAAGGATGAGATCCTACCTGAAGATGGGCATGCCTTTAATATCTATGAACATACCCTGTGCACAGAAGAGCTTGCTGTGGGTGAAAGAGACATGGACTCGGGGGTCATGCAGGCCTAAGGTGTGGCAGAAAGACACACACGTTCACACACAGTGGTGGTGCCTGGGGTGGTGGACCTGCTAGTGGTAGCTCAGTGGGAATGCCACAGGCCATTGTGAGGTTGCGAGGGAGGGCTTAAGGGGAATAGCATAAATATAGGTGGGGATGGAGGACATCCTTTGCCTAGCAGGTCCTCAGTAAACTCATACTGACTTTAACTGGCCCAGAGGCCAGAAAGAAAGGCATGCTGATGACATTCGTGTGACCAGGTGAGACTTCTCCCTCGAGGACTCCAGAGCGCTCTTTCTCACAGCTACTGACTACACAATGCACTGGAGCACTGGCTCTCAGTGGATGGAGACCAGCGAATGACAGTGTGCCTAAGCCCTGGGGCTCATAGGGGTTCTGTAGCAAGACAGGAAATGAATGAATCATTCAAGTGCCAAAGACTCCGTAGGGCCTCGCAGCTCACTCCTGGATCTCCAAAGGAGACACCTAGGGTATGCATGGAAAGGCAGTTCCTCCTGCTAAAGCAGGGGTTGGCAACATTTTTTTGTAAAGGGAGACATTAAATGCTTTAGAAGACATACAGTCTTTGTTACAACTGGATTATTCTGCCATTGTAGTGCAAAACCAGCCATTGGTGATATGGGATGAATGGGCATAGCTGTGTTTCAATAAAACTTTATTTTAAAAAAAGAAGCTCAGGGCCAGCGTTGGCCCCTACACAGTGGTTTGCTGGCCCATGTTAAAGTATGCCGGATTCACTACACTTTTCCTCCTCTGTGTGTTTTAATTCGCAATTTGTTTTACAGTCTGTCTAAGCCCAGTGGAACACTCTGTATTGTTCTGAATTTTCTGTGAAATGACTACCATAAGCCTGTCATGATGCAAGGCCAGTGTTTTTACCAAACCAAATCATGATGTTTTCAAATGGGCTGCAAAGTGGTTTGAATTACAGGCCTTAGGTAGCTGGAAAGTCCCAGTATTCCTCCCCACCATACCAATGAAACCTGGTGCATTAAGTTATTAAAAAGAAAAATACTGAACACAAGAACAAGTTGAAATCAAGAGAGGCCAAACCAAGCACACACATCTCCCCAGTCGACTGGGGTTTGTTTATCCCCAGGAAGGGTGCCTTCTGTCTTCACAGTCAGCCCTGGTGTGGGGCCTCATGTCACCTTGGATGTGTGTCTGTGTCACATGCATAGGAGCTCAGCAGTGATTTTTCTTCATTATATTTAAGAAATAAAAAGGTTCGGAGGCACAGTCACTGATGAACCGCATGCTCATTTTGTCTCCCTTTGTCATTTGGGGAAGCTGGGAAATTACTTCCACGTTTTGATTCTTCCTCTCTGGAGAGTGGCTTTTTGGGTTGCAGTGATTCATTCACTGGGGAAAAAAATAGTTTTTCTAAGAGCAACGGACAGTGAAAACCTGAGAGCTGGCTGCTCTGGCGATCCCAATTCCCCTTCAGCTAAGGAATTTCAGCACATTCCTGAGCCAGGCCGGCAGGGCGAATCTTAACTGTAACCCCTGGCGGCACCTGTCCCATCAGTCCTGTCTCGGGGCACGTGCTGGGCCAGGTTCTGAGAGGAAACTGGGACCCCTGAGATTGTCGCCTACTGCCACAACGCACACAAATGGCAGTGCTGGGCTTTATCTGCCTGGGACAGCCGTCCTCCTTGCTTGCCTTTCTGCAAGGGACTGGTGACTCATTCAGGGAAATGAAGGCAACGAAGGAAGGGATGGAGAAAGTCAGAGAATCTGTCATTAAGTAGGTTTACAATGACATTGTTTGGCCAGCAAAGAATTTCCAGAATAGAAATGGTCGAGATATCCGGGTTGAAGAACCATCTTTAGACGATACATTATTCTTGCAGCCTTTGACACCCGTGCTCTCATCACTGGTGATTCCTCCCAGGGGCTCCTTTATCAGGAGTTCGAGCTGCACGGTGTCATCCTGAGTCGACTGCAGAGCCCGATGGCTGACAGCGTGTGGCCAGGGTGTGGACAATGGATGCCGGGAGGAATCAGCAAGTGGGGCAGGAGATGAATGAGTCAGCGTGCAGCTGAGTCAGTGTGCGCCTTTGTTGGGAGCCGCCGTGCTCAGCTGCCACGGATGAACTGAAATGACCCCAAAATACAGCTCAGCCCTGCATTCCCCTCCTTGCAGCTGTGGCTGCAGGCACTCCTGTAGGGCAGGGAACCTTTACGCTAACTGAGCTCGAGGTTGCAGAGAGCCAAGCAGGAGCGCAGATTCATTTTGGCCACCTGGGCAGTGCAGTCTTGGGCTTAATGTCAGAGCTTCAGATTATGTTGAAGCAAGATGTGGGTGCCTCTCAGAGGCCACTGAGGGGGAAGCCTCGGAGACGTCTGGGCATGAACCAGAGGGAGGTTTGATCGTCGTCCACCCTCTGCCCTTGGCAGCGGGAAGTGGCACTCGCCAGGGCGCTGGAATGGTGACCTCATCCGTAAGCGGAAGTGCTTGAGACTCACTTTCCACAGTGGAGATGCAAAGCCATCAGGGTGCCTCATCCATGAATTGAATGCCTCCTCCATGGCACGGTGGGCAGAAGCTGGCGCCTTCACATAGAACGGGCGGGGACCCCGGGAACCACAAGCCACCAGTTCTGGGTTGGGGAGGCCTCCTTTCCTGGCTCTGCCCTCCCCTGGCCCATTTCCATCATTCTCTGAAATGGAGATGCCGGATCCACTGTCCCACTGCCGCCTGGCTGCACGGCCTGGAGCTCCCACCCTGCCACAGCTCCCACTGCGGGGCCCAGGGGCCCACAGCTGCAGGTGGCCCCACGGGGCATGCAGGCCAGCACCGTCAGCACGGGGATCTCTTCCTTCCTCTGCATAACTCTGCTGAGATGGATTCTGTTAGACTGCTTCACTTTTGAGAGGTATCTGTGAAGTTAGCTTCCCCTCTTATTTCTTCTGCTCACAGCTTCTGCTGGCAGCCAGAGGGGGTGTGGACCAGGAAAACCGAAACCCACTGGGATGCATCCACCCCAGTCCTAAGAATGTGCTGTTGGCTTTGGGATAGAGACAGATGGAGAGATTTCCCACCCAGAATAACACCCCTCCAGCTTGTGCCAGACAGGTGGCCCCCAAGGTTGTCCTGGGAGCTGGTGGTTCACCCCCCTTGAACCCTTGACCAGGCACCAAGTCTGAAGACAGCCTGGCCCTAGCCAAGAACATCGGACTGGGAAGAGAGGTCCCAAGGATGGAAGGCGCCTTCTCTGAAGAGAAGGGGCTGGAGGTGGGTGCAGCAGGAGGCCCCTGACCTCCGTGGGAAAACCTGGCCCCCACAAGTCATCCAGAAAAGGGAGGTCAGCAGTTCCGGAAATGTTGGAGGCCACTGAGGTTTTGCCTCTGTAAGGCTGGAAATAGCCAGTTTCCAGATGTAGCCTGAGACACTCATGGCGTAGATGAACGCCGTCTCAGAGCTCCACCCTGGCTCACACCTGTTGCTTGGCTCCTGGTAATGCCAAAGAAACTGCGGGAGAAATGGGAAGCATCTTTTTTTCTAAGGCAGAGCGTGAGTGAGCTGTTTTCTTTAGCAGATGTCCAGTGAACAAGTCCCATGCATTCATAAATCACTTGCAGGACCAATCCTTGTCTGCCCCAGCTCTGAAGCGCCAGGAGGTGGCTTCAGGTTGCAGAGAGAGAGCTCAGGATGTGTCCCTCACTCAAGTCGGACAGCAGAGGCCCGGGACAGCCTCTGAAGGCACACTGCAGTGCCCAGAACACACGAGTTGGTGGACTGTCCTACAAATAAAGCTCTGGCTTACGGTTTCTTAAACATCAGCTTACTTAATCACAACCGTCCGATCCTAACTTTCCCCCGAAGTGATTATAAGATACTGTCCTACACCCACAAGCAGCAGGATGCAGAAGTCCAGGCAGGGATCCAAGCAGTCAGCGCAGAAGGGCTGGGAAGGGGAATGCGACACCGCGGACAACAAGCTGCTGGCCCCAGCCCCGACACCTGCCCCGCTTCCTGTGCCCACCCCCTCTTATGAGGGAAATATGGTGAATGTTTAAAATATGGTGAATTTTTAAAAATCACAGTAAATGATACCTTGCCACAAGTCCCCCTCAAAATCCTCCCTCTGGCTTCTAACACACTTATTCCACCATTTTCACCACTCTGGTGCAGTTCGAGAAGTCCTCTTTCATGAGTATTTTTAGTTGTACGGTTGTGGCTGCCTCAGTGTCCTGAACCAATTCAAAATGTTTACCTTCTGAGGCTGTTTTGCTTCGGGGAAGATTCAGCAGTCTCACGGTGCCAGCTCCAGTGAATATGGTGGATGAGGACACGGTGAGGTTTTCTCATGAGCTGCCTTTCCATTGGACCAAACTTGACAGCGGCACTCACTGTATTTTTATCACACCTTGTGAAGACACCCATGAAGGAGGACTTCCAGAACTGCCTCAGAACTGGGCAAGAAGAATGGGATTAAGTGTGTTCAAAGTCCCAGGGGAGTATTTTGCAAAGAAATGAATGGCAGTGTGTCTTTTACTGTAAAACGGTATGTTTTGAGCAGCTCTTGTATTTGTCCCTCTCTCTCCCTGCTCTTAGTTGCAGTGATCCCTACCCTCACTTCATGATAAGCCCTCCAGGGCAGGGCGGTTCTCACTCCCTGGGCGGCTCTGCAAACAGCCTGAATCCAGAGCTCAGGACTGGTGCTCCGTAGGGGACACACACAGCTGCCAAACTGTCCTTGAGGAACCTCTGTTTAAAGGCTGGAAGGAGAGCAGCTCTGGCCCTGGCAAGAATTTATCCTAATACAGGCTCCTGTGAGACCCCGCAGTGCTGGGGCCCTGTAACTCCTGCCCCAAGGTGCCCGGCCTGATCCTTCAGCCAGAGCAGAGTCCCAAGAGATCCTGGGGGGACGCCCACCTCCACCGCTCCAGAGCCGCTTGCTCTGGACAGGGCTAGACAGGAAAAGTAGGTCAGCCTGCAGCCCAGCTCTCCTGTGGTGACGGCACTACGCCAGTGTCGCGAGTATGAGGCCCGGCCCAGGCCCAGTCTGGTGGCCCCGCCAGCTTCAGGTGGCAGACGGGACCCGGTAAGAGGGAAGCCCAAAGAGCACTTGGGAGATGGAAACAAGAAAACTCAGACTAGACCACACTCACGGCCACTTCCTTGCTGCTAAAGACAGATGAACTCTGGTCTTCACATGGTGTCATGGGCCACTGCAGGGAACAGAGGAGTGCGCTGGCAGTGGTGGCACTGCCTCCCGGATCGCCTCTCCTCCACTTGTGTCCCTGACTCCCACACTGGCAAGCTGGGTACTCCCTGGGGCAGGACAGACTGGTGGGCACAGGGCTGCTCCCCCCCCCAGAGGAAGTTGCTGCCCTGCTGCACCCGTGACCGGTCTGGGCTGCCCCTCGTGCCTCACTGGCTCGCAGCTGGCCAGAGCACCAGACACTCTGAGGGACGCTCCCTGGAGGCCAGGGGACCTAATCTGCTTCTTGGAGCCCCTGCCTGGAACCAGGTCATCTGAGACGCAGCACACATGGCAGGTCCTGCTGCCCAAGGTCCCGGGAGGATAGGACCCCAGCTCGTCCCCAGATACTCTCCAGTCGCCTCCCCGGACAAGTTTCCCAAGGGATCCTGGGCCACACGGACAGGATCTGGACAACTCGCATGTGTGTAATAGTCACAGCCTATCTTAGACGCTGGATACTGTTTCAATTTCATTTCTGAAATGATGAGAAGGTTTTGTCCACAAATTCTTTAGAAACATGCAAATCTAAAAATGCAGGGCTTTGGAATATTCGCCCAAACTCTTTCAGGAAGTGATCTTATCTGAAACACTTTCCCTGGCATTTGTAAGAACTGAAAGGCAGATGGCAGTGCCCCTTCCCTGCCTCCTCTGCCCATCCCTTGGCCTTTGCTTGAACTTTTGTAGCAGATGACAAATGGGGTCCGTCACTGATGAGAGAGATGCAAATCTGCTAGCAAAGAGGCAGAGGGCTGGGGGAATCCTGGGTTCAGATCAGGACTCTGCCAGCTGGGTTACTGAGGCACTGTCTGCCTCAGTTTCTCCCTGTCTTTAGCCACGTGTGAGATCTAAAAACACAACATGTATAGAGCACCCAGAACATGAGACACAGGGTAAGAGCTCAGGTAACTGCTTTTATCACTACGCAGGAACAATTCCGAAGGTGTAGACAGCTCTACCTCCAAACACCAAATCCTAAGCAGGTACATCATTTCTAAAGCCACAAGAGAGTCACCAGGTACCAGGGAGCCTGCAAAGCAAGTCCTTTTAAATGCACCTTGCAACCCAAAATGTTGCTTGGCCATCAGCTCACATAAAAGTATTTTTTTGGAGAGCCAGCAGTAAACAACATTTCTGTGACTTGAATCATCCCTTTGTGTGGCTCAGAGCCCGATAACGGAGGAGGGCGGAATCCCACCTGTGCACACGCACCTCCTGACAAAACTTCGGCCCATCAATTGTCCTAACAAAGCAACAGACACCTGGTTGCCAGGCGACCACAGCTGGTTACAATTTTTTTTTTAACATTGAAATTTGAGTAAAATGGGGGAAACATTTGGATTATTTTTTCAATTTTAAATAACTTTACCTGTTTAGCCAGATTTAACCAAGTAGAAGTTAAGTTGGCTATACATTAGTCCTAGCTACCATTCAAAGTGTTTCTTAATGCAACGGCATTATCTCCAAGTGTTTCTCCACTCCAGTCACTTAGGCAGTTCAACAGATGTCACGGTGTTAAATGCTTGTCTTGGCTAAATAGAGTAGCACAATTTTCAATTCCTAGAGCATGCTAAATTACCAAGTTCACGAAAATCTGTCAGATTCTTCAGAACAGAACTAAATAGTCATTTCAAAGCCCCTCCCCCCATTAGAAACCAAGTTCCTGCCTTTGTAAGAAAGACCCCAGGCCGCTCCCGCTGACCAGGGCTGCCTCTGGCCCGAAGCCTGCAAACATCTCAGGTCATGGAAGCATTTATTAACAGTAACCATAGCACACCCTCTCTTCGCCTCAGCCACAAGTGAGACCTTAATGCGTGTGTATGAATGGGTGTGACTGTGTGTGTACACGTCACTTGGCAACCCAGCAAGGCTTATACCTCAGTCCAAGGGGCAGGAGTGTGTGCCAGTATCCAAGATGGTGCGTTGTACAAGCAGTTCATCTCTCCATTGACTCGCTCTCTAACTGGTTGCAGAAAAACAAATGCCATGAATTTATCCCTTGCCCTTGTAATCTCTTGTAGGATCAAACAGAAAAGATGTGACTCTGATTTGCATTGTTTTTTGAGACAAGGTCTCCCTATTTAGTTTAGACTGGCTTCGAACTCACTATGTAGCCCAGACTGGCCTCAGATTTTCAGTGATCCTCCTGCCTCAGTCTTCTGAGTGTGGATGAGAGGTGTGCACCACCACGCCTGGCTGTGACTTGCATTTACACAGAGAAAGGAGCTGAAATGAAGGAGAACAGACTTGCAGAAACTTAACGTACTGAAAAATACAGTGCTTCTGTACACAAGCAAGCAGTTGTCAGAGTGGCCTGCAGATCTGTCACTAGGTTCTGGATTTGAAAATCTAATCCAGAATCAAGGTCAACTTCATTCACACACCTGCCTCTGCCCTTGGAGGACTGTTAAGGAGCAGGTGTGGATTGCCTCAGCATGACCCGGGGCTGTCACCTGAGAACCAGGAACCCGGAAGTGCAGTTCTGGGGGAGCACAGGTGTGCTGGGCACCTGGGTTTGACTGGCAGAAGGGGCCCCTGCATTTCCTTCATCCTTTGTCTTTCCTCCTCAGCACATCAAATATTTACACAACTGGGCTGCACGCAGGACACTGTAGTGGGCAGGGAAAAGTGGGTGGGAAGTCGGAGAGGTCGCTGCAAGGAGGCTGGCTCTGCTGCGGGTATGGGGAGGGTGCTGAGACCCGGTGCCCAGTCTTAGAGTTCATTGGTCTGACAGTGGCATCTGTCACCTGCCCCCGAGACCAGCGTGATTGTTCAGAACATAGAATGAGCGAGGGCACTTGAAAGCATCTTGCAAATCAGGGTCTGCAGCAGCACTCCTTCAACTCAATGCAGTGGCCTGGGATCTTGTTGCAGAGTGGTTCTGACCCAGAGCGTGGCAGGCCTGAGATTCTGCACGTCTAACCAGGTCCTAGGTATTGGAGAGCTGCAGGGGCCTTGTTCCCCATTAGCAGTGAGGGTCCTGGGCACGAGAGGCACCATGCTCACTAAACGGAAGTATCTGTTGGGTGGAGAGGGTGGCAGGAGGGACTTTAAGGCCATGTGTTCTACCTAAAGCCGAGAGCCTTTGTGAGTGGTGGTCTGGATGCCCAGGCTGTACCCTGAACTGGTGGCATTGGCTTCCCTGGGTGGTCCAGGAGATATTTTTTTTTGTGCCACCCAGTTGACTTGCAGCTGCAGACCTGGCCTGCACACCCAGACCAATATGGAGTACAGTGATTTTGTTCTCTTCTGGGCAAACATCCTCAGGTGCTTCCTTTTCCTCGATTGTCAAGGACTTTCTAAAACATGGTCTTTGGGGCATGGTGTGGTGGGACGAGAAGGCCACATTACAAGGCACTGGGCTCCCCTGAGCAGACTAAGGTTCTCAAGGAGAGGGCAGGGTGAGACAGAGGCTCCCGGATGCCGCACGGGTCACAAGAGCAGACGGAAGGGACAGGGAAGCTGGTTCCAAAGGCAGAATCACAGCCCTAGCTTTGTAGCCACCTTCGCATGATCATTGCTGCTGTTTAATGAATCTTCTTATGGCTGCCTCAAAGTCCCAAATTTATTCAAAATATATGGCAAGTTCTGTTAAAAAACATGTCACTATCCTCATCCACCTATTTAGTGGATCTGGTATTCTGCCACTTGGGGCTCTCTCCAGGTAAAACGACCATGAAAGGTAGAAGTTCTGAGTGGATTCAGGACATGGAGGTAGCCACACAGCACAACTACAGACACTCATGAAAGAGCACTTACAGAACTGCTGCAGAAAGTGACAAGAACAGTGGGATATGTGTATTGCAAGTGAGAGGGAGTCATGGCAGTGTATCTTTTACTTAATAAAATTTTTAAAAAATTTAGATATTTGCCTTTTAATCATTCCTTATGCAGAATAAACAAGTGAAAATACAAGTGAAGATTACAGTTACTGAAACTGATGGCACAGCGATCTTGGTAAGCAAATTTTAGCTGCTCTTGTTGCACACAAAGGATCTATGTGAGGTGCTACTTATGTTAATTTGCTTTACAACAGTAACCGTTTTTACTATCTAGATGTATCCCATGGCATCATGTCTCAAACATACTATCAAAGAGGAAAATTATTCCTGTCTACTGACATGGGTCCTAGAGACCTTTCATAATGCACCTTCATGAAAATATTTAGAAGGCATTTTGTCCTAGATAATTTAGAGTACTTAAAACCAGCGGTGAACATTTAAAACCCAAGTTACCTTATCTGGATTTGGGTAAACAGCCTTCAAGTTAACAGCCCTGCTTATAGCTGGGCATCCGTGAGAATCTACAAAACCTCTGGCAATGAAACTTGACAACTTTTCTTGCTACCACAAGGAAGCTACCTGGACTCTGCCGGCAGGGGACAGAAGGCGCATGTTCCTCCCGCACCCGTCAGCTCCCTGAGGTCATCTGCGCTGAGGGTGGAAAGTGGGTGCTTGTGTTGAAGGGCAAAGAAGCGGCTAGCTCTCTCTGGCCTTCTTGCCTCATCTGTGTTACAGAGGTTGCTGTTCTCCAACTTGACCCCAGGGCTGGGTGGCCTGCATGTGGGTGCACACACGGACCCCATTCCCAAGCATGACCCAAGCAGCACACGGAACTGCTGCCCAAGCACCTGGTGTCGACACTGGGTGGGGAATCCAACATGCTGCCCGTTTTGGACTCAGTCGAGCTGAGTCCACAGCCACAGGCCCAGCGCCCTTGGTGTAGCTATGCTAACAGAACGGATACCTTCTGAACTGCCCGGCCTCACGTCTGCCACATAGGGTGCTGGCCACACTCGCTGTTCAGTCATTTCATGCCACCTGATCCCTGGGAGGGGACAGGGGAGGGGTTCTGTTGTGCTCCCAACGCAGCTCATGGGGTAAAAAACACGTTTACGGATGGAAGACAGAGCTGCTTCTTAGAGAAAAACGTGCTTTGAAGAGCTGTGGAACCAAGATTCCTGCACTTCAATGTACTGCCGAAGACGCGCTGGCAGCCACCGAGTATGGAAAATGCAGTGTGGAGGGATGGGTGCCTGGGTAAAATGGGCCTCCGAGTACGGCCCAGGGACTTTCAAATGTGAGAGATTCCCAGGAAGGGCCCGGGCTGTGAGCCCATCTGCGGGGTGGGGCAGGGCAGGAAAGCTGCCCTTCCCAGAACCAACTGTTCCAGAAAGTGGTACTGGGGATGGAACCCAGGGATTCATATGGAGTACATCCCAGCCCCTTTTTGAAAATTTTGAGACAGGGTCTTGCTAAGCTGCTAAATTTCCCAGGCTGGGCTAGAACTTGCAATTCTCCTGCTTCAGCCTCCCAGAGTGCTGGACTAACAGTTGTGCCTCACTGCGTAAGCCTTTTGGATGCAGCATTTTCCATGTGGATGTCACGCTGCCTTTTCTGCCCCTGCACAGTAGAGGGAAGCAGGCGCTGCACCGGCGGAGGGCTCCGGCTCCGGGGATGAGTTGGTTCGTGGTGTTGGAGGAGGGGCTCTGAGTGGTGCGCAGGGACTCCAAGCCCTTTCCATTCTTCCGTCAGCTTCCTATCATTTTTCTGTCCTTGCTGCGGTCGCTGGGGGTCACTCCCTCTGCCATGGCTGCAGTTCTGCTCTTTGCGGCGTTTCTTGCCTGGGCACCTACCTGGCAGCGGGTGACCACCTCCAATGCTCAGGGGAGGAAGCAGGGTGAGCGCTCTGCTTTCCTTAGGAGCCAGCAAGTGAGCGCAGGGGACGCTGCGGCTCGTTGTGTTTTTTTCCATACAGGCGAGATGCCTAAGCCGATGGGCTGTGCCCTGGGTGCCAGAATTCTGCTGGTAGGGGCCTGGGTCCGACAGACTCCCCTCCCACGCAGGCCCCGGTGCGGCTCTCCATGCTGCTACGGTTTGGAAAACCACTGCTCAAGGCCACATTCCTGGGTGTGGCTGGGTGGCAGAATTCCCGAAAGCTTTAGTCTGTTTCCTGTAGCTATAACAAGATACCCAAAAGCAGGTAATTCCAACAGTGGAGGTTTTGTCCGCTCACAGTTGAGCTAGGAAGCCCACACACACGGCACCCAGTGAGGATTCCTCACGAACCGGCAGGAGGAGGCCGTCTCATACGCGTTCAGATCGGGCCCGGGTGCTAGCTTGGGTCCCACCGCCACTACCACCGCGGCGCTGCAATCCCAGCCACCGCCCAAGGCTCCTTGGGACACGTCAGCATAT
Organism: Chinchilla lanigera; assembly: GCF_000276665.1. Lineage (NCBI taxonomy): Eukaryota > Metazoa > Chordata > Mammalia > Rodentia > Chinchillidae > Chinchilla > Chinchilla lanigera. Next base: position 6,813,368 of record NW_004955470.1, on the reverse strand, counting down.
GGGTCTGGGGGTTAAGTTTCCTGCTTTTGAACTGTGGGGACACATTCAAGCCACGGTAGCAACCACACTCTGGATTCCTGGGCCCTCCGGCTGGTGGCAGACGGTGACACACAGCCACATCGGCAAGGCTGGACGGCCACGTCCGAAGGGAAGGGGCTGGGCCTGGCTCTCCTGTGGCCTCTTGGCAGAGTGGGAAGGAGCACCCAGCCCAGGAGCTCGCAAAAGCCACCCCGGGGCGGGCGTGGGGACGGGCCAGTGCCCTCGCTCAGTGCAGCACAGTCTTATTTAAAAAAATTCATTTTTCACCAGTCCATGCTTGCAGTATGTAATGACTCCACTCCTCGTGGGGAGCTGACACACACACAACACAGCTTCATTCTCAGTGTGTCCTTTCCCCTCCTCTCCATCTCCCCTCCCTCCATCTCCTTCTTTGGTTCCCTTTCCTTTTGCAGAAGAGCTAGCTCTTTGTTTCCCATTAGCGTTCTCTTATTTTGCTCTTTCATTACTTGTTCGTTGGGTTTCTCCTATAAGAGAAACCATTTGATATTGAAGCTTGTGTGTCTGACTTATTTCACTTAATATTATGGTCTCAAGGTGCATTCACTGTTCTACGAATGCCTCAAGTTTATCCTTCTTTATGGCAGAGTAGTACTCCATCATGTGTAAATACCACATTTTCCTTATCCACTCGTCTCTTGATGGACATGGAGGCACCTGCCAAGATTTAGCTGTTATGAATTGTCAAGGCAACACATTCTACTCCCACAAAATGGTATCACCCACATAGTTTGGTTCAAGATTTGTGACAGGCCTCCCACCCTGGAGAAAGGTTGCAGAATGACTTGCAGATCCTTGTCATCCAAACACCAGACATGGAGACGCCAAGGAGGTCTTTGGACCCCAAAACAGACCCCTGTGCTGGAGCCTGGCTGCCCATGAGGCAGGCCATGCTCCTAATGACACACGAAAAAGTTGTGGTAAAGGTAGAGAAAAGAAAATAATTTGATGCACTGGAGTATAATGGGATAGATCAGAATTTACAGCAATTTTTGGACTAAAAATAATGTAAGAGCTGTGCTTCAGCTCCATGAACCTGTCCCTGCATCCCTCTGTGCCAGCATCACGTGGCTGCAGATTTGCTTGTTGTGTGTGGCATCTGATGCCCTGGGGGTGGGTGTTCCCTCCTCATACACCTTACTTTTCATTCCTTCAAGGGAGAAATCGTCCTGGGGATGCTTGCATGTGTCTGCGATTGCTCTGCACTGAAGGGAAGAGGCGTGGAGTCCAGGCTGACTAACACATTCCAGAAACTTTCAGTCTCGGTGAGAAATGTCGGAGTCAAGGACCTTCCCTGCACAGCGCTAACAGAGGCAGCTCTGTGGGTCCTTTTAGGTCAGGCTCAGTCCACTTCCAGGGCCACGTGGCGCCCGAGAAGCTATCACTGCAAGTCCCTGCTGGTCCCTCTAGCAGCTAAGGACTCAGGCTTCCTCCTGATGTCTGTGCCAGCCCCTGGGTCCTGGATGTGCATGTGCTCTTTATTTTTTAAAAAGTGGTAAAATACATGTAAGTAAATGTACCCTCTTACCCAATTCAGTGGCGTCCAGCAGGTACACAGGCCCCAGTCCCCATGATCTCACTTGGGAACGTTCTCACCTCCAAAACAGGAGCTGCACCCGTCAGACATTAACTCCCTACTACCCCTCTGCACCAGCCTACCTGCTGTCTCTACGAGCCTCATTTCTCTGCACACCTCATATAAGATGCATGCGTGGCATTAGGTTCTCCAGGTTCATTCATTTTGTAGCCTGTCAAAATTTCCTTCCTTTCTTGTGCGTGGGAGATGAAGGTGGGGTTGAACTAGAGACCTTCACACTGAGCTACATCCCAGCCATTTTAATTTTTGAGCGAGGGTCTTGTTATGTTGCCCAGATGGGGTTGAACTTGGGACCTTCCTGCTTCAGCCTCCTAGAGTCCTGGGGTTACAGGCATGTGCTAACACAGCCAGCTATTTCCTTCCTTCTTTAAGGCTGAATACTGTTCTTTTGTATGTCCATAAGCCATACATACTTAAGCTTTTTGTTGTAAACATAATAAAATAGCTGTCTTCAGCCTAGTGAGAGGTCCTGGATTCCACATTCATTTTCAGTGAAGACAAACTCGTAGGGCTGTGAGAAAGCTCACAGCAAACAGATGACTTCCTGTATTTTTCATCTTTCTGAGTGGTCACTGCTGCCCAGGAATCCCCCTTCCCTGGAAAGCACAGACCACGCTGGCATGTTGTGTGCTCAGGGTACAGCAAATGGGATTGGACTCATCTTTTCCCACTGCATCCTGTGCGTCTTACTCCCTTATCCCCCTTCCCTGCTTGCTGGATAATTGAGTTGATTATACGTCTGAAACTTCTGAAACTGCCAGCTGCTGAGGAAAGGCCTTCCCAATCTTCTCCCACTTTTCAGGTTCAAAGAAATGCGAAGACATATCTGTCCCGGGGGCTGTGAAGGGACAGAGGTCACAATGGCAGGAAGATGTCAGAAGACTTGGACAAGGGGTATGATAGGGACAGCTGAGCTCGGCCAGCCAGTCCACCCTGGTCCACACCAGTCCACATGGAAGACCAGCGACCCTGCGTTCTGGTCCAACCCAGCCTGCCCACGAACCTCACTGAATTATCACAAAATGGAGTATTTTCTAATACCATCATTAGGAAACGTTTTTACAGATGGCAAAAATAAAGTAAAATGATACAAAATGTAAAGGAGAGGAGAAATGACAGAGGTTGAAAAGACAGTATAGCTGGGTATCTATTTGGGGTGGTATTTTGTATGCCTGTTTCCATTAACTGTGCAATTTGGAGACAGGTTTTTAAAAAGTCATACGCTTATATATAGTACTCTTGTGAGATTTCACATTGTTTTGTGAAAATGAGACCTACTGCAAAATTCTTGCAATTGGTATCTTTACTGTCTTCTCAAAGAGATTTTTATTGGTATGCGTGAGGGTTAAGCTTGATTGTGTCAACTTGATTGGCTTGGGAGCCACTGAGGGGAGACACTTATGGGTGTGTTTGGGTGGGTTAGGAAGGCGTGCCCTTTGATACTATATCTGGTCCCTTGTCCCTTCCTCATTGGCGCCTTCCTCCTGCTCTGCTTCCCAGCCACCACGAACCATGCCCTTTTGCCATGATGTTTCTGCCTTGGAGCCAATGGGCTATGGACTGAATCCCCTTAAAACAAGAGCCAAATGAAACCTGTCCTTTAGACTGTGAGTGTTGCGTACTATGTCCAGCAACAGGACAGCTGGCTAATACAGCATCCTTTTAACCATTACTGCTTTCATGCTCTGAACCAGTATATATATCCTTGGTGCTTTTGGAACACAGGCTACGAGTTTAAATAGCAAAGCAGATTAATGGAATTGGTCTTGATGTACTACACAGATAGAGTTCTCACAGAATAACACAGAAGCAGCAAGGTGCTGTAGTGTAGGGGCCAGGGATGTCCTCCTGGACATGCAGGCTGGGTCTTGGGTGAGTAGAGTGAGCAGACAAGAGAATAGATCTTTCTGGGATGCTCACCCAGTGCCCAGCTATAGAATGAGGCAATAAAAACTCAATGAAGTCACATCACTGAAGATGGCCTCTAGGTTCTAGAAACTTCTTTGGCAGAAGAAATTTATAAATAGCCTCAATGAAGTAAGAGTTTCCCACGGCAAGCTACTAATTGTCCTTTAACATCCAAGACATATTTCCAGTGTCTCACAAGACCCTCCTGACCAGGGGGCAGCCCTGAGAGGAGCAGTGCTGGAGCTGGGAAGGTGATGGTGTGGTCACTGAGGGGAAAGGCCTGGAGGCAGGTGTCTGAGGGGAACAGCTGGAGAGGTGAACAGACCTGCATAGGGCCTTGGGCAGGGCTGTGAACTCTTCCTGTAAGGGAAGAGATGGTGTTTTCAGTTTTGTGAGTCATTATAGTGGGAAGGTAGCCAAAGAAACTACAAGTGGGCATGGCTGTGTTCCAATAAAACTTTATTTAAACAATTAGGCAATGGATGGAATGCAGTCTTACAGGTGGCAGTTTGCTGACCACGGTTTTAAGGCATGGGAAAAAAGCTTCAAAAATGCTCACAGATGAACTTCCAAGGAACATGGGCCCTGTCAAGATCCACAGGCTGTCAAGGAAAAAGGACACAGGAGTGAGATCCGGCAGAAACAAGAGAGCAAAGCCAGATTCACAATGGCTTCAGACTGGGAGGATCTGACATCGACTATAAAATAAGTATGTTTAACATGATTGAAGCTTGAAAAACAAAAGCAAGGAACAAAAGATTGTCCTAAAAAGTTAACACCATGCAATTTTAGAAGTTTGCAAAAGAAAAAATATAAGAATCTCTGGAATAAGAATATAATAATTTAAATTTTAAAAACAGAGGAGACTGGCTAAAATTAAGTTGGGACACAGGTGGTAAAGTTTAAACTAGATCACAAGAAATTATCCATATTGCAGAGCATAGAGACAAAGGATGGAAAATAAAAATGGGAAGAGACACGGGAAAATAAGGTTTAACAGACGGTGATATAACACACATGAAACTAGAGCTCTAGTAAGAAATATTAGGGAAAATGAGGAATGGGACATACTTCAAAAGAAAAATCTCCAAAGTTCGTTTTAAAATACCACGTCCTTAGATTCACAAAGTCCAATGTCCCAGGAAGAACAAACACTTCTCACCTGCTAGAGACAATCACCATGAAACTGCAGACTATCAAAGACAGAGACACTGCCATAAATGCAGCCAGAGGCCTTGACCAGCAGCTGGACTGGCAGCCGACTTTACAGAGACAATGACAGAAGCCAGCGACTGGGACAGAGATGGTCCCCAGCTCACCATGGTTCAACTTACAATTTATTGTGTTTGTGATGCTGTGAAAACCCATCCATACAACCATTCTGTTTTTCAGCTTCTGTACAATTTTCCACACAGCGTGTGAGATGTGCAATCTTTTGTTATAAAATACGCCCGTGTCAGATGGTTTTGTCTGACTGTGGACTAAGTGAGGTGCTCTTAGCAGCTTTACGGCAGGCTGGACTGAGCTTCGATGTGCAGTAAGTTAGGTGTATGTTACATATTCATGGTATCTTCAGCTTATGATGGGCTTATTCAAATAGAGCCCTATTATAAGGATCATCTGTAATACTTTACTATGCTGAGATTGTAACTATCATGCTAAATTTGTTAGCCAGAAAGCAGTGCCAGAGTACCTTTCAAGAATAAAAGTAAAGTAGATACTTTTGCTGAAAGTTTTTAACCACTAACAAGCTCTCACTGAAATAAGTTCTAAAAGGTACCCTTCTGCCAAAGGGAAATTATTCCAGATGAGGCTCTGAGAACAAGAAGAAATGGTGAGGAAAGACACAGTGGTTTATTTTAAAGAATGCTTGGTAACAATAGCATGTAAGTAATAAATCACTCCAAGGACTCTGTAATTTTTTTGAGGAAAAATATTAATATTGAGCTTTGAGTATTCATGTTAAAATCCTGGGGTAACTATTAAAATAAGAAGCATAGAGAATATCAGTTAATGAAAAAGAATAATCCATCCAGGCATGGTGGTGCACATCTGTAATACCAGCACTCCGAAGGCTGAGGCAGGAGGATCACCTCAACCTGGGCTACATAGTGAGTTCAAGACCAGCATGAACTACATACTGAGATCCTGTCTCAAAAAAACAAAACAAAACAAAAAGCCCCAAAGAAATAAAGAATTCACAACCCAAAAGAAGGCAGAAAAAGTGGGTAAAAAACCCAAAACAAAACAGAAAAAGTGGGACAAATACCAAATCTTTAAGGCATAATTTAGAAATAAAAGAAGGTCATAGGATAAGGGTAGAAATTTCAACTCACTCGAAGAAAAACCTTACTCTGAACCGGTACAGTTTGTGCCTAGTAATACAGCCACAAAAACTATAAACAAAAATGCACTGAACATCAAGGAGTGACTGTGACCACCACAGCCACTCTGACGTACCTCACCGCTGACACCTGAGGGAGCTCCACGATGAGCTTCCTAAACTCAGCGGCACGGAGCTAGTGGGCACGTACGGATACTGCATCTAATAACAGGAGGATAGGCATTCTCATAGGAGCAGACTAGTTTTCAGTTTTCTTAACAGAAGATTTGGAGTAAGTATTTCAAATTCAACGAGGTGTTGAGTGACCAGATATTAACTAGAAAAACTGAACTAACCTGTCAATAATGGTGTGCCTTATGTCACCAAGGAGAATACGCACTGCTTTCCCCAACTTACGCTCGGCTCCCTGCTCAGGCGGAGCAGTTAAAGAAACAGCAAATAAGTACTACAGAAACTACGACATCCAAAACGGCTGCTGAGAATCCAGACAAAAGATTCATTTTGCCCAGAAGTTTGGATGACGGTTTCTTACTGGCTCTAATGTCAGGACAATTCCAGTACAAATCTTCCTTTTTTTTCTTCACAAATGTGCCCGTCTGGCACAGAACAGCACACAATAGACATTTCTAAATAATCAAGCGGATAAATGAAGATGCTGCGTTATTATTAGATGTTCTCTTGGCTCTCCTGTGACACTAACGGTTCCTAATATTCCGTGACATCTGTTCTACTTGCAAGTGAGCAACCTGGGCAACCGCATTCAGGTTCGGACATGAGCTTCGGAAGGAAATCACTTGGGTCACCGGCCAGCTTCACCCCATATGAGACTGTTGGGCAGAGGTGCTTTGATGCTGGGGGCAGAGACGGCTGGGGGAGCAGAAGGCGCATGGATAAAAGAAAAATGAAGTCGGCTCTACTTCGCTGGCATTGCTTACAGGGAAGGGGATGAAGTGATACAGTAAAGAAGTGACTCGTGAGCAGCTGGTTCTAGACAGACTGTTAGCAGTGTCAAGGAAGAAAAGCAGAAGAGGGATAAGAACCCTTTGTACTGGTGGGTTGGTCCCTTTTCCCCTACTCTGGTGTCATCCTTTGTCCAATGGTTCTTCTGGTTCCGGTCTCCTGGCCTCAGGAATGCACAGCTAGGGTCTAGCAGGGCGCATGCTCAGACAGCAGGCTAGGGGGCAAGGGGGAAGAGCTGAGTGAACCCGGATGTAGGGATGGCGGCTCACACCGGGCAGTCAGGCTAAGAGCGGAGACATGGGGCTGAGTCCAGGCAAGCATGGTGGCTTATGAACAGTGCTAGCTGGAGGCAGCTTAAAGCCTCCATCCGTAGCACTGTTGCAGGCGTGGGCTTCCAGAGGACCAAGCATGCGGTCCAAACAGGAGTCCCCTTGCTACCCAAGTCAGCATCTGTCCTTAAGTTCAGTGGAGCAGGACCTCCTGCCTCCTGGAGCAGGACCTTGTACCTGGCAATCGCTTCAGGCACATGCAACTGCCCCCTTTCCAAACTCTTCTCTGAGAGGGGTCACAGGGTTGGGTTTTTGGATATTGTTCTTCTATTGAGCTTACCTTCTTATTTTAATGAGAAGACATGGTGGTGTGATTGGTGTGACTTGGTTACCCAAGCCAGTAGTTACTGGTCAGAGAACCAAGTGAATCAGGAACTGACCAAAGGGCAGCCATGTGTGGGAAACACTGGGATGAGACACAGGGCTCTAAGGCCAAGTTGTGCCCAGAGAACAGAAGAAAGATGGAACATCTGTCTCAGGGATCACACCAGCTTGGGCAGGCAGAACAACATCCTTCCATGGACTCCCAGTATGCTGGCACAGAGAGCAGAGTTTTAGTTGGTTCAGGATTCTTAGGTCCAAAAACATTCTGGCTCAATTAATGACTCCATGTTAGCATTTTCTATAGAGTAGTCTGGTGACCCTTGGAGTACATATGACCATTCTCAGGAGTCTACGAAGTCAAAGCTACTTTTATCATAATATGAAGACACTGTCTTTTTCAATCTCAATTTCTCACAAATGTACAGTGGAATTCTCCAGTGGTTACTGATTGTAATATTTGCCTTCTGGGAAGGCAGCCCTTAAAGAGATTTGCCAAAAGTAAAGCAATGCACTCTTCTTGCTAAATCATACTGCTTTGGGAAACACTGTTTATTATTTTTGTATTAAAACAATGCACTTATTATTTTAAAGTGAATTAATAAAAATTTTCTCAGGTCTGATTTCTAAGATGATAAACATAGATATGGCCCATATAAAGAACAACTCCTTGGATTCTCAATACTTTTTAGTATTGTAAAAGGCTCCTAAGATCAACCAGTTTGAGAACTGCTGCTTCACATACTCATCACAAATCCTTGGTGACAAACACTGCCACTGCCACTGAAATAAGAACTCAGTAGTTTCTTTAGGGACTATGGGAGTACTGTGTCACATTTTTTGGTTGGGTAGTACGAGTAATGCAAAAGCCTTGGTGACCATTTTCAATACCATTTTGCTTGTGCCTCAGGAATGGCTCCAATTTCCAAGCCAGACACTTCACACGAGTTCTCCCTTGGGGCTGTCCTGGGGTTGCTGATTCCAGGGAGTCTTTGGCTGACCAAATGGGAAGTCAATTCAGATCTCATCACCATTTCATGTTGTAGAGACTTTATTTGAACCATCCTAGCAAGCACAGAATCTTCTTATATCACACTATTTTGGAAAATATTAAGGAATTTTATGGACCACTTGGATATACTCCTAATATTTTATCTTGATGAACTACTGGGTTTAGAATTTAAGGGAATTTGATAAGTGATTAAAACAATAAATATATAAAGTTATTCTGATGTTCAGATGATCCCTTTTCCCTACAGACAACTGGCAAACCAGAGCAGATAAAAGATATCCCACCTTGGTTCACAATTATTTGTACCGTCCAAAGAAATGTGATTGTGGGACCCTGGTGTCTTCCTCTCTCTGATTTGTATCCTGGCCCTCAGGTGAATGGTTTCCTCTACCACATGCCCTCTGCCATGATATGTTGCCTTACATGCCTAAAAGCAATGGAGCCCATCAACCATAAACTGTAACCTCCAAAACCGTGAGCCAAATAAACCTTCTTTCTTTATATGTTATCACATATACTTACAGTAACAGAAAGCTGACTAACACAACCATGTGGTAGAAATGCATTCATTCATTCATTTCAGGCAATTCCTAAGTGAATTATTTTTAGCTCAGATTTGGCAGTGAAGCAAATTAATGTGTGCTTTGGGTTCAGTGCTTGCTTTCATAAAGGATACTGTCTATGACAAAGAGGGACATGTACAGCAATAATCACACTGTGAAATGGAATTCGAGGAATTCTACATGGATTGCATACATAATAGGGGACCTAGAACTCAGAGAGGGAAGAGACCAAAATAACAATGGCCAAATGATCTAGATAAAATGTTTGCACAAAAAATATTTTATCACCATTGTGTGAAAATGACTCAGCTGTATTCAGATATGCAACTATAAAGCATCCACAATTTCTCATTCCTGTTTAAACTAGTAGCAGAAAAGATGGAAAAGCTGTTTAAAGTTATTCACATGCCATCCTGACCCATCAGATGTACTCTCATCAGAAGCTAGAAATGGGCTTCATACTCGCTAGTGTACTGACAAAGCAAACAGGACACTCAACACAGGAACAGACCTGAGGGCTCATGGGTAGAACAGCTACCCACAGGAGATTCCTTCTACCTTCCAGGGTTGTGCCTTTGAGATACAATCAGTAATGGAGAAAACGGCTCTTGGGTAACTGCATGGAGTTCTCATCAAACCAACGGACCAACCGACCAATCTATTCACCAACCACCATCAAACAGTGGGACAGGAAGCGGTGTGTGGAGCTCTGCCCGCTTCTGCTTGAATAGAGCTGTTGTGGCTGGTCATGAACATCACATTACCTGCATGTAGCCCTCAAACACCTTCGATAAATGTCCACTGTGTTAAGTGACAAGTAGCTATAGGCTAGTCATCTCTGCTCCCTCTTTTCTTCTGGGGCTGTACTATTTCAAGGTAGGCTTTTAGAGGCATCAGAGTCCCCAGACAACTGTGGACACCATTATTACACTGCTGTACATGGGTTACGTCTCTGATAGAGAAGTGAATACACATCCTCCCTCATCCGGAGGATGCCACCCGTCATGTGGCTGGATTTACTTCCTTGTGACCCAATAATATCATTTCACTACTTGCTTTAAAAGCAGCTTTTACTAATAGCTGCTAAAAGGTTAAGTAAAGAGTCATGTGGGGACTAAAGAGTTAGTACAGGGAGGACCTAAAATAGGAGGTGTATGCAATGACCCCATGAAAGGAAGCACTCAAGAGTAGCTGAGGTGGTCTGCACTTCCCCCCATGGAACTTGTAGTTAAAGCCATAGCTTACACATGTCATAGGTGGGGAGTAAAAGGAGCAGGAGGGTTCTGACTTGCTGGAAAAACTATGTTTACTGCACACTTGTCAGATGTCAGCTCATGACCACAGAGGGACATAGCCTATCAGAAGACCGCACCAGTCACATCCATCCCTTATCTGCCCGGCTCTGTTCTGAATATTTTTTTCTTTTGATTAGTCAGTATCTTGTGGGAGATATTTTGACTATCTGGACGAACTTGGCAATCTCTTCTAGTCTACCGAAGATTCATGAAGGTGGTAACGGGGGAGTGCAGGGTGGGGACAGGGGCTGTGTGTTGTACACCGTGACCTGCAGCTCTGCCCACCCTGCTGCCACCCTGCTGCTGGGACAAGCCCTGGCCACGCACTGGCTTTCCATCTGGTTTCTCACACTGCCAGGGTACAGTGAATGCCAGACCTTGATTTAAAATAAAAATGAAACTAAGAGGCATTGAAAGCTCCCAGTTTAGCTTTCCAGACAAAAGCAGAAGTTAAAAACAACCCCATAAGCATCAGCTGTTTCTGATTTAGCGGCAAAGTAACCCAGTAAACATTACCCAAAATGCCAAAACCAACAAATCCATATCCACTGAGATGACTGAACGCAGTGCATGAAAGCCAGATCTCTTTCTTTACGTCGATCTCAGGAGCACGTCTTGGGTGACAAAATCAAGATGTGGATTCTCAATCTCCTTAGCAGCGGTTCTGACTCTGGTCTCCTGGATTAATACATTTTCTGCTGGTCTAACAAAATACACAGTTGGATATTTTGTAAAGAAAAGAGATTTACGTAACTTAACAGTTTTGGAGCCTGAACTTCTAAGATCAGGCGGCCCCAAGACGTTCGGCCTCTAGTGAGCCCCCTCTGGCTGTATCACAACATGGTAGAGAAGTGCAAGGGGAGCCAGTTGTGTGCAGAAGGACCCAAACGTGGGGGTGGCTTTGCTTTACAACAATCTGCTCTTGTGGGAACTAACTCACCTACTGAGACTATCATTAATTGCTCCCAAAGACGAAGCCACCATGACGTAACCACCTGCACAAGGAGCCACCTCTTCAAGATTGTCCCACCAGAGGGTATGGCTCCAACGCATAAACCTTTGGGAGACACATTCAAACCATAGCATCTTTCTCAACTGAGACCTATGCTTCTATTCTTTTCCTTTTACCCACTGAGTTGAGGGGATGCCATGGGTACAGCATCCTCATCATAATTTACTTTTATGTATCGTCTGTTTCAAACAAGCTTTTATCAGTCTTAACTTTGGCAATGTATTTTTTGATGGCAAATAAGTAGTGCATATACACATGCAGTGCACGCATATACACACACGTGCATACGTGCTTGTTGTTCTTCACATGCATTGTTCAGTGCAGATCTCTGAACATTCACATGTGACAGATACTGTTGACATCTCCCCTGGTGTGCTGGGGTTAGGCAATCATGGGAGGGTGCAGAGAACTAATCTGTTTACACTGCTTGACACGATCAAGGGCCAGACCCTTGGGCAGAAAACATGCCCCAAGGCTTTTAAATCTGTTGTGAAAATGCCAAGTGCTTGCCAAGTGTTGCAAAAGGAAAATAAGGCAGGATAGAAGTTGAAGGACACAGTATTCCACTCAGAAAGGCCCCATTCCACACTGCAGATGGGTGCACGGGTGTGGGCTCTCGTTTTACCCTTCTCAGGAATGTCTCCTCCCCAGCCTGGCTCTCTACCTGTAAGTCCTGACTCCTGTGCCTACAGGCACGGTGAGTGAATGAATAGGAGGAGGAAGCTCCCCTTCAAGCAGCCTGCCAATTAGTACTCACAGAAGGGAGGACACGGGGTAGAGATTCCAACCACTACAGTCATGGTGTTTCAAGCGGGAAGCATCAATGGCTACTAAAACTAGTGAGCGAAGACTTGAGAAACGGTGTATTTATGTAATCTCAAAATATCTCCCATGAGATACCGACTCATTAAAAGAAAAAAATAGTTCAGAGCAGAGCTGGGCGGACAAGGGATGGATGCGACCAGCGTGGCCTCCTGATAGGCTGAATCCCTCTGTGGTCCTCCTGCCCAAATGATCTAATCTGAAGCTAATCACAAGCAGACACTGGACAAACCTGACTGCTGAGTGCTCTATACAGTAAATGGCCTGCAATCTTCCAATGTGTCTGGGTTATGGAAACAAATGAAGACTTAGGAACTGTCCCATGTGGAAGAAACTAACGCTACAAGACAACTAAATGAAATGTGGGGCCCTGGAGGGACCCTAGATCTCTTGGGGCAAGGGAACTGGGGATTAGCAGGCAATTCTGTCCCGCGTTAGCTGTCTTCTTTGATCACAGCACTGTGCTACCATGTGGATCAGGCAGCGTTCCACATTCTCGCTGCACCTCTCCCTCTAATGGCTTAGTGACCAGCACTAACGTGTATATAACTGAGTATGGTAAGGCAAGTGTGACCGCATCTGAACAGGAATTCTTCATGAAAGGTCTGAGAAAGCTACTGTTCTTGCAACTTTTCCCTAAATTGGAAATCATTTTTGAAAAGTTAAAACCAACTGGCCGAGGACCCGACCACTACTTTCTGACTGCACTTATAGCAAAATGATGTTGGTAACCTGTCCCTCCTGTAATTTCAACCACCCTCAAGTCACATTTCTTCTTCTTCTCTGCTCCAGGTGGTTTTTGTTGTTGTTAGGTTGGTCGCTGTTTTTCTGCAGGGCTGAGCCTTGAACCCAGGGTCCTGAGTGCGTGCCAGGCAAGTGCTCTACCAGGGAGCTGCACCCCAGCCCCAAGACGTTTGTATCTTCTCTTCTGTGTGTTTGGAGAGGGCTCCCTGCGCCCTGTGCATTCTTGATTCCTAACCCCCTCCCCACTATTGGGGTCTCAGTTTAAATGTCACTTCATAAAGGCATCCCTTTGCCCTAGACTGGATAAAATTCCCTGTCACAAGGTGATGTTCCACACCGGGGCTGGGTAACTGTCCCCGTCTCCCTCATGAGCCTGTAAGCTGAGTTCTGCTTTCTTCCTTCACTTTCAGCTCCCAGGGCCAAGACCCAATTTTAGTTTAAAAAGCAAAAAAGACTGGAAAAAGGATTTCAACTGTGGAGACTTGACCTGGCTTCCTCTCTTGGAGGTAGTGGTTTTTCAATGGCAAACTAATGGATTTGATTATTTTTCTCCAACACCCGATTTTCTCAAGACCTTGATCATGCAACCTTACTCAGCCTTACCGCACACATTGCTGTTTCAGGGTAATTACCCCCCACGGAGGGCAGGGCCGCTATATTTAAATCCGAGTAAACAGAACAGGTACTCTGCCTCGTAAAACGATGACCCTTAAGCACTTACAACAACTGATGTCGGTAATTAGGACTATTTCCATAGTACAGAGAAGATGATTTTGAAAAAGTGAAGTAGAGAGTAATTAATTTCACATAATAGTCACACTGGGACCTATTGTGAGGTCTGACATTAATGATGTACTTCTTTTCTGTAATTAATTTTTATGTGCAGTCCTGGGCTCTCCACCACCTTCTCCAGAACAGCTCCAGGATCAGCATGCCTAACTTCCAGCCCTATCTACACCAGCTCATAAAGACAGAGGCACACAGAGAATGAGAAATAGGTACCCACCCAGCCAAATTTTAGTTTGTACAGTGCTTTCCCCGCTTTAGGACGAGATTGAAGTAATATAAGCAAGAATGTATTTTGGAAGTAGTGTGTTTCTGTTACTGACTCATTGATGTGGTACTGTGGATTGAACCCAGAGGCTTTACACTGAAATATATCCCTACCCCATTTTTTATTTTGAGACAGAGTCTCACGAAGTTGCTCAGGCTGGGCTTAAACCTGTGATCTTCCTGCCTCAGCCTCCCACAGCACTGGCAGTACATGCGTGTGCCGCCACTATATCACCCTGCATGCACCAAATATTGTCTCTGCAGTTTTTAAAGCTATAAAGCAGAGGACAGTGAGAGAGAGAAAGAGGGAGGGAGGGAGGGAGGGAGGGAGGGAGAGGGAGAGAGAGAAGACTCAATAAACAGGAAAGCAAGAGATTCAAATTCAAGTCTAACCACTACCACCACCTGCCAGCCCCACAAACCACTTCCTCCCTCCAGGTCCTCCTTGATGTCATTTTAAATGTGGGGAGCACCTGCTCCCTAAAGACAGAGCCTGACCTGGGCAACCTGTGGCCTCTGTAGTGAGAGGGAATGATGTAGAGGAAAACAGCACATGGTCTCCCCTTCCTCTCACTTCCCTGTCTTGGTTGAAGCCTCGGATGGAAACAAACTCATGACCTGGACGCTGCATCTTTTTGGAAACCTGCCCTAGGACCTGGCCGCGTCTCAGAGGCACAGGGCTTGCCCAGCAGGCATGAGTTCCCTCCCCAGCACCAGAAAATAAAACAACAAAAATCAAAACCCCGCATGATTTCTTTAAGTATCAAAGTTTTCTTCCCAATTCCTAAAGAAGAGGCTGTTTTAGAACCAGTTTTTCAACCTGCCTGTACCTTAGAATGGCCACACGCACAGAGTAGGACAATGTGCTTATTCTTCAGCACGAGGCGGCTGTGTGCGCTCAGGGAGGACAAGGGGGACCCGGCACCGACACGCACACAGCTGTGCTCCTGCGGGACACAGCAGAGACTCCTGCTGGACGCAACAGGAAAGCGGAGCTGCAGCGTGAAGCGTGGCCTGCCTGGAGCAGGCTCAGGATGGATGCACAGATGCACTTGCTGCGGCCCCAGCTGGGGTGTGCAGGGGTGCAGCTCCCCGAAACCCCAGCAGCTCAGCCTCAGCTCTCCCTCGTCTAGACAGTGGCCTTTTGCCTTAGAAACCTCCCTGGCAACCCCACCTGGCTGATATCAGAGTTCTGGTATCAGTGTCCCGCCCCACCTGGATGAGCCCAGGAAGCCCAATGGTTCCACCCAAGGGCAGCCGCCACACGGGCAGTCCTGTCTCTGTCTGCCTCCCTCCATTAGGAGCTGATGGGAGTTGGCGCTGACGGTTTTATTTCTATGTCCCTGCCACCTGTACCCAGAGAGTCTCAGCAGACGTTTATAAGAAACGGAAGCCTCAGGGGACGCCAGGGCATGACGGTATCTTAAGCTTGTGCTCGGACATCCTGTCATTTCCCCCTAGTCATCCTGGGATATCTGCGCTTTACTCCGGCAAAGATGCACC
This sequence comes from Chinchilla lanigera, assembly GCF_000276665.1. Lineage (NCBI taxonomy): Eukaryota > Metazoa > Chordata > Mammalia > Rodentia > Chinchillidae > Chinchilla > Chinchilla lanigera. The sequence continues at coordinate 6,797,848 of NW_004955470.1, read as the reverse complement.
CACCACTCCCCACCGCCTTCCCACTGATCCACCCAGGCGCTGGCTAGCGGCCCGCCGTAAGACTTTAAAGTTCTCATTACTAGATGGGCAAAGGCAGGGCGCAGCAGTGCAGGGCCGAGAGGACCCACACGCCTCCCTCTTCTCACGGCTCGTCCCCCCGGCCCCGCACATGCTTCCTTCTGATTCACAGCGATTATGATTCACCGCCAGCCCCTGCCCCACTCCCCCGCCAACACACATTCTTTCTGTGCTGCTTCCAATTTCCTCACTGTTAAGCTGACAGGCAGCGGGTTACACTCAGAGCCTCTGTGTAGCTTTAAATCTGTTCTTTTCAACATCTTTTCTTTAAAAACATCAGATTTTGAAAAACCAATTTGAAAGCATCAAAGGCAAATTGGGAAAATGTTTTCTTTTTTCCGCTCCACCCTGAGTCTTCACTGATTTAGTTCCATTTAGGGGATACACATGGAATGAATTTAAATGCTTGTCGAAGGATCCTTCTCCCGTGTTCCTCTGGCGGGTAAGATGGGGTCCCGTAACTGGGTCCCCGTTGTGGACAGGGGCTCATGAGAAAGGAGAGAGAGCACGCAGCATCGGCAACCTTTGCCAGGAATGTGGGCAATCGCTTCAGGAAATAGCAGCCAACATGAACTATGTGCTTGATTCAGAAAAGAACGATGCGTAATTAGCAAGCAAAATGAATACGTACACTTAGAAGACACCCTAATTTGCAGTCCTGCCTGACTTTCACCAGGTCATAGAATGACTTGACACCTCCTGCATGTTCTGGAGGGATATTCCTAAGAAGCCAGGCAGAGCTGAATCCATTTGCTGTTTTGGTTTTGTCTTTGGATGTATTTCCCTCAATATGTCAATTCCAGGCAAAGCTCCTTGATTTTGCCTGATTAAGTAGGAATTTCAGCCATAACCCATCCAATCCAAAGGTATTATCGGAGGGCGAGATAAATGGAACGTGTCTGGAGGGAAGGCTTATTTAGAACCTGGCTCTTGGAGGAGCCCTTCAGGAAGGAGCAGCGGGGACCGCCAGCCCTGTCCTCCCCTTCTCCATCCAAGCTGAGCTCTTTGGAGACCCTCTGTCCTAGGCAGCGGGCTTTTCCTGAGACAGTTTAGGGGAAGCTGGTTTCGAGCCAGGGACTGGCCAGCTGCGAGGGAAAGCAGAAACTGCTGCCTGAGGCCGCCAGCCCCAGGAATTTGGAGAAAGGGCCTGCTTGGCTCACTGTGGAATTCCCAGTACTTAGCCCACTGCATGGCGCAGACCACAAGGAAGGATGGAAGCTCCCTGAGAACCAAGACAAGGAGCCCTGGATGCTGGTGGCTGCAATGGAGCTGTGCTGTCTCACTGATGGGAATCCATGCGTGAGGTCCCATAGGCCAGTGGTGGCAAACCTTGTGGAGCTTTCAGTGCTATAAACAGCTTGCTGCAGCATGCATGCTGTAAGTTCGCCACCACTGCTGTAGGCTATAACACCTGCAAGTCACCTGGTCTTAGTACTTTTCTCGTTGCTTTGACAAAATACCCAATACCTCAAGTTAAAGGAGAAAAGGTTTCTTGAGCTCACAGATGGTGGAGGTTTCAGTCCATAATCAGTGGGCTCCAAGGGTGGCCTGGTAGAGGGGACTGCGGAGACCAGTTCATTGTGGGTGGGAGGCAAAGCAGCAAGTGATGGCAGCAGGCCTCTTTCTGTCTCTCACACTCACACCCAGGGTGGGGCACCCTTCATGCCAGCACCACACACCCTAGATCCAGCCACTTCCAAAAAGTTCCACCTATGACCTCTGCATGAGGCTTTGGGTGGGGCATTTAGACACGAACCATAACATACCTGTTCTTGAATCTGAGGTGGTTCCAGCTGTACCCACAGTCTAGGCTTTGTGAGGCAAACTATGAAAGTTGAAGACTTTTGTGTAGGGATCATAAAGGGCAAAGGATGACTCATTCATAGGAATCCCTCAACACTCAACCAGGAGACTTGAAGACGTAACTCAAGGGAAACAAAAGCACATGACCCAGGGGATAACAGGCTTGAAGATTAATGTGGGCTTTGCCATATGAATACCCCTGAGACAGAAATGTGAGCCCCATCTAGAATTAGGCTGCTAGGAGCAACAGAAAGCCAGACACATATGTAACTTAGAATCTCCAGAACCAACATTCAAAAGAGTAACATCAGAGATTTTATTTTACCCAACATATGTAAAATAGTATTTCAATATGGAACAAACACTAAAAAATATGAATAGGATACTTTATATTCTTTATTTTTCCTATGCAACCTTCTAAATCCAATGTGTATTTCACACTTACAATGCATTTCAATGTGGACTCTCACATTTCAGGGGCTCACACTTAGGCACAGGTGCAGACAGGCAGGTGGGCGGTCCACCTGCCATGGCAGCAGTGAAGGAAGCAGCAGCTTGGCACGCACCCCCTTGTGGGGCTTTGGTTCTTCTGGTTGGTGCCTGTTTCCTGTGGGTTCCTGCCATATAGTTTTGATGAGGCTGTTACTCACAGGTACGTGTCATCTCACTCCCAAGGTGATTACCTGATGCTGGCCATCCAATCATAATCAGTGCTACTACCGAAGTCCAAGAGGGTTGCATGTGACCAGGCAAGGCCAATCACAGTCCCTCTCTGGGGCTGCTATACGGAAGCTGGGCTTGGGCGGGGTGGGATGGCTTAGATCTAATAGATGCCCTAAAGTCTCATGCACTCAGAGGTAGTAGGGCTTTTGGAAGGTGAGTGTATCATGGAAGGTGCTGCTCATCCACTGATGAATTCCTGGCTGACTGCTGTTAGGAGGTAGAGTCTACTTGAAAGAGATGGTTGAGGGGGCACGATCTGGAAGGGTATTTCCTTGCCCCTGGCTTCTACCCCCTCTCTACTTCCTGGCCATGCTCCTCTCCACCCATGGACTAAACCCACAGACGCTGTGAGTTGAAGATGCTTCTCCTCTAAATTGCAGGGGCTGGGAATTTTATCCCAGGGACAGGAACGTGACTCACACAGGCGGGCTGGGGATACTTTCTCTTTTCTCTGGAGTTTGTAGAATGTGATTCTGGGTCTCTCCCCATCAGGGGAACAGTATGTCTCAGGACGGGGCCATGAAGAGGCAAAGGAAAACTACAATTCCAAACCCTAAGTTCCTTCCTTGGCTTCGGCCCCAGGCGCCATCTCTTTCCCTGTCCTTCCTTCCCTTGCTCAGGTAACTTGAGATGGGGTGCAGTCCTGATACAGAGCCACGCCATTTCAGTGCATGCCACCGCATCCCACAGGGACCACTGCCATGACTCAGGAGCGGGGATTCCATGTTGTAAGTCACATTAGTGCTGGGTAGACCCCATCCCTCCCTAGGTCACCATGTGGCTTCGGATCTGTGCCCTCACACCCGTGTCCTGTGGGCAGGTGCATGTTGGGAAGCTGATGATGCCTGGGCTCCTCTTTGTCCTGCCTCAAGAAGCAGGATGGTGCCGTGCCTTTGCCTTCCCACTGCAGCTTCTGACTGGCCTCCCTGTGGGCCACATGAAAGGCCTGTTCCGAAACACGACCTTTCCTCATCACCCAGGCACAAAAGGAGACTGTTCCAGGCCTGAGGTTATTAACACAAGGAGGACAGTCCTATCCTCGGCACAGGTGTGAGACTGTCACTAGGATTCCTCGCACAACAGCAAGGAATCTCCAGGAAATCGCCACTGAGGGCGCTGTGGGCAGGCCCTTGAAGGGCTGCGGGACTGAAGCCCGTCTGACCTTAACCACCACATGGAAAATTCTAAGAAATGTAAATGTCAATTTACCCACTCTACCATTTTCTTTAGATATAAGATACATAACTTAATTCTAAGTTCTTACCGATTCTCCCTTTGGTTTTGGTCTTGTTCTCTCCTACATTTCAGATACGCTAAAGGAGCTGCGTTTGGGCATTTGGTCAGTGCCTTCCCACGACAACACTACTCACTGGAGTCACAGTGGAGAACATCATGAAACCTTAATTGGCCCCCTGAAAGCCCAGCGGGGTATACATAGGGCTTCTTCAATCTCCCTCATATCACAGAAGGACTTTACGAGGTAGGTCATTAAGATCTATAGGTCAAATGCTCTTGTTGCTCTTAGGAAGACCAGCACATTAATTAATGCTTCATTTTGAGGGGATATGAAAAATAATGAGTGAAGCTCATATTGAGCCATTAGTGGCTTTTCTTGCCTCTGCCCAGGTACTGGTGCTGCCCTAACTGCCTGGTGCTTCTGGGAGTGCAGACTGCGCAGCTCCCCCTTGCTGCTCTGCCAGTTCTCCTGGGAGCAGGCCACCCATCTCCGCAGAGTATGGCAGGGGTGTCAATTCCTTCCACGTACTGTCCCATGACACTTGCCCCTCTGCCCACCTTCTCTACTTCAGCTACACAAGGACAGGGCTACCTCCCGCTACCCTGTGGTTTCTGCATTTACAGATGCAAACGTCTGTAAACTAAGCTCCTGTTCATACACTGCTAGACGGGAAGTTCTTATCTCAAAATACAAGAACCCCCATCCCTAGAGGCTTCCAAAGATCCTTACTTACTGAGGAACACAAGAAAAATCACCTAACCTACCTGAGCTTCCCTTCCTCATCTTCCAGATGGGAGCACAGTTACACCACCCTGGGTCAGGACTGCAAGAACCCCTGAGAAGAGATAAAACTCCTGGACAGCCTCCTCCACCAGGGTCTGTCAGCAGTAGGGAGGTCATCACCGCCCTGGCTTTGTTTTTCCATCAGATTGTTTTCAGAGTGTTGGCACCCACTCCTCCTCCTTCCCCTCCCTACAAAACTAGAAGTCTCCTTCGAAAATCTGGAGAGCAAAGAAAAATAAAATGTTTAGGGCCAGCAGTGCTAAAGCATGTGTCTAGTGTGCACCAGGTCTTGCATTTGAGCCCCAGCATCACACAAAATAAGTGAATACATAAGTGTTATGGTTTGTGTCTGGATGTCCCCCCAAATCCTCATGCAGTCATGAGGCGGGCTTTTAGAGTTTAGGATTGATTCATGGTCCAATGTTGGAATTATGGGTGTGAGTGCTACACCTGGCCCTGGGGCAGATAGTTTGCATATGTAAGGGAGAGAAAGAGGCTGCTTGCTGCCATTCCTCCCTTTGGCTCTTGTTGCTTTTGCTGTTTTCCGCCACCATGAACATTTGCCCTGTGCCACTCTGCCTTGGAGCCAGCCAAGTATGGACTGAAACCTCCACAAACTGTGAGCTAAACCTTTCCTTCCTTAATTTTGGGTGTCAGGTATTTTGTCTCAGCAATGAGAGAAAAGTAACCAAGACAATAAGTAAATAAGCATATAAAAATAGGTACAAATTCTAAATCTCCCATGAATTCAGGACCCAAGACCACTACTAGCATTTTGTGTCTCCTTTCCTGAGCATGGGTGCATTGTACATAACTGCCAAACGCTGCAGATAGATTCTTGCCCATTCCTTTTTTCGTTAGCACTATAGGCATCTCCCGTTTCCTCTGTGGGCCTCATACACACCACTTGTGACAGCTGTGCATTACCCCGCCCTATGGACACTCAGGGCTTATTTAACCGCAGTGAACTTTTCAGACATCTCAGCCTCCCACTTTCTGCCAGCATGCCCCATAATGGGCAGCAGGGCCTTTCCTTCTGCTGCACTTCCTACCTCACGAGAGTCCCAAAGCAGAATTATGGGGTTCTACTTTAAGGGAGTGAATGTGTCAAGGGCAGACAGCTTTCCCTGTGCACACTGCCATAACCAACTCTGCAGAAAGCCCATCTTATATCTCTGATATTTATTTTTTATCATTGAAAAAAATGTGATCAAATACACACGTGAAATTTACCATCTTAACCATTTCTAAGTGACCCGCTCAGGAGTGTTGAGCACATTCACACTGCCATGCAACCTACCTCCAGAACCTTCCCATCTCACAAAACTGAAACTCTGCACTCATGGAACATCTCCTCCACCCTCCCTCCCCCAACCCCGAGAAACCACCTTTTGACTCTCTGGGTGTCTGAATTCCCCCACCCTTCATCTCTGCTGTAAGTGGAATCATGCGGCATTTGTCCTTTTGTGACTGGTTTCTTTCACTAGCTCAGAGCCCTCCAGATTCATCTATGTTGCAACTATCAGAGCTCCTGCCATTGTACATCTTTCTTCATTTGTGTCCTTGCACGAGCTAGAGAAGGCAAAGGATTCCACTGTTAGTGTGCTGAAGTGTTCGATGGAGAACAGGAATCTATTTACCAGCTATTCTTGGGCCAGAATTCTAGAAACTCTGGCTTACAGTGTTAGTTTTTAAATGTTTCTTGAGTTTTCCTTACACTGGAGGTATTTGTTTCTGCAAATATCCTCTAAAGATAAACTAGCTTTACATTTTGATTACCTTTTTATAGAGTACAGAATTTAACTGAAATCTGTTGAATTTTTTGGTGACTTCTTTTTGTTCTTCTATTCTTAGAAAATTCTTTATTCTCAGAGTTTCACAAATGTTTCTTTTTCTATTTTCTCCTGCTTTTCACAAGAAAAGGAGAAAGGAAGAAAGTCACAGCTAGATCTATCTGCTGGCTACATAGGGTACAGTGAGGATGTAAATTTTAGATTTTGTTTTTCAAGAAGGCTGAGTACTTTCCCAATACAGAATGATCTTTCCCCAGTGACGCCTAATGCTTCTTTTAGCTGACAGCAAATTCTTATAGACAATAAATAGGGCCTCTGACAGGGCCAGAACCACCAGGTTCACTTCTCCCCTTTTCTCTGACCTGTTTCCCATTTTCCAAAAATCTCTGTTATAAACTCTAACCCTGATAAAACTGCCACTATCTGAAACCTTCCACAACCTTAAAAAGGCAAAAATTTAACAACTGAAATTTCTTCACATAGATGGTTAGGAAATGAATTGTGGTCTTTTGTAAATAGGAGGTGAGATTTAAAATATACGTGTACATATAAATTAAAAAGTCATATGAGAACATAGAGAGCCTACTAGAAGACACACTGCCACCAATCCCCATCAATTTCCTCCCACTTGTTTTGGGCACACTTATCCCATTATTTTTGCCACTTTCTGAAGCAGTTCTGGAAGTCCTCTGTCATGAGTGTCTTTACGAGACATGATAAAATATACAGTGAAGACTGCTGCTGACTGTCATCAATGGAAAGGCAGCTCGTAAAAACATAATCATGCCCTCGCCAACCTTGTTCACTGGATCTGGCACCGTGCAACTTTTGGTTCTTCCCCCAAATCAAAATGACCATGAAAGGTCATTGTTTAGAATCAAATGTTTCAGGACATCCAGGCAGCCATGACAGTGCCCTGGTAAATGCCAGACAGCATTTCCTGGTGTTACCACTAGGCATGGAAATGGCCACTTATCTAAAGGTTGTATTTAGAGACCTTCATTTATATTTATTCACACCCTCAATTAAAAGCCTAAACATCCAATTGCTACCCTAAACCAGAGAAGGGCTGGTCTGAGTGCTGACTTTAGCTGGTGCACCACACTGCACCAGAAGAATGCTTGCAGAGGGCCCCGGCAGCGGCTCTCAGGAAGAGCAGCTGACCACCCTCTTCCTCCCAGAGAGCCTATGTTCCCAGGTCACCCTAGACTGAAATGTGCCAGGAAACCTGCACGCCAGAGACAAACAAGGAAATGTGAGCTGACATTCTCTCGTCACTTTCACAGGCTGTACCCCACGGTGCGGGACTTGGGGGGCGGTTCCAGGCTGTGAACAGGTGAGGGCCATTAGGGACAGATAACAGCAAGCTTTGGCTCCAACAGAATGACTTTTTCCCCCAGTCCGCAGTCTAAAGTTCAGCCTGGAGGGTCTTGAACAAACGAGAAAATTTGCTGGCTATGTGAATGTTAAAACTAAAATAATTTCCAGCTACAAACAGATGTGTTCATTGAGTAGCTGGAAATGCTGCCTCCGATTCCCTATTTGTGCAAATCACTGTTGCAAACATTCACCGACACAAGGTGAAGACCACTTTTCCAGCCTACGATGGCGCTTGTGTATTCTGTCCTTCATGGCGCTTCTGAGCAGCAGCGTGTGCTGTGGGTGTGGAAGTCCCCACGGCAGGATGACCTGGCTTAGCTCATGCAAAATGTCTGTGTGCGGGGTGGGGTCAGGAGCTGAAGCCTGAAACTCCCTTTCCATGGTCCTTTTCCTCCTTTGAATCCCCCTTTCTCTCATGACTTTCCATGGACCCAAAGGTACAGCTCAGGCTCCACCTGATCACAAGGCCTTGCCCTTTTCTCTGTTACTGTACGAACTGCCAATGGCATCTCCTCCCAAGTGTGAGACACGCACTTTTTCTAGAACAGTATTTCTATGATCCTGAAAATAACAGCCTTAAACAAAACAAAATGAAACAAAAACCAGTGGGAAAACCAGGGTTGGGGCCGGCCACTGAGGGCTCGAGGGGCTTTGTAGGCAGGACCATCAGCCGGGAACAGTGGTGCGGTGAACCTGAGCCCTGCTGGCACCTCCTGGGCCCCGCTGGCACCTCCTGGGCCCCGCCGGCACGCGGCCGGGCTCCACCCCATGCAGCCCTCTTGCCTGGCCCTCTGGGGAAAAGTCCTGGAAGACGTTCAATTCTAGATGACACCAGATTCACCAAAATGAAAAACACGGCCCACGGTTCTCCTTCTACATCAATCCACACACTCCACTTCCCTTCTCCCTGCCAAACGCTGAGAGCCACATCTTCCCGGTGTTTTTATCCACACTTGAAATTTCCACAAACACAGCAAACCTGGAGAGGAGCTTGAAGCCACTAAGGGGATCTCAGCCACTGCTTATAGGAAGGAAGACACTTCTTTACCCTCTTGGCTCTTTCTAAACGGCTCCATCGATTGCCAAGGCTTGGGGTAACTTGAGAGATCAGTGCAGGCTGCAAACACACTGGGGAAAATCTCGGTCCAACACCACACTCTGCTATTTACTCCCTACGAATTTATTTTTATTGTGATGAAATACACACAACAGGAATTTTACCATTTTAACCACTTTTAAGGGAATAGTTCAGTGGCATTAAATACTTGACCACAATTAAAAAACAAGTCTACTGAAACCTATTTTTAAAAGAACTGCAAGATAAGGAGACAGTCATAAAGTATTTTACTAACACCGTTCACTTTGCTTTTATTGCTTGGTCCTCAAGGTTTGCCTTAGCAACAGTAAATGAGCAGCAACCACGTCAGATTGGGACAAATTCCCAAAGAGAGTGCAGTGATCCTTATTCAAAAGCTTAAAGCAGAACATATATAGTACATACTTCTTTACTTTTCCCAGTGTATGTTTTTCTGGGGAAACAAGACAGATCCTAAATGCCTTGCTGCAGGAAGTGAAACGTTCTACAGTCAGGACAGGGTGACTGCTGGCCCAGGTCCACACTGAGGCTATATGACCTCAGGCAAAGGTCTGAACCACTCTGGGCCTCAGCTCGTGCTACGACTTGAATGTCCCCTCTAAAGTTCATACTGAAATTCTGAATTTAATCACCACTGCAAGAGTTCCACCTTTATGAATAAATTAATGCCGTCATCTCACTAGTGGGTTCCTTCTGAGGACAGTGAGGGTCATAGACCGCCTGTCTCTGTCTTGGTGCTCATGTGTCCTTCTTCCTCCAGCTGTGGCATCAAGGCCTTCACCGGAGGCCACTGATGTCCTTGGGCTTTCTCACCCTTCAGAACCATAAGCCAAATAAGTTTCCATTGTGTATAATTTACCTGCATCTTTATATCCTGTTACAGCAGCAGAATACGGACTAAGACAGTTTGCAAACTATAAGGTACAGCTCTTGTGAGACGTCAATGACTGATGTGCTTAAAACTCTTCCAACAGTGAGTGGCACAAACACATCTTCACAAACTTTTGTCTATTGCTATGAAAGGCCCAAGCCCAGCAAGTAAGGCATTTCGGGTGAAGGACCTATTAATAAAGCATTTTCACTTCGTGCCATGGAATCTCAAAATGCCTCATTCTTAGAATTCATAAAAATACTTTAAATAACTTAGGAACATGGATGATTGTTCTTTCAGTGACAAAAATAAATACTGTTTTTTTTTAACTTAAAAAAGGCTTATTGTTATTCTTGGTAGTCAATGGCACAAGAGTTGTTATTAGGAGGAAAAAATCTTGACAGCTTTAGTTAACTCCTACACAGAGCGGATGTCATTTAATTTAAAAGTACAAACACACACAAAGGCAGGAGAAGAAATCCCTTTTTAAAACCATCCCCTTTTCAAACACTGCAGATGTCTTTCAAAACCCTACATAATATTTTTAGAGTTTATTTATAGAACTTAAATACTTTGAACACTTTTTATGTAAAACTTAATGCTTTCAACTCTAAAAACTTTTTTCATACATTCTAGAAAAGGAAAGGAGTCCACTCCACTGTATGACTATCTTTTTCTTTTCTTTTTGGTATGGGGGATCGAACTCAGGACCCTGCGCTTGCCAGGCAGGTGCTGTACTGCTGAGCTATATCCTTGAATTATTTTTTGACTCCTCATTCTATTTTTTTTTTCTTTTTTGTACTGGGAATTGAACTCAGGACCTTGTGCTTGCCACACAGGTGCTGTACACTGAGCTACATCCCCGGCCCCTCACTGTACAACTATCAGCAACATTGCCAATCCCCTAAATTTCACAGCTAACACACAGTGACCATAGACCAGGTGTGGTGAAAATATACAGTGAATGTGAGGCAGGAGATTAGGGCATGGCAAACTGGTTGGGGAAGTGGGTGTGACCTGTCGACCACAGAGTCCAGGACACATGCGCACAGCCGTTCCCAACACCCTGCACCTGGGCCCAATCAGAAAGCACTGTCTTCAGTTCTCCTCACAGGAACTTGAGCAGGTTTTGGATAGGATAGCCTAGACCTGACCTCAGCCTGAATAGTGGGAGACAGAAAACATGGGCACCACCAAGCTGGGGACCACTGTTAACTCTTCTAGGCTCACCCTGTGTTTTGCTGGATGTATCTATTTTCTTACCTTTAGTTGGTCCAAACTCCCCATGCAGAGCATGTTTCTTTTCTGTCCATACTTTTAATAAATGTAAAACCTCCCTACCTTTTGTACTTTTCTTGACTGGTTCTTTGTTCAGGACAGAAGGAACCTAGAAACCACCTCTAGAAGGAGACTCCAGCACCCTAGGAGCTGTAACAAATGAATGAAAAGGCCAGATGTGGTGGCACACACCTATAATCCAAGCACTTGAGAGGCTGAGGCAGGAGGATTGCTGTGAGTTTGAGGTCAATTTGGGCCACAAAGTGAGTTCAAGGCCAGCCTGGACTGCATAGTGGCACCCTGTCTCAAAAAGACAAAAAAACTTTTTTCAAATATATCTATTACAATAAAAGACACAATACATTTAATCTCCCTAAGAATACTCCTCCTTGCTTCTAATAAACTTAGCCCCTTGTTCTTGCCACTTTCTGAAAGCAGGTATGGAAGTCCTCCTTCGTGAGTATCTTCACAAGTTAAGATCAAAAATAGGGTGAATGCTGCTGCCAAGTGCTGTCCAACAGAAAGGCAGGCTCCTAAAAATCTGGTGTCCCTCACCTTGTTTACCAGATCCGGCTCTGTGAGACTCTTGGTTCCTCCCCAAAGTCAAAATGACCTGAAAGGTCAATGTTTTGAATCCATTGAGAACATCAAGGCAGCCACAACAGCACAACCAAAGACACTCAGGAAAGAGGACTCCCAGAAGTGCTTCAGACAGGCAAGAAGGGCGGGATAAGTGTGTTCAAAGTGAGAGGCAGAGGGGCTGGGGATGTAGCTCAGTGGCACAGCACCTGCCCGGCAAGTGCAAGGTCGTGAGTTTGATCCCCGGTACCGGAAAAAAACAAAAACAAAAAAGTGAGAGGCAGTATTCAGAGGGGGACTAATAAAGTATGTCTCCGAAAGTCTTACTTTAATAAATATTTTTTAAAAAAATATTTTTCCCTAAATTTTTTGGTCTGGGGGCAGGCTGCCACCTTCAGAGGAACATAAATCTCTGTTAGTGGCTGTGGTCTCAAGGCTGGCCGGATACAGCAGGTCATGCGGGTCCAGCCTCTGCTCACCATAGGCCCTGGTGCAGCACGCAGGGCAAGGAGACTGCAGCATCAGACTTTCCGGAGATAGGACTGGGAGTTCACAGAAGGAAGGAGCAGATTACTCCAAAACTTCCAGAGTGGTTTGGAATCAGCCATTCCTGCCCGAAAACCCTTTAGTCACAGTGAGGAACCACGGCAAGACAAAGAATAGGTACAAAGTGGCACATACACTAGTCAGCCTTCCTGTCCCTGGGACACAGTACCTGACAACTGCAGTTTAAAGGAGGGGAGGTTTACTTGGCTCGGTTTCCAGTTGGTTCAGCCCAAAGGTGGCTGGCTCCACAGCAGAAACAGCATGAAGGAAGGACCTGGCAGAGGAGCGGTGTTCAACCAATGGCAGTCAGGAAGCAGGGAGAGAAGGGAGGAGTCAGGGACAAGAATACACCCTTCCTGTCACACCCTGTGATCACTCCAACCAGAGCCCACCTTGTAGCAGCACAGTCAGCTCTGAACTCATGGATGGAGGAGCCCACAGGTGAGCACAGCGCCCCCATGGCCCATTGCCTTCCAAACAAATGAGACTTTGGGGGCATATTTTGGATCTAAAGCATGAGTACACAAGAGAACTTTCACTGTTAGCAAAATCCTTGGATAATGAAGACAGCCAGTCAGTACCCAAAATAGGCTAAAATCTAAGCTTGGGCTGTCCTTCAAGGAAGCAGTTTTCTGATGCAAATTCCAAGTTCAAGAGAAGCAGTCAGGTGCAAGCAGCACACAAACTCTCCAGTGTCGACAAATCCCATGACCACGCACACACCTGCCACCAGGGCTGACATCACATGGTGTCATCATGGCCCCGATGGTGGCCCTTCAGGGCATTCTGGATGCCTGGTGTTACCTGATCAGCTTTCCGATCACCCAGATACTGGCCTGAGTGGCCCCCGTGCCCACACATGTGCTACATTGGTACTGGGAGACCAAATGCGCAAGTGGGCAGTGAGTGGGCATACCACGTACCCAAACAGAACTCTGACCCAAAGCTACAGTGACTGGTCAGGAAAACAACTGCCGCTCTGCATTAAGCAGCTCAGGAAGCCAGCCTGTGCCAAGTCTGACTTGCAGGAAATCAGACTACTATCTCCAGCAATAACCCAGGAAGCCAAACAGTAACCAGTGGCCCCAAATGGCTGTATTTGATGAATAACCAAGAGCTGACCCAATTTTTGTACCTGTTTCCAATTAAGAATCAAACAGAGTAACCAAACATGCACCCCTCACCAACGGCACAGGTTACCCGTTTTTAGTTAGCAAGCCTTCAGCTCTTCCATGCTGACAGCCTCCAGTCGGGCCCATTCCAAGGCTTCCCTCTCTTCCACTACAAAGTTTCCAGCTTTTTCTGTCTGCCACGGAGCCTCTGCCATAGACAGGCTAGGGGTGGCGGCTGATTCCCTTTACTTGTTCTCATTTAGTTGGTCTTTGCTTATTCCCACAGTACAATGTCTCTCCTGCCTCCCCCTCTTGGAACCCATCTCCTTTTTGAACCGCAGTGGCAAGAGGAAAATGAGTTAATTTCAACAGAAAGGTCAACTGTTGCTCTGGGAAAAGGTGCAACTACTCATGACCAGTATGTACATTCACAGAATGCTCTCTCTTTTTATTTTCAAATACATGCACAACCCGTTCAGAAAACATCCATAATAAATAGCCAGAGGATCCAGGCTAAGGTCAGAGGCCTGGGGCTCACTGCAGAATCTGGTGTGAGTCCATGTCAGACCACCCAGGCAATGGGTAATCCCGGATGTGGGTGGCATCAGCCAATAAGCTTTATGGCCTGGGTGGAATAAAAAGGGAAAGAAGAAGGAAGTGGTTTCCTTTGCATCTTGAGGACTGGACTCTTGCTGAGAAGGATGGGCTGGCCCCTTGCTCTTGTTAATGCCCTCTTGCCCTCCTGCCCCCCACCATGTAGCACAGAGGTCCTCCCCACACACGGACTTCCCAGCCTCCAAGACCGTGAGATAAATACATTTCTGTTTGTTATGAATTTTCCCCTCTCAGGTATTCTGTTACAGCAGCCCCTAGGGTCCCTCCAAGCACTGATCCTCAAGAGCCCCACGTCCCGTGGTGTCCACGCCTCTGGGGCATCCCATACTCCATGCAGCACTTGGCACAGTGGGAGCCTGGCAAATGCTGGGTCAGTGGTGGGAAAATTACTACACCACACACGGGGCTAATGACACCAATCACACACAGGCTTGTTGGTACTGAAGAAAAAATCAGGTGGCAAAGCTGTGCACTTGCAGAAAGTGAACGCTGGTATGATGGGGAGAATCTATGCATCCTAGACTGTCCTAGCAGGCCAGGGATCCCTCCTCCACCTGCCATTTCTCTGTCTTCTCTCATCTCCTCTTGAGGATCCAATCACTTAAATCTTTCACTTGTCTCCAGAGTGAACACAGGACATGAGGACTGAGTTATGAAGATACCATCTCCCCATTTCCCGACCTATCTGAACAGATAATTGGTGAGTGATATAAAGGAAGACCTGAGAAGGTGGTTCTTGGTACAGGAATCTTTTATAAGCCTCACCTACTTGCCTTCACAAAGGGATCCTAGCACAGCTTGATAAATGTAATCTACTTCCTTCAAGGAAAGGAAAAATATTTGATCTAGAAAAAAATGCTACTCGAGTTTGGATTCTGTACATGTGCACATGCATGCGTGGAGCCCCTGGCTTTAGGCAACTTTTCCAAGCTTCCTGCTGGTAAGAAACAGCTGAGATTTAAACCCAGACAGCCTAACTCCAACCTGACTGAGGTACCAAGTGCTGCACATTCTCACACTGACAGATCACTCCTTTCATTCTCCCAGTTTTAACGTGAAATAGACTGTCCCTTGCTCTTTCCCCTTAGCATATGTGACCATATCTGATGGATGTGGGGGTTCTCAACGCTCCTTGCCCCACAACTCAAGGACTTGTGATTTCACAGGCACCCAATGTCTCTAGCATATTGAGTCTAGAATGACAGACCCTGAACTCCTAACCCAAGGGAGCATCGGCTTCTGGATTCCCACGAGTCTGTGAGCAGGGCTGTAGAGTGAAGGCTGTCTAGGGTATGGAGGGGCCAGCAGAAGGTGGCAGAGGGTGTCAAGGACCAAGGCCTGAGACCACAAGTGGACCTAATATAATGAAACATCTGATAGCCTCAGAATGGACAGTGTCCCTGTTAAAAGTGGGTCCTTGTTCAAATGGACATAGGCTTCCTGCTTCCTGACCTTCAGTGCAATGAACTCTGAGAAAGCAGAGCTGCTCTGCAGCAGCTCCTGAGAGACAAAGGGTGAAAGCATCTGACTTCTACACCGGGAACCTACATCTCTGAGGGGGAGATGGCTGTGGAAACCGCAACCATGAAACTGCAAGCTGCAGACACCTCATGCAACAGATGTGCAGGTGAGTCTGCAGGAACCAGAAGGCAGAGCTCCTAGAAGCCAGAGCTGTCTGAGAAGGTCAACAGGAATCAGGGTGATGACACTGGAAGAGCGCTCCAGGCAGAGGTCATGGCAAGAGCAAAGGCCCAGCTGCCTGGAAGGGTAAGCAAAGAGCCATTCAAGTGCATGCATATAGAACATCAAACTATGAACTCCCTGCTACAGAGGGGCATCGCCTTAACATACTTGGAGTCTGCTAGCAGGCTGTAGTCGACCCTAAATCTCATCAAGCATGAAAGCATCTCTTAGACGGTAGTCTCTCTGACTGCAGTTTGCAGAGGGTCTACAGGAGATGAGCTACTGGAGCAAGCACACATATTATTTAAGAAATTTTTAATCGATGCAATAATAATTGTACATATTTATGGGGCACCGTATGACATTTCACCATATGGGTACAACGTGTAATGATCAGATCAGGGTAACTGGCAAGTCTTATCATCTCACACACCATTGCCTAGTGTTGAGAACATTCAGAATCCTCTCTACTGGCAATTTTCAAATCTTTGATTAATTGCCCATCATAATTATCCTGTGCTACAGAACATGAGCAGGTACTCCTCCTGCCCAGCTGCACCTCGGTCCCTGTTAACCAGGCTCTCTCCGCCCTGGTCTTTTCCATTCCCCCAGCCTTCTTAACCACTCACTATTCCACTCTTTCCTTCTGCGATCAATGTTTTTAGCTTCCACATGTTAGTGAACACATCCTGCATGTGTTTTTGTACAAACAATATTCTTAACTGACATGAAATAAAAGTTCTAGACACGCCAAGGGGTTGACTTTGAGTCAAAATGAAGTGAAAGGATACAAAAATGGGGGACCAGAAAAATAATCTATGTTGGTTTGTAAACACGTACTTCTAACATTTAAACCCTTTGGCATATTAGACAATAACTTCTCCAAAGCAATGAAGCAAAGTATCTCCTACACTAAAGCACCAACGATGTTCCGAGTGATTTCACTGTCGTGATGTCATTGGATCATCACAGACCCTTGGAGAGGGTGCCCTCGTTTTCTCAGCAGGTGAAAAGAAGGAAATCACTTCCGTCTGGCTAACAGGGGCTACATCAGGGGTCTCCTGGCCCTGCTCCCTGAGCACTGCACCTCAATTCATCAACTACGCAACTCAGTCTTCAAAAACCAATCAGCACACGCATTCACAGAAAGCAAATTTTAAACGTTCCTCATTATCTAGCCTATGTATGGGAACCGGAAAATAAGCTAAACTGGTGATGGTAACTGAGTGCTTAGAAGTCACAGCATGGTTTTCTTCTGTGTCAGTCACACCTGCAATCCTGTCCCTGCTTCTGGAATGATCAGTATCTCTACTGGATGACACGCAGGGCAAGAAGAGCAGGGCAGGGCAGAGAAGGAGGTAAGAAGGAGGCAGACAGTGACTTCATGTCAGAAGGCCACTTCCTCCTGGGCTCTGCCATTGCTGAGCTCGAGCTCAGTCTCTCCTTCTGCATCAGACAGCACTGGCTTCCTTCTGTCGGCTCTCCTTGCTGGAGGACCCACTCCTAAGTAAGAGTCAAGGCTGAGGATAACAGTGTCTCTTCTTAGTACATGTCTGATTTTTTTTCACTTCAGCTGGAAGTGCTCAAAAAGACCAATTTGATGAAAATTCAATTTATCTTTAATCATGCTGGGAGCTAACTCCAAATACTGCCCTGGGTTTCTTATTGAAAGAGAACCTTGCAAAAGTATAACATACACTGTGTCTAAAAAAATGGCAATCCCAGTAAGATCTAAGAGAAAGAACAGGACATTAAGATAAATATGGTCTTTTACAATTTAACTTTCAGACAGAATATAAAATAGATCCACCTTAGGCCTCAAGTTATCTGAGTGAATTGCCTTTTCTGCCCGGATTTAAGTGAATCCAGGCTTCTCCTCTGACTGAGCAGAAATTTTCTTGGGATATTAGATTCACGCTAGAACATGAGTTGATTTGGGAAGGATGCGGTGTTCCTGCGTGGCTCAGGTGCCTGTGAACAACATGACTTACTGGAAATAGCAGTGTGACTGCGGCCACCAGCCGAGCTGCACTAAAGCCATCAAAGGTATCCTTGGTATTAATTATTAGGCCTAAAACTCTGCCCCCAAATGAACAAACATGCCGTGATTCAGAATTTACAGATCTCTTATCTTCTTTCCACACTTCTTTCATGTTTCCAACCAAACCTCCTACCCTCTGGGAAAGTTAAGGAGAACCATTCCTCTCTCTTTTCCTTGCCAAGACCTTGTGGCCCAGGGGGTCATCTTCCCGATGGAGACGAAGCTGTGACACTGTGGAATCTGGGAAGCACTGAAACCAAGATGCCCAAAATTCTGTGCAGGAAGCTGATGCACAAGGGCATTCCGTAGGCATAGTGCATAATTTCTACCTACGTGTCCCGCTAGTGCCTCAGGCAATCAAAGCGGGGCTTTGGGAGGGTGACTGGATTTTGGGTGGGGCCTGGTCTGAAGAGGTGGGCACTGTGGGCATGGCCTGGAAGGATGTACATCTCCCTCTCCCCCTCCCTTCTCTCTCTGCTTCCTGTCCACCTTGCCGTGAGCAGCTCTCCTCCACTGTGCCCCTGGGCCATGCCGTTTGGCCTTGGACCCAGCCAACTACAGACTGAGATGTGAGCCAAAACAAAACCCTCCTCGCTCAAGCTGTGGGCGTCAGGTACTCTGTCCCAGTGATGAAGAAAGTGATGAAGACACATAGCTTACCTCCATGCCAGGGTTTGGGTTGAGAGTGCTCCCCAGAGGACCATGTGCTTCTAGCCTGCTCCCAGCCATGGTGCTACTGGGAGTGCCAGAATGTTGAAGAGGGGAGCTCACAAAGAGGGAGTCCAGATACTGGGGTAGACAGTGGGACTCTGGACTCTTCTTCTCCCCCTCTTTTCCATTTTTCTGGTAAACAGCTCATCCTACTACCTGCTCCTGCCATCATGTCCCACCATAGTCCAAAGCAGCAGTCAATCAGTCATGGATGAAAATCGCCAAAACTGTGAGCCAAAGTGAACCTTTCCCGTTATCAGCCGGTTACCACAGGTAGTTTGTTACAGTAAAGGAAAACTGATTAACACACTGGAGTTGCATAATCAGAATTGAGCTACTCCTCCAATCATAATTAACTCCTAGAACTCCACAGTTGGCCCCTACAGCAAGTAATCCCACCCCACCACACCCTGTCGCTGTTGTTGCAAGATGCGCGTTTGGCTTGCCATGCCTTCTAGTATCTGAAACCCTTCTGCCGCCACTTTCAGTGTTAGTTTCCTGGAACTCTCTGAAACTCCACGCAGCCCAGACTAATTCAGATAGCTGTTACTAAAGGATTCTGCGAAGAAAACAGAAATAGCATGGCGAGGGTAGTGCGCTCATTCTCAGAAAGTGCTGCATGGCTCACGCCACTTCTCTGGTGTAGGTGTGGAACACATCTGAGTAAGGTGGCTGCCCATCATGGATGTGATATACGTGTGTGTAATATACGTAGGTCCGTTGTCCAGTAAGACCAAATTCTCTTAGGTTTCTTTTTGGATTTTGTTTCTGTTTTCATAAACAGCGGCAGCAGGAAGGCAGGCAAGCAAGTCCTGTTACTTAAGCATCTGTCACACATTCTTGACTCCTGTTTTCTTTTAAGTGACTCTGAGCACAGAGGTGTGTGGTCCTGTGTGGATGGGACATTCTGGGGTGGCTGGGAGTGACTCCTACACACTTCTCCATACAGACCCTCGCTGGTTTTCTAGGCATCTCAACTGTCCCAGCCCAAGTGACACAGTGGCTAACAAACGTCACACCTGTGGGCCCTTTCTCTTTGCACTAACTTCAGCTAAAGAAAGATGTCTCTGACTGTAAGAAAATGAGGCGAGACAGAACGAGTGTCCTGATTTAACAGTCCTCATTACAGCAACAGAAACAATTTTAAAAAGCAGGTTAGCTACTAAAAGACAGCAAGGAATAGAATAATGATTTTGCCCTAAAAAAAATTTCCCGCAAGTGTCCCCTTTTGTGCCCTTTGATGACTGCCTCCTCCTCCTCGGAAGGGCTGGGCGGAGTGGGCCATGAAACTGCATGCCCTGGGCCGCACAATACCCTTGCTCCCGAAAGCCACTCCTGCCAGAGAAGTCATGTTCCAAATGCTTAATCTGTTCTAGATTCATTCTCTCTCTTCTTGGAAGTGGCATTTCATAAAGAGTAAATAAACACCAGCTGCTCTATTTCTGTCCTTTTTGAAAGAGCTCTGTTCAAGCTCCGGTTCTGACAGTCCCTGTGTGAGTCATGTCACTGCTCTGAGCCTCAGTGTCACCTACATAAAATGGGCATTTTATGTAATAGTGCTTCCTTCAAGACACTGTTGTCAAAGCAAAGAAGCAGATGTGTGTGACAGTGATAGCTAAACATATGCTCCTCCCCAGTGGCTTCCAGACCTAAGGATATTTTACTGTGTGCGTTGGGTCGGGAAACATGATCAAAAGAGGCCCAAAGAGTGGCAGTGACAAAACCATGGGTGAAAAAGCACAGGTGAGAAAATCCTATGGTTGACCTTGACCTCCCATGCCATGCCTGCGAAGTGCTATGAAAAGTTGTTAAAATCAGTTTCAGCCAGATAGGAGGGAAAGTTCTGGTGTTTTATTACACACAGCATGATTATCATTAACAACATTTAGGAAAATGGGTGCACCTTAAGACTGTTATGTTAAGGGGAAAAAATGAGACACACAAGCTTCGATATCACAAAGTTTCTCTTTGTGATAATTTGAAAAGCACAATAAAGGACGGATCATAGGAAACAGGGAGACAGAGCTTTTGCAAATGGGAAAGGGACCAAGATATGGGGGAGGGAGAGAAGGTGCAAAGGAAGTAAAAAGAATGAAGAAGTGTTACGGACATGTACCAACTCTGCACGATAAATATAATCACTATGTACTGCAAACACGTACTAATAAAACACCAGTAGTATCACTGTGTAATTCAAAAGAGCTGTGGGAGAGAATTTTGAATATTCTTATCATAAAGACATGCTGAAGGGCTTGAGATGATGGATAACCTAAGTTTCCAGAGTATCAATACAAGAGCATACCAGACCCTGTAAATATGTACGATTATCTGTCAATTTTCTTTTGTCCTGGTATGGGGAAATCAAACTCAGGACTTCGTGTTTGCCAGGTAGGTGCTGTGCCACTGAGCTATAGCCCTGGCTATCTGTCACTTTCTAAAAGTCACTGAAAGCTGGGAGTGTAGCTCTGAGCTAGGGGATTTGCCGAGTGTGTGTGATGCCCTGGTTACATCCCCATCATTACACACAAAAAAACTGTAAAAGTAAGCAGACACCTTCTTCATAGATGTGACTGAGCTCTGTGCATTTATTCTCTTTATCTGAAAGCTGATGTCGGAGACTATCAGAGTGAGCTGGTTCCCAGGGTCAACGTGGACAGTCCGTGTCCAGCCTTGTCCTTGTTTCTCACTGTGCCCAAGCTGCCTCCTTATCTTACTGTACTCATGTCAGGGTGCAGACTGCGGACAGCATGCAGTGAGATAAGGTGACACAGGGCTGGGCTGGCCGCTGGGTCTGTAGTGTGTCCCTCCAGGCCTTCTGGGGTGTGTGTGGTGGCTGGAGCTGGGGAACCTTATTCTTGCAGACTTGTTGAAACAGCATGAGAAGCCCTTGATGTGCCAGGTGAGGAAATCTGGCTTTCAGCAGAGAAGGGAAGCATTGAGACCCCTGGAAGGGGACAGCAGGGCTGCCAGCCACTTGCAAGCTCCAGGGCCAGGGCCAGACCCCTCTGCTGTCTTAGTCTCCAACTTGCACTTAGAAAACAGTAGCCACAAGGGACAAGGTGACCACTGAGTTCCTTCCCTGCCACCTCAAGCCAACTTCTTCCCCAGAGTTGCATGTACGTGAGACATTCTCCATCTCTCTGCAAATCAGCCCTGGTGGGTCCCATGAGGGATTCTGACACTGAAGAAAAACGACAGAATCCTTCTAGGTGGTGGGAGCTGAGCTCCAGTTCCTCAGGTCAATCCCCTTTGGAAAAAGGAAATAGCACATGTCACATTTGTCATGGCAAAATGGCCCCATAGTGATGTCTCATAAAATCTCCAGATCCGTGGGAATACACAGAGGCTGGATTGACATCTCGCATACAGAAGGTTATCAGGGTACTTTGTTCTCTTAAATGTCAAAAGCTTTGGGAAGCAAACTGTGCAACCCCCAGGGCCTGCCAAGCCGTTCTAAGTGTTTGGTTTCCACAGCTGAAGTTTTTCACTTTCCTCATTACCTTAGCTTTCAAGAGCGCACTGGGAAATATTGTGTTTTTAATTGCTAGCATGTACCTTGTCTGAAGAAATCAAGTACTTCCTTCAAGAGGAAAACATTTTGAGGCCGGCATTTACCCAGCTGGGTGCATGGGAGTTTGAGTGACGGACTGGCCATAGCAGCAAGTAGCAAAGCAATAATATGACTTTTCATTTGTATGCAACTCTTCAACAAGCACTGTCCTCTTAGTTTTTGGCTTTAAGTATCGACATCTTCCTCTTACCAAAGAAGCAACGGAGTCTGGTGCTTTTTGGGGACTTGCTGAGGTCACTTGCTGAGGTGACCATGTTAGCAGGCTATAGCTTTCGGCTGTCCCCATGAAACCACGTAAAAGGTTCGCTGACCCACACAGCAATTGTCACTCACATACTGTGATTTCAAATCAGGTCACAGGTCAACAATGGAACACCCAAAGAAAAAACGAGGGATATCTTTATAGGCATCTCACAGAAAGTGGATGCAATACACACAGCAGCTGTCAATCCTGGGCTGCTAGAAAACATAAAAGCAGGCATGTCTTCACGGAACCACCCAAAGAAGCACAAGCGGAGAAGGAGACGGCCGTTGAACAGAGATATGTACTGGGACGCACAGCAAGACAGAAGTCTGAGGGGCTCCGCACATGAGGTACGGGTTCTAGGGCTGACCCATTCGATAGCTAACTTGTGTGAACATAGCACAACACTGTAGAAACCAGGAGTGCAAGAAGAACTGCTCCTCTAAAAATTAAGGCATGATGTCACCTTCCTAAAAACACCCAATACTTTCCAGTTTTAGTAAGAAGCCATTCCAGGGCTCTTACGCTGGACAGCAATGCTTGACTTGCAAGGAGAATGCCACTGTCCGAGGCACAGAGACATGACGGACACCCCATGGACAGGGTCAGAGGGCCAGGTTGCTCCTGCTGAAGGCCTCTGCACACACATGGTCTCCATGTCTATGGTTCTGCAACTGCAGATTCAACCCACTGCATGCCAAAAATACTCAAGAAGAAAACGCATCTGGATTGAATATGTGCATGTTTTTCTTGTCATCTGTCCTACATGAGTCCATATCCCAACAATTTACACAGATTTGCATTGTGTTAGGTGTTGTAAGTGATGTAGAAATGCTTTGAAGTATAGAGAGGATGTGCGTAGGTTCTAGGCAAATGCAGTGCCACTTTACAGAAGAGACTTGAGCGTTCTCAGATTTTGATGTCTTTGTGGTCAGGAAACCAATCTCCCAAGGACACAGAAGGACAACTATGAAGCAGGCAGCACAACTCCAAACAGACGTGGTAGAAGCTGGGGTGCGCCACTCACTGCCCGAGACACAGAATTTCCACGGAGCACGTGGGAAACTGCTCTGGCCCTGTCCAGCAATATCAGACCCTGACTAAGGACAGCTACCATCAGCCAGGGCAGATTTCTAGAGACCAGGGACAAAGGTGACCGAGGAGCTGCCCAGGCTGGGAAGGCAGAGAAGAGGCTCAGCTGACCCACAGAAGAACTGGGGTGCTGTCAAGTTTCCTGCGATACTGTGTTGAGGGGTAACACCTGGGGTGTGGCAGTCAGGAGCCAGCCTGCTTCTCTTCCCTGCCCCATGGGACTCTAGGGGACGGCTCTGTGCCTGCCCTGCACAGGCACTGGGTTTCTGTACACTTCTCTACCCAGCCAGAGCCTAGGCTTGGTCGTGGGAGGGATGCACGTGAGTGGAGGAGATGATTCCAGCAGCTGTGTCCCACAGTGGCAGCTGACACCCTGCCAGGAAGCATCCTGGGATACACCTGGAAGTGAAGGACTTGGGGCTCCGGAAGTTCAGAGCCAGCAAGCAAGGGTTTCAGGCATTATAAACCCAAGGAAGTGGAAATGTCGGGAATGAGGGATGCATGCAAGGGACCTATTTTCACCTTGAAGAGTCACCTTGAATTCAAATTAGGGACACAGTCTCCACCAGGGATGCATTTTTAGATGAGATGTGCTTATACACGTGTACCAGTGTGTACCAGTGCCCCACAGTGAATGTCACTGTTATGTACTACAAACATGGACTCATAAAAATAAAAGTTAAATAGGAAGGTAAAGGAGGTCATGAAAGGGTGGCGAACCTCTTGGTAACCTGGTGGGCAAGAATGAGTTATAGATTTCAGAAGGGGGAGGGTGGCAGGTGACAGGCATTTCCATGATCCCAGCAAAGGTGGATGGAGGCCACATCATCACTCTCAGTGGAGAACTGCAAGACAACACGGGAAGCCCCAGAAGTAGCTCAGAAATCAGAAGCTCTCTTACCTCTGATGAAATAAGATTGTCCTGAGCCATCAGCTAAAGAGTGGATCACTTAAAGTCTGTATCTGACTGGAGACAGAAGCAAGTGCTCTGGCTCGAGAGGTCACAAGACCATTACAAAGCTGCTGTGCTAATGTGCTGAGTGAATGAGTTTGTCTCTCTGAAAATCACGAGGAAGGAAAAAGGGGAGAGGTCACAAAAGTAAAACGGCTCGAATCCTTGAGAAGGCCTTGGAGAGCTCCTACAAGGATAACATCTACTTGTGGTCACTCAGCGCGCTGTTCCTGGAGCTCATCATCCCAGCCCCTACCACAAAACATACCCTAAAATATGGGTTTTCAAGTTTTCCTCCTATTCTTGTCATAGCTTCATCTCCAAGAAACAGGCATCTTTGGCCTTAACTGATAATGATACCAGAGGCCATGTCTTTCCTTGACAGCACAAGTGGGAGTGATGATGAGGCAAACACATCATTTGTTGGAACAACATGGAAGCCAGACTAGCTCTTTCCTGCCCTCACTCAACTACCTGTCTGTGTGTGGGAGTACCAAATGTAATGGGAGTATTAAGGCAATGCCTGTTCCCCTCCTTCATGCTATCAACAGGCAGCTGGTCAGCCCATTTATTTCGTGATGCTGGCTGTTCCTAAACGGGTGTTACTTTCCCAAAATGGAAAAGTTCTGAAACCGAAAATATATTTTTCATGATTTGGATCTTAAATGTCCTTCCAAGGCCATGTGCCAAGGCTTGGTCACCAGTCTGGGGCACTACAGAGAGGCAGTGGTACCTTTAAAAAGAGGGCTTAGTGGGAGGAAGTTAGGTCACTGGGGGTGTGGCCTAGCGGGAGGAAGTGAGGTCACTAGGGGTGTGGCCCAGAGGGGATATTGGGACACCCACCTCTTCCCCCTTCTCTCTCACTGCCAGGCTGCCATGAAGTGAGCTGGTTTCCTGTCTTGGGCCTACCTGGCCATGGGTTCAAAAGCAATGGAGCCAGCCAGGTTTGGTGGTATAAGCCTGTAATCTTACCATTCTGAGAGGCTAAGGCAGAGTGGGCACAAATTTGAGCTCACCCTGTGGGAAACTTAGCAAGACTCTGTCGCAAAATAAATTAAAAATGGACTCAGAATGTCATTCAGTGTAAAGGCCCTAGGTTTAATTCCTAGTACCAGGAAAAAAAACAAACATCATGAATCAAAATAAATCTTTCCTCCTTTTAAATTCTTTATCTTGGGTATTTTGTCACAATGATGGAAAGGTAACTAAGACAACAATGGTTGATGTTTCTGGATAACATTAAAGAAAATCTGAATTCGGCTATTTGTATAACTACCTCAAAAAGCCTATAGCAACTCAGAGAACCAGGAACTCAATGCTGACTTTGAAATAAGATTAACCTATCTGGATTAAGAAAGAAAAACTGTCCGTGTTGTATGTCCCAAATGTAGAGATGAATAAAAATTAATAAATAACAGACATTCTTACTGCTTGGTAGTCTCCGAGTTTCCTCTGTTACTGTCAGATAGTTTAATGACTACTCAGTCTATGCATATCAGAATATTTGGGATGCTTTCATGTATATAACAGACCAAAAAGCTACGCTGTGTGTCTTATGATGTCCTCAAGAAATCTGGTAAGTTTTTTAAGGCCTCTTGGTCTGTATGGCCTTTTGTTTCCTCTGGAAAGGTTTACTCTCTTGTTAGTTTGCCTTTTCTTATCACAGGACAACAGATGGCTAGGATTCCTGGGTACAAGAGTCAAACTTCGCAGAGGTGTTCTTCCCTGAAGGGTGAGCACTATTTTTTTTACAAGTTTCATCCATCTCATTAGCAATCCTGTCTTCCCCAGCAGAAATGACAGCGTGCCTATAATGCCAGCATTGGGAGGTTGAGGCAGGAGAATTGCCGTGAGTTCAAGGCCTGTCTACATAGTGCATTCAAGGCTAGGCTGAATTACACAGTGAAACCTTGTCTCAAAAAACAAATAAAATTTCAATGAATCCAGCAAACCTTCTTTTTCAGCTATGTCTCCAGCAAGGGATAAAGTATTTGTATAAGTGACTACTGAACATTTAGCAGCTGAACTCAGAGTCTGTCAGACTGTAAGCTCTGAGGATTCTAAAAGGAACAGAGCTTGTTAGAAATGCTTGCAGTAGCTCACAGTCTGACTGGTGACAGACAGGTCTAGAAGGCTGTCTCCTCAGGGTTTCTTGGAAGCAGATCACTGAAGGAGGCATGGCTCCTAACATCATTTTCAGGAAATCTTTCAAGAGTACTGCAAAGTTGATCATATCTACTTAATCTTTATGGGAAACCTCAATTTCAAAGAGTCCCTCCTGTGCCTTCGACACTGCTGAAACACTCCCTAAATAATTACATTTGGCCCCTGAACCCTTCAGTTTTACATTTACATTCAACCAACCTCAAGTGGAAAATATTTTTTTTCAAACAAAATTCCATCTATATTGAACAGGTATACTTTTTTCTTGTCATTATTTCTAAAACAATACAGTTTAACAACTATTTACATGGCACTTGTAGTAGGTACAATAAGTAATCTGTAGATAATCTGAGCTATACGAGAGGATTGCGTAGGTGAGTATGTGTGGATATTGGTATCAATAATGAAGTTCAGTTCTGAAACTGATCCTATGTGGGTGAATATATTATGTAGCCATTAAAATTATGTTGACATGGAATTTTTAATATCAAAGAGGATATTTATGGTCAAGGTAAGGGAAACAACCACAATAAAAATACAACTATTACATACTGTGAGTGGAAAAGACCATAAGTTCAGCTTTTATAGTTGTCAATTAGGCAGCATCTATCAATATTTCAAACAGATGTAACTTTTTACTGAGAATCCCTTCCTACTAATCTCTAACATAGAAAATATTGAAATGCACACAAAGATACAGATAGGGAAATTAACACAAACACTGTAAAACTGAAAAAGTGGGAAAACCCAACAAATGTTTATCAATAGGGATAGGTTAGATAAATTATGCCCATCCATACTTCTGAATAATTATCTCTAGCCTTTAAAAATAAAGGAGATATAAGTAATGTCCTAAAAGAAAATTCCATGCCATATTGTTGATTTTTTTAAAGTAACTAGTAGCATAAGAATGAGTTCTGTTTAAAAAATATGCACATATGTGTATTCTTGTATATGTAAATGCACCAAAAAATGACTAGTGGAATACATTCCATGGCTAACAGTAATTACCTTTTGAGAAGGGCACAGAGTTATGGGATGCATAGGATGATTTCAGCTAAAACCAGCAGAAAACCCTAACTGGACCTGGTGCACATGCCAATGAAGGTTTCAAGATTTTAAAGCAAACTTCTTGGGACGTTCCAAAGGTCAAAGGCACCACGGAGGCCCTAGTCTTCATCTTTGTAGGCTTCTGCAAATCAGCTGGGACCTGGCTCTGCTACTCTGATAGCTGTTGATGGCTGCCCAGGTAACAAGCACAATGTCTACACACTATAGCAGCCAGTGAAAGAAAAAAAATGGCCTCTTCTCTCGCCTCTTTTTAAGTGTCAGGGAAACTTTCCCAGAATCCTCCAGGTAGACTGCCTCACATTTTATTGGCTAGGGCAGGGTCATGTGTTCACCCCAAGCCAATCACGGACAAAGGCCAATCAGAATTTATTTCCTGAGACATGTTTGGTTTCAAAACCAGGTTTCTGCCAGGTCAGAAAAGGGGAATGGTTCTAGGAAGGCCACAGGAATGGAGGGGATCCTTTTCTTTTTACTAGTGAGTTCTGTGTTATTTGAAAATGTCTACAGGATTATATCCATGTAATTGTTTAAACATCAAATATGAAAATGTTTTAATGCTTAGAAAAGAGACTGAAAAGAAATACACCTTGAAAGTTAGGCAATGTTCATTTTCTTTATTCTTTTCTATCTTTTCCAAAAACTGTGTGATAGACTTTTATACACAAAAAATAGTAAATTTCAAAATCATGTCCAGCTTTTAATAGTTGGCTCATCAAGGGGTATATATATTTTTGGTGAAATTGTAGGGCACAATTTTGGTTCTGAAGAGGCTGGAAGAATCTTACTGCTTGGCTCTGTGCCTGCCGTTAGATGGGCTTGTGACTTCTGGGAGCCTGGATGGTTTTCAGTGCCCTGGGAACATGGATACAGTCTACAGCAAGGCAGCGAAGTCCACCAGGATGGGATCTTGGACCCACTCCCACCTCTGGCCCCTCTGCTCCAATCTCTATTCTTCCTGCCATTGTTCCCTCCCTGTCTCCCACTGCTCCTTTACTTTTTCTTCTCCCCAAACATTAAGCTGCCATTGCCACCCTTTTAGAATTTGCTTTTAAAGACTTATCTTTAGGGACCTAGGGGGGGTTTGTAGCAAAGAATTTCCTTTGTAAATAATAAGTGGAACCCATAAGATAAATAAAGAAAGAAAATGATGTTGGTTGAAGTATCTTTAGGGCCACCCAGACTACTTCTCCTGAGAGCGGGGTGAAGGAGACTCCTGCCCTGGCATCTCTATCTCCCCTAGATGTCAGGAGGAAGCAATTATCTGAGTACAGAGTGGAAAATGCATGGTGAAGTCAGGTAGTTCGTACTCAGATGAAAGGAATAATAGATGGCTTTACTCCTTAAAGGGACCCTGCCAGGAAATGGTTCAGTGCCTCTCAAAGAGGACAAGTTCTTACCTTTTTCTTTGCACTGCATTTTTAAGGCGTAGCTAATGACCAGAAAAACCAGTCTCCATGTACAGAACCACAAGACCTATAGGTTAAGTACCGGGCACAGCCTCAGGTGACAATACTTCCAGAAGTGTTAGCAACAAAGTTAACCAAGCAACTGCAGGAGAAGGGTGCAGATGAGCATGCTCCCAGTCCTTCCACCGTGCATCTGATCAACCTCCACACTGACCCCAGCCCGCCCAGCCTGGTTCTCAACCACCTGCCTTAGGGTTATGGGTTAACCTGACCCCAGCCCGCCCAGCCTGGTTCTCAACCACCTGCCTTAGGGTTATGGGTTAACCGAACACAATCTCTAGCTGGTGAACTACTTGGAAAAATATCTAAGGAAAGGTCTCATTTGTCTTCCTTCCTAGCCCTCTCTCTCCTATTGGCAATCAGATGGGCAATTATTTCTGCTAGGCCTAATCCCTGTCCTCTACTTGCAATCCTAGAAACTTGGTGAAGGGTGAGCTTTATTTGTCCTATTTTTCCAACAAGGATGCTTAGGCTCAGAAAAGTTAACATTACCCCAAGTCACCCAGTAGCTGAGCAGGGAGGCACCTCATCTGTCTGGCTTTCACATGTGCATTTTATTTCCTGCCAAGTCATGAAGGTCTCCATTCAAATGCAACTCCAGGTCAAGGTCAGCAGTGTGGAAGCTCTCCACAACATCCCCTTCCCCTCCTCAGCCACCGCCCTACAGAGTGGCACCCGCAGACCTCATCTGCCATCTACAGAGAATCACCCTCTCTACTTCAGATCTTCCCAGCTTCCAGGGTGTGGGCCAGCGCCCATGCTATGGATCATCTGGTCTACTTTTTAGTACATGCTGAGTAAATGTGTGGTGAATCTCAGTAAGTGTGCCCCACAAGCTTGCTGGTACAGGACGTCGGGGGCTTGTCAGACATAGAGAAGCCCAGATCCCAACCCAGACATCCAGAATTAGAATCTGCATTTAATCAGGGCCCCAGGTGAATCACTGTGCACTGTGAAGGCCCCCCCCCAACTCTACCTCTTTACACATGCCACTTAGTTCATGCTAGTACAGGAAATAAACGCTCTTCTTTCTGTTCTGCATCAGAAAGAACCTCTTGTTAAGACCTGCAGAAGTTCAAGGTCTCTAAGGGAAATCTGTCTAAAAACGGACTTTGCTTAGAAATACCAAGCTTTCTTAACCTCAAAGAATTCAAGTGAGAAACACTAGTGCCTTAGCTAAAGACTACATGAAAATTCCCTCTTTTAAACATTTGTTCACATTTAATAAATGTTTATTTAGTGCTCTAAGGTACTATTAATCATCATCAGATTTAAAATAGAATTACTCATCCTTAAATACACCATTAGCATTCAGAAATGTCTCACCTTTGGATGGCGATTACGATTCAGCTCACTTCCCACATCTATTTATTGAGCATCTACCATGAACAAAGCCACAAAAGGGTGAGACGAAGAGATAAGATATGAATGACAGTCCCTGACCTCCTAATTTTGGTACAAACAGAATGAGGATCAACAATATGCTAATGAAACATTTCTGGAAGCAAATAATACATCAAGTACCATTTCCACTATTTAAACGGGAACTCAATTAGACGTCTGCTATGATCCAGCCATTAAACTGGGGTAAAGACCCAAGAACACTGAATCTCTAGGCTATTTTCAACACCTCACAGTCTGACCTGTCTTGGGAGAACGAGGTTACAAGTGTGCATGGCATCAGTGTGGAAAGCACGTTGGAGGAAGTGGCCATTCACATCAAGAGCAAAACACACACATTCGTCTCAAAAATTAAGAAAGAAGACGCATCCCTTTGGGTTCCTAAGCTTCACAAGCAAGCTTGAAAACATAAACACATATGGAGACGGAGCTGTAAGTGCATGCATACATTATTTTAATCTGCAGAAATTCAACAACTTTGAATCTTTTGCCCAAGAACAAGCAGCAGTGCTAGGAGAGAGCTATAAAGATTACCAAGAGTTAAGAAAGATTGTACAAAAATGTAAGATTGATTCAAATCAAGAATGACACATCAGGTGACATGTGCTATTTCTTTGCCATTCTCATTATTTTTACCATTTTCATTATTAAACTGCCAGAAATACAAAGCAGAGTCCAAATTCTTTTAAAAGAACCAAATGAGCTTAAAAACAATTATTTTCTATATAAAGATCAATTCTTTAGTTACCATCTGAACACTGTCATATCATAGGAAGATTTTTTTCCCCACCACACTAATTAGTAAAGTCTCATTTGGTTCTTTTCTTGGCATGGTTAACTCTTGGGGGGCATTTTATTAATAACATATTTCCTCTAGAGTATATTCCCTTCCCTCCTCTCCACATGAGCCGCCTGGGGAGCCGTGAGAATAAACTAATTCTGCATTTGTGCACAGTGGGACAGACCAGCAAATAAATAGAGGCATCGATTTCTAAGAAGAAAATGGCTAAAAGCAGCACATTTACAATTTTTCTAAGCCACGCTCCACGTCTCTCTGTGAGATGGAAGATAATTACTGAACGTCTTTATGTTGCACACTTTATTTTTAACTAAATCTTCAAGTAGACTGCTGAGAAATACCAATAGTGCTACTGGTTCTGGTTTAGCTGTAATGAAACACTGAATTTCTGCTTTGTAAAATAGCGGCCCGGGTCAGAATAACTCTTTTTAAACATTATTTTTTTTTTAAAATAAATTTTGGGGTTATTTTTGGCAAACACTTTCCTCTAAGGAAATCTCGGTAGCGGAAAGATAGAGCTAGAATGTGCCCTTGAATTCAATGGTGCTGCCCAAGGAAGGCCCTCTGTTTTTGAGGCAAGCCATAATTAGTCCATCCATTTATCGGTTGGGGACTTCAGGAGGCAGGGGTATTGACAGAACTGAGCCTTGCCGGGACCTGTTTTAGAACTAATTACTTGGGAAGTCCAACTGGCAAAAGCCCTTCTATTAAGGAACAGAAGAAAAGGGTTCTAATGATCCAGGCTGACTAGCTTATGTCTGCTGATTAAATTAATTTAATAACTACTCAATACTTTACCTGTAAAGAAACAGGCTAACAGCCACGGTAATTACTCTGGGGGGGGCGGTAGATATCAAAGCCATGAGTAAAGAAACGCCAGAGCTCTCGCCTCTAGCACCCCTTCCTGAACACCTGTTGAACTCCAGGGCTTTTAACTTTCAGAACTAAAGGCTCCCCCCACCCCACCCCCGGGAGAAGCTCGGGACGTTTTAGACTTTGTGCAAGTGCGTGTGTGTATTTAAGGGTTCCATCTTGCTTAACAACAAAACTGGTTACTAATTATTCATGAATCACAGGACGGAAAGCAAACTTTCTTACCTTGAGCAGTTAAGGAGCAGCCGGCAGAGGAGCGAGGCTGGTTTTGAAGTGAACCCGTTGGTACCTGTCCCTTCCCCCCGGTTCAGACCCTAACCCTGGGTGGCTCTTTAGAAAGGTCAAAGTGCGCCCTTCCTGGGCTCGGGGACACACCTCCCAACAAAGCGACACGCTGGCATCCAACCTGGGGAGCCTGGGGCTGTCTGGCGATGCGCTCTCTAAGCGTAGAACCCAACACCCAATCCGGCCCGAAACCAGCTCTGACCCAGGGTCCCCGAGCCACTGCGGGCCCGGTCACGGACGCTGCACTCTCCGGGCGTCCGGGGTGCTCCCGCACTTGGAGGGGCGCGCGATGGGGTTCACGGGGGTAGGAAACCATCTCCAAAACTGCTGCCCCGGGACTTGGCCCCTGTCCACCCGGATGCTACCCTCTAGGACCCCCAAGTTCCGAGGTTCGGGGGCCTGGTCCTCTGTGTCCTGCGGCGAGACGCGCCTGGAACCCCCCGGCGGGCTGCTGGCGGGGCCGGTCGGGGGACGCGCAGCCCGGGCTGCCTGATGCGCGCGGAAGAGGGACGGAGGGGACCCAGCGCCCGGCGCCCGGGCTCCCCGCGCC